>NW_026125778.1:600000-1130000 GCF_943737965.1 Phodopus roborovskii | reverse complement strand
GTACCCCAGAGAGGTCCAGCTTCTATCCCTATTTTGGCAGCCAACCAAGAATACCAGGTGGCATATACCCTGCCAGTGAGGCCATAAATCCCTCAGCCTTCTCTCTTACACCTCAGCACAGATCCTTCTCAACAGACGCCTGGCAGGGAAGGCGCAGATGTGGCAGTACAGACATGGAGATCTGGGAAGGTCATTATGTAGAATATCCCAAAAGAGTATGTGTTCTACTCTGTTCCCTATTACCCTGGCTGCTTGTACCTTTCAAGTCCTTGACAATTTATAGCATAGCCAACAATCCCATTAAAACAGGGAAGACGGCGTTCAAATTATGTCATTGTGCTGGAATGTGGGTGTTTTGAAGGCTTTTCCAAATGAAAGGGCCACTGGCCAGAACTGCCAGTTTCCATCAGAATGGAATTTGCTTTGTAATTTCATTAACAGGAACAAGATTTGCCCAATCTTCTGGTTGCTATGGAATGAAGGGATAAATACCTGAACCAAAATTGTACCTAGAATTTGTAAAGGCTAAATATAGCTCTTGCAGTGAATACTTAGGGTGTGTTTTGTATAGCTGGAGGTAATTAATGAGTAGGAATTTGATGCCACAGAATCCAAGAAGCATTGTGACTGTTACATGACATATCTTGTGATGCTAAGCAATGGATATATATTTGTATGTTGTTTATAAACATGACTGCCTCTCTACTGTTACTCTGAGAAATCTTGGATAACTCACATGTGAAATTAAAGGCATCTTATTCATTCAGTTATTTATTATTCTCAGTAAAATGAGTTAGGAATTTGTCCCCATGAATAATGTTAGCCATAATCGTTAATTTACTCCTATTCATTGGCAATAATAAAAATGTACAAGGGGAGGCAGAAACATTATTATTTCTTGCTTGAAGTGCAATTTCATGTGGTGAGAAAAACATGTTAATATGCTGCAAAGTGCTACAGAAATTTAGTTCTCAAAGGAATGGCAGTATTAAATGTATTCTGACAAGAAGGAGCCTCGGAAGGGAAACATTTATCTTCATAAAGTCATTCAATTTACTGAGGAGCATCATATTCTTCCTGCAATCTGCTCACTCATTAAAGGCAAAGCTGTGGCACAGACTGTGTCACATGAGAAGTTCCTGCCATTTTTAAATGAGGAAGAATGGGGCTCATTCCCCAAATAATGCCCTTTTCCCTCAAAACTCACAATCTTAAACCAAACTGCACATATTCACTCTGTTAAGTTTTTCCAAGATAAATGGGGTACTGACAACTTCCTTTTCCCACCATAAGATACTTGTCCACATGACTATGGGAAAGCAAATTTTCAAGTCTTTCCAATTTATTGTTTCATGAAGCTCTGGGATCTGAGGGTAGTTGTCTGTAATGGAGCCCAGGCAGGTCACAGAACTCAGGGGTATCACAATTGCATCAACTGCTCTACATAGCACCTTAAGTTTATGTGCATTTCTTAATCCAGTATTCATATGTGCAACAATGATTCATTCTTGGAAGCTACATAGAAGAGGTTCTGGTTCTATGCAATTACATGTTTGTGTTGTGTTTTTCAATAGTTAGGTGTTGTTAATGAGCTAAAATCATGCAGAAATGCAAACAAATTCCAGAACCAAAGATTTCATGCCAGCTTGGACACATGCTAATGAATAAAAACTAATCAAATCATTTTTAAATAACATAATAACATTCCCCACTTACCCAATTGCTTTCTTTTTAATGCTTTGTCATAAGGACAAATATCCTACCTACATTCCTGTTATGAGAAAAATTTGATTTCAAATACAGTGCAAGATAAAACAGGGTATAGAACACTAAATAAATATTAAATTTAAAATGGGTATTGTGGATAGTGGTTTAAAAATCACAGTGCAAATTTGTCTAGAAAAAAAGGTATCTTTAACTGAATATATAAAGCTAAGGCTTCTTCTACAGACACCAAAAGCCATGGCTGGTACTGTTCAAAAATAAATACAAAATAAGTCATTTGTTTGATAATATGAAAACTAGATTGAAGGGAGCTGACTATAAGTTTCAAGGGAACAGAAACAAAGCCTCCATTAGTCACTATCATTATATTAGCACCCACCTCATAGCAGGGGTTCAGTGAATTTCTGTTAAGCTGTTTGAAAAATGAATTAATGGAAAGAATAATTGCTCAGTTTTACTCTAGGAGTTTGCAGGTCAGTTGGTGCCATTCTAACCTTGCCAAAAATTGTGCTGCATTCTATTAGCAGGACCTGGTAGAAAGAGTGTTCAGAGACCTGCTCCCAGAATTCTGATTCTCTATTCTGAATGATTAATACATGTTTTCATTGAATCCTTAGGATGGTCCATTATATTAATGAGGATTATCAGAATGGGAAATGGTACCTCACTCGTTCATACCAGACTTTGTTCTCGGCTGTGTTTATTTCAGTGAACAAGACAGAAGAACTTGGTCAGAATTGGGGAGTACCCTTAAACATTTATCCAATGAAATACATGGCTAGACTGATGATGAGCCCTCCAAAGAAGCACACAGTGGTCTGAGAATACAGTTTTTGAGAGGCACTTATTAAGTATCAAAGAAATTAACTAGATTTAAAAAAAAAAAGTAGAACTTGGAGGAGTAAAAGGACAGAAGACTTCAGTCTAGATGTATTGTATGAGTAAAGAATACATTTTTAAAAAGAGAGAAAGAAGTGATTACAAAAAAAGCAGAAAGTAACTATACTTCACACAAAAGGGCAATGTTCAAAGAAAGGTACAGAAGCACAAAGGATCATATGTCTTCTGATAAATTGAAAATTGGCCGGAGTACACGAAGTACAGACAGAAAAGGGACGAGTAGCCTAATATGTGCTTGACTTAAACCAAAAGGACATGTAGATACTGCTAAGAATTTAGTCTAAGAACAGTAGAAGGCCGAAAAGATCTAAAAGAAGAGAATAGGGAGATGATAAAATCTGGTTGGGTATGGGATGGGAGTAAGGGGTACAGGGTACTAGGAGAAGGTGATAGAACTGGGAATGACATGTAAAACGAACTTGTTTCAAATTTCAATAAAAAATATTGCAATAAAAAATAGTCATTATAGTCTAAATGACGCCCACAATAATATAGTTTGTTGAAGATGTGCTTGGTTGCCTTTCAGGGGTTGAGGGTGGGCCTTTATTGCTGAAGACACTTCACAGGTAGGACACAGGACTCAAATGATTTGAGCTGAATCTGGCATGAAATCCTTTCATGTGGTGTAGTGTCCATGAAAATACTATGCAAGTTGCAAAGGAATGGAAGCAATTAAACAACCCTACCCCTAAACAATATCTATGAGCCATGATAATTATCAGCCTGGCAAGATATACATAAAAGTGCAATAAGTAAAGGTGCAATAAATAGCATTCACATGTCAGTGGCAACTTACAGCTATCTAATTGTACTTAAGGACCACTCAACAGAAGGGAAATCATGCCTAAGACTGGAAACCTACCTTCCCATGGGTAGTGAGGTTATGGAATGTCAAAAATAATCTATCACCTCTTTGCTAGACCAGCATAATTTCTGACAACATTCTAAATCTTATTGCTACACCCACAGCTAAGTATATCTACTATCCTTAATCAAAGAAGCCTCTCTTTATAGCAAATGTCAAATATCATAGAAAACCACAACTGTGAACAATGCAAAGAGTAACAAATTGTGGGAACCTAGGTTTAATGCATACATCTACATCACTGCCTCTGCACTTACAGCTCAATGAAGACAGGGATCAAAGAGTGTAAGAGTCAAAATACCAGGAAGCTTGCTGTGCAACTCTACAAAAAAAAAAACTATATGACTTCTAGAAAAAGGAAAATTAGCCAACAATAATAATCAAAGAAAAATAGATTATCAAGTTAGGAATGAGGTCAATAGGAAGGACTCAAAGAGAGGTAGTTGGGAAGGGCTAGGAAGAAGGAAGGAAGGAAAGTGATTCAGTTCTATTTCAATTAAAGCACATTCAAAAATAAATAAAGTGTAATACAATATTCTGGACTATATAGATACATTTTAATAACTATATCTTGAGCAGAGTCCAGGTAAACAAATGCCTTAGGTGATTTTTAGGCAAGTCTTCCAAGGACCATACTTTAAACAATAGCCTACAGGATCACTGCTAGATTTCTCCCACATAAATAATGAAATATAGTTTACATTTTAAGATGCTTATCTTAATTACTATACATAGAATGGGAAGCAATAGAATCAGGGGACCATCAAGAACTACAGATGTAATAGGAAAGATGGTAGTGGTTTGACTGGAAAGAAATGACAGATTCAATAGAGAGAAAAGTGATAGCTATCTTATGAAGAGGAAACCAAGAGAGCTTGCTATTGATTTTAATGTGAGTAACAGAGCAGTATATTAAGGATGCTATAAGTCATTATTATGATTATGATTATAAAATCACATGTCCATTACAACTGTAAAAAACTCACAGCATGATAATCATTAATGGGAAAGAACAGGTGTGTCTAAATCAATTTTCCTATAAAAATAAATTAAGTAGACAATTTTAAACTCATTGATTTCTTTAAATCAATAAGTATCAATTATCTTTATGAATCAATTGTTTAAATATCATTATTCAGATAAGAATATACAAGTAGCTGCTTGTTTATGAGATATATAATTTTTATCAGAGATATCTACTTTATTCACATTGTTTCAAACTGGTCATAAAATCATTCTGAGAGGAATCATAAAGTTTGAAAGTCTACAAATCTGAATAAGCATTTCCCTTCTGTATGGAAATTAGAAAAATCCTGAAGAGTGAAGTGATGGGAAATGTCATTCTGTAAATATGTTTCTCTTATTGGTTAATGAATACAGCACTGTTGGCCAATAGGTAAGCAAGATAGGTGGGACTAGGAGACAAGGAGGAGAAAAAAAGTAGTAGGTAGGAGATTCAACATTTAGGACAGAGAGAGTAGAACGCCAGGCCTTCTCTCCGGTAAGATAAGACCATGTGGAAATATATAGGTTAATAGAAATGGGTTAATATTTAAAACAGAGCTAGCCAGTAAGAAACACTAGTAACTGGCCAACAGCATTCTATCAAATACAGCATCTCTGTATGTTATTTGGGGCTGGCAGGAAAAATTTACTTGTAACATTGAAGTATATAACTAATTATCAGAGAATGATTTCCAAAGAGGGGCAGATAGGTTTGGAAAATAAAACTTCTGTTGAATATCTCTCTCTCTCTCTCTCTCTCTCTCTCTCTCTCTCTCTCTCTCTCTCTCTCCCTCTCCCTCTCCCTCTCCCTCTCTCTCTCCATTTAAATTATTTTCATCTTCCTCAGTCTTTACAATGATGAGGAATACATAACTTTTATATTCACGCTCAAGTCAATGTTTTTTTAAGGGTTTGATAATGTCAATTTATTTAAAATAAAGAACAAATATTATATAGAATTAGAAATATAAATGACCAATAAATATTTTATAATGTTCAATCACATGTGCAATTAAGAAACCTGATCTTTTCAACGTAATTTTATAGCTATAAACTTGACATGCAATTGGCATATATTTATAGAGATACTCATCCATGTCATTGATGAAAGCAGAAATTGGTACAGTCATTCAGAAAAAAATTAATTTACCAGTGTCAATCTCCCCCAAGTAGTCATACACTTTGTGCCATTGTTCTGAATTCTAAGCATTCAGTCAAAAAATTTAGATTGGGAAAGTTTTCCTCAATGTTTTCAGCACCTTTGAGCTGGGCTTCCTCACCTTCCTCTATGCCTATTATTCTTAGATCTGGCCTTCTCATGGTGCCCCACATATCCTGGATGTTTTGTGTTAAGGATTTGTTGGATTCATGATTTTTCCTTGATTGATGAATCTATTTCCTCTAGTTTATCTTACACGCCTGAGATTCTCTCTTCCATCTCTTGTATTCTGTTGCTTATGCTTTGCTTACGTCTGTAGTTCCCAATCATTTGCCCAGTTTTTCTATTTCCAGCATTCCTTCAGTTTGTGTTTTCTTTATTGTCTCTATTTCAGTTTTCAAGTCTTGAACTGTTTCCTTCACCAGTTTAATTGATTTTTTTATTGGCTTTCCGTACTTTCTTTATGAGATTTGTTCATTTCTTCCCATTGTTTGTTTGCTTTTCTTCCATTTCTTTAAGGGATTTTCTCACATCTTCTTTGAGGGCCTCTATCATTTTTATGATGATAAATATTAAGTCGTTCTCTTCTGCTTCATCTGTTTTGGGGTATTCAAGTCTAGTTGGTGTAGTAGTCCCTAGATTCTGGTGGTGTCATGCTTGTCTTTCTATTGTTGGGTGATTTCTTCTATTGCTGTATTTCCATCTCTTCTTCCAGTAGGTGTTGGTGGGGTGTGTGTGTGTGTCTCTCTCTATGGTACTCCCCCAGTGGGCTTAGGTGGGCCAGAAGTTCGATGTCTGTAGCTCTGGGTAGCAGACCACCATACTTTAAAATTAGAATTCAACAACACAAATTAAAGAAACACTACAAACTCATAAAAACTGAACAATGCACAACTGCACCATTCCTGAGTCAAGGAAGAAATAAAGAAAAAACATTAAAGACTTCTTAGAATTCAATGAGAATGAAGATACAACATAGCTAAATTTATGGTATGCTTTCAAAACTGTGCTAAGGGGAAAGTTCATAGCAGTAAATACCCATGAAGAATAGTCACATTAGAGAATTAACAGTGCAACTAAAAGTTCTAGAACAAAAAGAATCAAACATACCCGAGAGGAGTAGACACCAGGAAATACTCAAATTGAGGTCCTAAGTCAATAAAGTAGAAATGAGGAAAATTATACAAAAAAAAATCAATGTAACAAAGAGCTGGTCCTTTAAGAAAATCAACAAGAAATATAAACATTTATCCTAACTTACCAAAAGGCAGAAGCTAAATATGCAAATTAACAATTCAGAAATGAAAATGGGGCATAACAATTGACACTGAGAAATTCCAGAGAATTTGTAGGTCATACTTTGAAAACCTGTACTCCACACAATTTGAAATTAAACAAAAATGGACAAATTTCTGGATACATATCACATACCAAAATTAAATCAAGAACAAAGAGGCAAATTAAATAGAACTATAACACCTAATAAAATAGTAGCAGTCTTCAAATGTCTCCAACCCCCCCAAAAAAATAGCCAAGGGCTGGATGGTTTCAGTATAGAATTCTACCAAAAATTCAAAGAACAGCTAATAGCAATACTCCTCAAAGTGTTCCACACAATAGAAGTAGAAATGTCATTGCCAAACTCTTTTTACGAGGCTACAATTGCCTTCGTACCCAAGCCACACAAAAATACAACTAAGAAAGAAAACTGCAGACGAATATCTCTCATAAACAACTATGTGAAAATACTTAATAAAATACTGGCAAATAGAATCCAAGAACATATTCAATAAATCATCCACCATGACCAAGTAGGCTTCATACCGGGGATGCAGGGATGGCTCAACATACAAAAATCCATGAATGTAATCTACCACATAAACAAACTGAAAAAGAAAATCCACATAATCGTTTAACAAGATAATGAAAAAGCCTTTGACAAAATCCAATACCCCATCATGATTACTGTATTGGAGAGATTGGGGATAACAGTAACTTATGTAAACAAAATAAAAGCAATATACAGCAAACCAACAGCCAACATCAAACTAAATAGAGAGAAACTCAATGCCATTCCTCTAAAATCAAGAACAAGAGGATATTCCTATAGCCCACACCTGTCAGTTTTATCTAAAACTTGGAAATTATCAGGACAATAAGACCTAGTCTGTAAGTCTGTAAGTCACAGGCACAGCCACAGTCACAGGCATATGGAATTCTAGGTACATTAAACTGGCTTCATATTGGTACAAAGGGGAAAGTACCCAAGAAGTATCAAAAATGATTTTATTCATTCTAGAAAACCAGAAGCATTAGGCACAGTAAAAGCCAAATGTTCTGTTTACCAATTAAAGAGGGCTACGTAGATGTCCTCTGCTCCCCCCATCCAATCTCCCAGCCTCATGCCCAGCTCTGCAGCAGTATCTCTGTAGCAGTGTTCCCTGCACCCCTACCCCCATTCCCATCTCTGGTAAGATAAGACCATGTGGGAATACTTAGATAGAAATGGGTTAATAATTAAGAGAGGGCTATCAATAAGAAGCCCTATCCATGGGCCAAACAGTTTATAAATAGCATGTCACTGTGTGCTTATTCCCAGGGCAACAGGTAGAATAAAACTAAGCCCATACTTCTCCTACTGCCTCTTTTGAGATCCAATCTCCCAATCTCATTCCCAGCTCTGCTGCAGGAAACCTGCTAAGGTCTCCATTTCCTCACTGAAACCATGCCCAATGGATCTTAAAGATGTTCTCCTCCAACCTTCCTTCCCCAACTCATCGCAGTATTCCCAGCTTGCAACACCACATGTGAGAACACTATATGGGCATGCCAGAAAAACCAACAAAACACAGCTATCACAATCTCCAAAAATTTGGAGAGAAAACAGAAGCTGAGGAAAAAGAAATGCTCAACAAAGACAAATCCCGAAATCAACACCTAGTCCTATAATCATACCAAAGCCAGATGCCTAGATTCCGGCATAAAAATTCAATCAATAACATCCAGGGCAACATGTCGCCATTAGAGGTCAGCTAGCCTACCACAGCAGGACCTGAATATTCCAACATAGCAGAAGCATATGACAAAGACCTAAAAACAGCCTTTATAAAGATGAATGTTGATATCCTGACATTATGCTGACACCACCCCTTGACAACTGGCAGGGTACACACACTGGCATTCACAGAGACACTTAGACAACTCAAAGGGCATTATCTGGCTGTGTAAGGATTCTGTACTCATGTACTCTTTTAAGCAAGAGCCTCCTGCCTGCCCCACCTTTTCCATTTCCACTCCCATTCAGCTAGCATCATCCCCTCCCCTCCCTCCATTTCCCCAATAAACTCCACCTTGGTTTTGTTGAGTTTGAGGCTCGTTTTTCATTGCCCAAAATGCATCAAACACAAAGAGAACCAAAAGAAAGGAAGTACAGAAATACACACACACACACACACACACACACACACAAATCAACAACAAAATTACAAGAACCAACAATCATTGGTCATTAATATCCCTCAATATAAATGGCCTCAATTTCCTAATAAAAGACACTGGCTAAAATAATGGATGAGAAAATAGGATCCATCCTTCTGCTGCATACAATAAGCATACGTCCACATCAAGAATAAATATTATGTCAGGGTAAGGCGTTGGAAAAAGATAACCCAAACAAATGGAACTTAGAAGCAAGTTGGTTTAGCCATTTTATTACCAAACCAAAAAAAAAAAAAGAAAGGATTTCTTTAAACTAAAACTAGTCAAAAGAGATAGGGAAGGACACTACATACTTATCAAAGGGGAAAAAATCAACGAAGATGAGTTTCAATTCTTAACATCTATGTACAAAACACAAGAACACATACATTTATAAATACTACTATTGCTTAAATTACATATTGCCCCTCACACACTGATAGTGGGTGACTTCAATAACACACTCTCACCAATGGACAGGTAATCTAGACAAAATCTAAACTCTCTAGAAATAATGAAGCTAACAGCTGTATTAAACCAAATGGACCAAACAGATAGTTACAGAACATTTAACCAAAACAGAAAAGAATATACCTTCTTCTCAGCACTTCATGGAACTTTCTCCGAAACTGACCACATACTCAGACACAAAGCACGTCTCAACAGATACAAGAAAATTAAAATATCTTCCTGAATCCTATCAGACCACCATGGATTAAAACTAGATATCAACATCAGAAACAGCAGAACACTTACAAATTCGTGAAACCTGAACAAATCTCTATTGAATGAAAAAAATTAGTCAAAACAGTAATAAAAAAAGAAATAAAAGGCTTTCTAGAATTCAATGAAAATTAATACACAACATACCCAAACTTATGGGACACAATGAATTCAATACTAAAAGGAAAGTTCATAGCACTAAGTGCCTATGTATATATAGAGAGAACTCACACTAGCAACTTAAGGGCACACCTGAAAGCTCTAGAACAAATAGAAGTAAGTATATACCTAAGGGGAGTAGATGTCCATAAATAATCAAACTGAGGGCTAAAATCAATAAAATGGAAACAAAAAGAACAACACAAAAAATCAACAAAACAATGAGTTGGTTATTTGAGAAAAATAAACAAGATAGATAGCAAACACTTATCCAAACTAAGTAAAACATGGAGACAGAATACACAAATTAACAAAATCGAGAAACAAAAGCGGGACATAACAGACACAAAGGAAATCCAGAGAATCAAAGGGACAAACTTGAAAAATCTATACTCCACCAAGTTGGAAACTCTAACAGAAACAGATACTTTTCTATCTGTTTCTATCTGATACCAACTATCAAAGTTAAATTAAGATCAGATAAACAATTTAAATAGACCTATAACCCCTAGTGAAATAGAAACAGACAAAAAACAAAAACAAAAACAAACAAAAAAAAAAACAGCCAAGGAGCATCTATGTTGTTTACAGGTTCTGGCTATTAGAAATAATGGTGCTCTAAATATTGTTGAGCAAGTGTCTTTGTGGTGTGATTGAGCATCCTTTGGGTATATGCCCAAGAGTAAAATTGCTGGATCTTGAAGTAGACGGATTCCCATTTTCCTGAGGAACTGCCATACTGATTTCCAAAGTGGCTGTACAAGTTTGCACTCCCACCAGCAGTGGAGAAGTGTTCCCCTTTCTCCACATCCTCTCCAGCATAAGCTGTCACTGGTGTTTTTTATTTTAGCTATTCCAACAGGTGTAAAATGGGATCTCAGAGTCATTTGATTTGCATTTCCTTGATGACTAAGGGTTTTCAACAATTCCTTAAATGTTTCCACCATTTAAAATTCTTCTATTGGTAATTCTGTTTAGATCTGTACCCCAGTTTTTACTTTTGTTTTTGTTTTACAATTTCTGTAGATTGACTTTATTTCACACTATTATGCAGATCAAATGTTACAGCACGTCAAGAGTTGGTTCTCCCCAGCATAAGGGGATATTATACTGCAACAGAAAACTGACTACCTGGTGTGGGGGTACTTGTAAAGATCAGAGGACAGCCTTCAGAAGTCAGTTCCCATTAGCATCAAAGGACCCAAGAAAGGCTAGAACATAGCCCTTCAAATTATCAGGCTTTCTGGCAAGGTTCTTCACTTAATGAACCCATGTGCTGAACTAAAATCTCTTCTTTTGTAATAATTTTTTATAAAAATAAAGGCTTATGTGAGTATTAGCCTATAGACAATTTAAGATATTTTTCACCTTTACCAATTATGTATGTAATTCAAAAAAGTATACAGGGATGGGGAAATGCCTCAGTGCTTGCAAACGTGAGGACCTAAGTTCAAATTCCCAGCATGTCTTAGAGAAAAATTCAGGCATGCCTGTGTATGCCTGTAATCCCAGCACTGGGGAGTGAAGACAAACAGACAGCTTGCTGGACAGACAGCCCAGATGAAAAGTACAAGCTGCAGGTTCATCAAGGCCATGGAAACAAAGGCAATAAGGCAAAAAGCAATAAAGGAAGAGAATAGACATCGTGTTCTGTCTTCCACATGTGTGTTGAAGGGTATGCTCACACACACACACACACACACACCACCACCACCACCACCACCACCACCACCACCAGTACTATAGGAAATAGAAATAAAAGTTGTTTCCAGTACCAGAAAAATAACTGTGCTGCTCAAATTCATTGTCTAATTAAACAGAATTACCTGTACTGATTTTTTAAAAGTATATGGTTTTCTGTAATGGTCCCTGTCTGTTGCAAAGAGATGTTTCCTTGATGAGGGGCAAGAACTACATTTATCTGAGGGTATTAGGACAAATATTTAAAGTATGGTTATGGATTATGCTAGTTTAATGAATGGTGGATATATGTATTCAATTGTAGAAAACTGCAACCAATCAAAATGTAGAATTATAGAGCTAAGACCCAATGATACATCCTTAAAATAATTCTAGTACTTAAGGTTCAGAAACTATTATGGAAAAGGGGGCTGAAAGATGTAAAAGCCAGAGGATGAGGAAGTTTTTTGTAAGACTGTGTCTCTTAATAATGTCAATAGATACATCCATAAAGTCTTACCAACACAACTTCCTAAACATGAGCTGAACAAGGACAACAGCAATACACGTGTCAAAGTGTATTACACAAAGAACTACAGGTAGCTACGGAATGATGAAATCTAGAAAAACAGTTTTCACAGAGAAGACATACCAATTGACAAGCCCAGAAAACATATGCATACAAGTAACGTTACATATACTGAGCATATTATATTTAGGAATATATATGTATATACATACACATTTATGCATGTAACAATAATGAAAAGAGGCCATGAATTTGAGGGTTTGGAAAGAGGAAAGGGAAGGGAGAAATTATGTACTTATATTATAATATAAAAATTAAAGGAACAATATATATGAGTATTTTGTCTGCATGTATGATTGTGTACCCATGGAGACTAAAAGAAAGAACTGGAGGTACAGATGGCTGTGAGCCACCATGTGGGTGTTAGGAATCAAATCTGTTTAACCCCATTTTTTAAATTGGGTTGTTTTCTATGTTGACGTCTGGTTTCTTGAGTTCTTCATATATTTTGGATTTCAGCCCTCTGTCAGATGTGGAGTTGGCAAAGACCTTCTCCAGTCAGTAGGCTGTTGGTTTGTCTTACCTTACAGAAGCTTTTCAGTTTCAGGAAGTCCCATTTATTGACTGTTGCTCTCAGTGTCTATGTTACTGGTATTTTATTTAGGAAGTAGTCTCCTGTGCCTATGCATTCAAGAATACTTTCTCTTCTACCACGTTCAGTGTGGATGGATTTATGTCGAGGTCCTTGATCCACTCTGACTTGAGTTTAATACATGGTAATAGATATGGATCTATCTGCAGTCTTCTACATATTGATATCTAGTTATGCCAGCACCATTTTTAAAGCTGTTTTCCTTTTCCCATTGTACATTTTTTACTTCTTTGTCAAAAATCAGGACACTCAACTATGTTGATAACAGCATTATTTGTAATAGCCAGAACCTGGAAGCAACCTAGATAGACCTCAACAGAAGAATGGATAAATAAAATGTGGTACATTTACACAATGGAGTACTACTCAGCTGTAAAAAAAAATGAAATTTGCAGGCAAATGGGTGGAACTAGAAAAAAAAAACATCCTGAGTGAGGTAACCCAGACTCAGAAAGACAAACACAGTATGTACTCACTCATAAGTGGAAATTAGAGGAAAAGCAAATGATAACCAGACTATAAATAAGGAGAAGCCTAAGAGGGATACATGGATCACCCTGGGAAAGGAAATTAGATTAAATCTCCTGGATAAACTTGAAGCAAGTGGGTCAGGAAAGGAGACAGGATGGGGGAATGATAACTTGAGGGGATGGGCATGTTGAAGGGGGTGATGGGCAGGGAGAGCAAGGAAAGAGATACCTTGATAGAGAGAGCCACTATGGGGTTAGCAAGAAACCTGGTTCTAAGGAAATTCCCAAGAATTCACAAGGATGACCCCAGCTAAGACTCCTAGGAATAGTGGAGAAGGTTCTGAGCTGGCCTTTCCCAGTAATGAGATTGGGGAGTACCCCAACTATCATACTAGAGCCTTCATCCAGTAACTAGTGGAACCATATGTGAAGATCCACAAACAAGAACCAGGCCAAGCTCTGGGAATCCAGCTGAAGAGATGGAGGAAGGAATCCATGAGCAAAGGAGGCCAAGATTATAAAGGAAAAATCTACAGAGACAGCTGAACCAAACTCATGGGAACTCTTGAACTCTGGACCAACACCTATGGAGCCTCCATGATACAGGACTAGGGCCTCCATGGGAGACAGTGTGAAGCCAAGGCTATCAGAGAGGCCCCTGGTAGCAGAATCAGGCTCTATCCCTGTTGGATGAGCTAGCTTGTGAGAGCCCAGTAAGGGAATACCATGCTCAGCCTTAAAGCAGAGGGGAGGGGCTAGGTCTTGCTCCAACTTAATATGCCAGACTTTGTCAACTCTCCATGGAAACCTTTACCTGTAAGTAGGAGTGGATTAGGGGAGAGCTTGGGGAGGAGGCAAGGAGAGAATGGAGGAGGGGAGGAGGGAGATCTTTGGTTGGAATGTAAAATTAAATTTAAAAGAAATTTAAAAGAAAACAGCCAAGGGCTACATGGTTTTAGCATAGAATTTTACAAAATTTTCAACGGAGACGTAACACCAATACTCCTCAAATTATCCCTCAAAAACACAAGGAACATTCCTAAATTTATATTATGAGGCCACAGTTACACAGATACCCAAATTGCGCGAAGACTCAAGATAGAGTTTCATTTATGAACATAAATGCAAAAATACTCAATGAAATTCTTGTGATTCAAATCCAGGAACACATCAAATCGGTCACCAACCATTATCAAGTATCCATCATCCCACTGATCCAGTGATAGTTCAACATATGAAAATCTGTCAAAGTAACCACCATATAAATGAAAAGAAAAAGAAAACATGATCCTCTCAATAGATGTAGAAAATGCCTTCGACAAAATATAACACCCCTCATGATAAAGCTCCTGGAGAGATTTGGATATGAGTTATATACCTAAACATTATACAACTCTAGCCAATATCAAAATAAACTGAGAGAAATTCATAGTAATGTCATTAAAATCTGGAACAAGACAAAGCTGTCCAATCTCTACATATCTATTCAGCATAGTACTTGAAATGCTAGCTAGAACAATAACATAACTAAAAGAAATTGAGGTGATGCAAATTTGAAAGGAAGAATTCAAAGTATCATTATCTGCAGATGACATGACAGTATATAAGAAACCCCCAAAATTCCACCAAGGTAAACACTTTCAGCAAAGATGCTGGATACAAGATTAACTCAAAAAAAAATCAGTATCTCTCATATACACAAATGACAAACAGACTGAGAAAAAAAATTAGGAAAACAACACCTTTCACAATAGCCTCAGATAATTTAAAATATCGTGGGGTAACTCTGACTGATTAAGTAAAACACTTACATGATAAAAACTTTGAGGAAAGAATCTGAAGAAGATATCAGAAGATGAAAAGATTTCCCATGCTCATGGATGAGTTGGATTAACATATTAAAGATGACAATCTTATCAAAAGCAATCTACATATTCAATGCAACCCTATCAAAATCCCAACACAATTCTTTACAAATATTAAAAGAACAATTTTGGGGGGATATTTTGTCACACTGTGAAATCCACATTTACATTTGTATTAATTAAATAAAGCTAACCTTGGGTCAGGAGATTGAGTTAGAAACTAGTTGCCAGAAAGTAACCATAGAGCAAGAGAGGGTATCTAGAAGAGATAAAGATGTGAACCATAAGTAGTAGGGAGGGTTTTTAAATGGCGTATTTTTATATCTATTTTGGCACAGCAGAAGGGCAGACTCTGAGAGATGCCAGCAAGGAGAAAAGGTTAGCTCAGTTCTATTCAACCTCTCTGCCCTAGCAGGTATTCAACCCAGCCTTTAAGTCTGGGGTTTTATTTATAAATAGAATGATGGATATTTACTTAAAGCTACCTTTAGAGGCAGCAGCAGAGCCAGTGCTTGTGGGGAAATAATTCCTGCCATTCTGCAGCCTGGTAGCCATGTCACTGTCAGAGAAGCAGGCTGCTAACTGTGGAGTTGCAATTGGTGACTAAAATGTCAGTAGATTAAGGAGCAGCTTATATGCCAAAGCTAAAACAACAGACAATTCTCATCTTCATATGGAAAAACAAAAAAACCCATGATAGATAAAAAAAAAATCCTGTACAATAAGAGAACTACTGAAGTATCATCATTCCTGATTTCAAGTTGTACTAATAAAAACCACATGATAGTTGCATAAAAACAGACATGTTCATTAATGGATTTAATTGAGGACCCAGACATAAATCCACACATGTGGCCACCTGATTTTTTAATAAAGAATTAAGAAATACACACTAGAAAAAAAATATAGCATCTTCAACAAATGGTGCTGGCCAAGCTGCATGTCAGCACATAGAAGAATGCAAATAAACCCATATCACCCTGCAAACAACTCAAGTCCAAGTAGATCAAAGAGGTCACCATAAAACCAGACATACTAAACATGATAGCAGAGAGGCTCTAAAATCAAAAAGTTAATAAATAGAATTTCCTGAAACTGAAAAGATTCTATAAGGTAAAGAACATCATCAGACTAAGTGGAAGCTTACAAAATGGGAAAAGATTATTACCAACTCTACATCTGATACAGGACTAATATCCAAAATATGTAAAGAACTCAAGAAACTAGATATCAAAATATCAAAGTAAGGATGGGTGTAAGGGTGACATGGACATTGTAGAAGTGGCCAGACAATGACTGGTCCAGCCTTGGATCCATATCTCAAGAATGATCCTACCCCTAACATAGCCTGGAGTTCCAGGCCCAGAGGCTCATTGACCTAAAGACCTAGGATAGAACCAAACATGATTAGAAAATGTGTCAATGTAATGATGCTTAACAATATTCTAAATATTCATAGATTGGTGACTATCCCAACTGTTATCAGAGAGCCAGCATCTAGTAACTGATGAAAACAAATGCAGAGATTCACAGCCAAATGTCAGGCTGTGCTCAGGGGATCATGCTGAAGAAATAAAGGATTATAGGAGCCCAGGTAGGTCAAGGACATCACAAGGGAACCCACAGAAACAACTAACTTGGGCTAATAGTCACAGAATCTGGATCAACAGCCAGGAAATCTTCCTCGGTCCAACCTAGATTCTTTGTATTTATGTGAAAGCTGTGTTGCTTGGTCTAATAGTGGGACTCCTAGCAGAGGGAGCAGGTGCTGTCACTAACACTTTTGCTGGCTTTTGGGAACCTATTCCTCACACTGGGTTGCTTTGCCCATCCTTAATACAAGGGGAGGAACTTGGTCATACCTTGACTTGATATGGCATGGTTTGTTGATAACCATGGGAAGTCTGCCACTTTCTGAACAGAAACGGAAGAGTAGATTAAGTAGCAAGGGTAGAGGGTAGGTGGGGGGGGGGATAGGAAGAGTGGAAGGAGGGGAAACCACAGCTGGGGTGTAAAATAAATCAAACTTAATTAAGAAAAAATAATTAAGAAGACGATCTACTAAATGTGTTCTATTAATCTGAACAGAGTTCTCAATAGAGTAAATAAAAATGTCTAAAAATTTTTATTAAAAAATGGGGTATAGACCTAAACAGAGAATTCTTAGTAGAGGGAACTCAAATGGCTGAGAAACACTTAAAGAAATGTTCAACATCCTTAACCATCAGGGAAATGTGAAGCTAAAACTACTTTGAGATTTCATTGTATACCTGTCAGAATGGCTACTAGGTTCAATAACACATGTGACAACACATGCTGGCAAAGATGTGAAGCAGGGGAGATATTTCTCCACTGCTGGTGGAAGTACAAACTTGTATGGACACTATGGAAATCAATGTGGGGGTAGTTCCTCAGAAAGTTTGGAATTGTTCTATTTCAAGATTCAGCTATACCCAGGGGATCCTGTATCCTACCACAAGGACACTAGGTAACCAGATTTATTGCAGTTTTATTTAATAACCTGAAACTGGAAACAACCTAGATGTCCCTCAGCAAGAATATCGATAGAGAAAGTGTAGTACATTTACACAATGGAGTATTATTTAACTGTTAAAAATGACATCATGAAATTCACAGGCAAATAAATAGAATTAGAAAGAATACCATCCAGACCCAGAAAAATAAATATGGTATGTATTCACTTATAAGTCCTTATTAGATCCATTAAGTAGATGATAGGAGAGGTCTAGGGGGGAATGCATGGATTTCCCTGGAGGAAGAAATAGAATTTATGACTGGACTGAGAGCAGGATGAAATGGGAGCTTGTGGGGGAGGGAGGGATTAAGTGAAGGGAGAGAGTGTAGGCAGGGATGGCTGGAATTAGGTGAGGGGTGGGTGGGTTGTGGGTTGGATTGAAAACAGTGTAGTGGAAAAATCCTTGGAATCTATGAAGATGATTCTAATGAGGACTCCTAGTAATGAGGGATTTGAAGTTTCAAAAGTCCACCTGGCTCTATCCAATTGAGTTATTGGCCAAGGGTGTCCCATGGAAATCCCCAAATAACCTAGGCTGATGCTAAGATAAAAGGTTGCTCTCTGCAAAATAACTGCAGGACGTCATTGGACAACATCCACACAAATCATTGAACATGGACAAGTTGAGCTGGTGCCTCCATGGAGCCTTTATTCCTATGTTCAAGCATCTTTGGTGCAGCAAGGTACCCCTCAAAGACACAATACTAGCCACAAAATGTTTGACCGACAATCTGTCCTGCCTGAAAAATACTCTAGGGCAATAGTGGCACGAAACTTGTGGAAGTAGCCAACTAATGCCTGATTTGACCTAAGGCCCACTCCACAAGAAGAAACCTATACCTGACAATGCTTAGGTAACCAAAACCCAGAGACAAGATAGCCCAAAGACCTAGGGTAAAACCAAACACCTGTGGTATAAAATAAACAAACAATAAAATGATTCCTAATTATATTCTACTATATTCATATATGTCTATTATCTAGTATTTTGACTCTACAACACACATAAATGTGCAATATCCTTTTACTCATGCATGATTACACAGGTTTCCTAGTGCTTGCTTGAAGATCAAAGGAAAACCCATTGTAGTCTACTCCTGCATACATGGCACCCACCCACACATGCCCAAAACATTCCTATCATAAAGGGAATTCTCCTTCCTGCAGAATTAAAATTTCATAGCCACAGACCTGGAGCCTATATCGTATTTTCACCCTGATTAACATTAGTTCGAAAAGATATGTGATTATGAACCTTGTAAATGTGCTGACTGTCCCTTGACAGGGAGGAAATTTTCAATGTGCAACAGAACTGCAATCTTTCACCCAACTGCACGTTTTCTCCTTGAGTGACAACTGAATGAGATGCTAGAATTTTGCTAAGATCTCACTAGCACCACAGGAGATTTCCCCTTCAGGGAATAAAATATTTAGTGAATCCCTTGTCAGTGTTTACAATGCTTTCCAGTTTCTAAGACAATTTTGGGTCCATTAATAAAGTCAGTTCTCAAAATAACTCTGTGAGGGAGGTACGAGTAAAGCCATATATTCCTTTTTCTTTTACTTTCAGGCCAGGTAATTGGTTCTGACAATGCTGCCTAGTCTGGTGCTGCCACCACTTCAGCCCCAAATGAACACATGAACACTATATTTGTTATAAAGCTGTTGGCCATTGACTAAGGTTTCTTATTGGCTAGCTGTGTATTAACAGTTAACCCATTTCTATTAATCCATGTATTTCCACATGGTCTTATCTTACCAAGGAAATGCTGAACCTCCAACTCCTTTGCCTGATACATCATGACTGTTCAGCGTCTCCACAGAGAAGAGAACGATTTCCTGTTTGTCCCTGCTTATATTCTGATTCTGCCCAGATATATCACTTCCTGACTGGCTATTCAGCCAATCAGTGATTTATTCATTAACCAATAAGATAAACATATACAGAACATCATTCTCCATTAGTCAGATTTCCAACTCCTGGATTCAAACAACCCTTCTACTACATCATCTGGATTTAGCTGGGGCTACAAGCATGAACAAATGTAGGAGGACGTAGGTGCAGAATGGTGAAGTGAATAACTCAATCTCTCCCTCACCTTAACCCCCTCTACCTCATTCACCTCCTCTACATCTCCCCCTCCCCCTAATCTCTCCTTACCCCTCCTCTTCCCCTTCTCCCTCCTCTACCGCTGCCCCACACACAGCCTCAAATTTTTAACACTAATTCAAACATGAGTCTTTGTGGAGGCGTCACACGTCACACTAACCTCCACTGCAGTACCCCACTGTTTCCTTCCTTCCTTCCTTCCTACCTAGCCAGAAAATGCCATCATCCCCTCCAAAGTCACTTTTCTGAATGTTCCTTCTCACCTAGGAGTTTTACAGCTACAGAGTCTAGCCAAGCCTTCAGGCTAGAAAGATGAAGGTGCCTACAAATAGTGACCCCGAAGCTTCTGTTATTAACAGTTTAATTTCTAAGGAAATGGACCTCACTTAACTAAATTTCCTTTCCTATTTTTTCTAGCTATTAAGAACTTGCATATCTAATAAATATTTAATAGGAATTCCCCTTCAGCTGAATCCGGGCCCCTAAGCATCTCATTACAATGTCTTAGAATAGTATCCTCATTGTCACTTGCTTAATTATGCTAAGAACGAGTTGAATTGTGTGGCTGTTGGGATCAGAAAGTGATTAAATTCACTTGGCAAGACTTTGGATTTCTCATTATTATCCTCATTTAGCACTTCTAATGGGAGTTTTTTTCCACCAGTACTGACTTGGGAAAGGCTTGTTCAGTGTAGCTGACAATTTTCCCATTCTTCACAATTTTGCACTGCAACAGGAAAACATTAGAACTTACTTAGCATACCATTTGCACTACCTAGAACACTAGTCATGCAGAACTCAGTAGCATTATGTCTCAGAGAAAGGCTGAGACAACTGGACTTTTAGACACTCCTAGGAGCAGGCAGTTTAGCCTTCTGTGGTGAGGGAACTCACTGCACCAGCTAGTACAGGGCCGGCGTTAATCCCTTCAATGTCAGCTTATCCCTGCATATACCATTGCTTGAAGTGATTTGCAAGGTATCTGCTGGCAGGTAGATTATATTAGAGTCCTTTCATCATAAGAGTACCAGTGTTGTGTCCTTATTTGAATAAACATTTAGAAAATACCCTCTGTGCATATAATGCTTCTCACAAAATTGCCATCTCATTGGCTGATAAAATGACTGACCTATCATCATGATGGCCCACACAGCATTGCTTATGATGAAGATCATAACCCAATAGCAACAGAAGTCCAAAAACTAGTCTGTGATTCTGGATTGAGTAGGTTTTAACATGTTATCAGCCATTCAGAAACACTATCAATAAAACAGTGGAAGTGCCTTTTGAAGCCTTAGTTACAATGACAGTACTTTGTAGGAGTGGTCTAGGTTCTCCAGAACCTAGCATACATACATATGTACACACACACACACACACACACACACACACACACACACACACACACACACTCTCACACACACACTCACACACCACAGACACACACACTCACACACACACACTACACACACTCACACACACACACACACACACACACACACACCTTTGAATCAATGCCAAATGGAAGATTCTACTTGTCCCAATTGCCATGATTTAGGGATTTAGAACCAGGGAGTGGAAACAGAAGTGGCTTTACATGCCATAACCTTAATTATTTGTCAGTAAATATTTTATTTTCCTGCTCCTGAAACTACACTCTGCTGGAACCGAGACCACTAGACAAGCAGATTCTACTTTCAGTCACAGGGGTTTTCCTGTACACAACGGGAACACAAAGTCAGTAGAAGAAAGAGGTAGTATAAATACCAGGTAAAACTACAGTTACAAAAACTTCTGCGTGTGCAAGACAATACCTTTGTCTCCTATCCTCTCGTATTTCCTTATAAGTTAACATAACATCAACCAACTTTATATCACAAATTAAGTAACATTAAGTTTAAATCAGAAAAAGCAAACATCACTTAAGAGTTTAAATCCACATCTGGAGAAGAGAAAAGTGGGTTTTTAGCTGCATATGACATTTATATGATATACATAGGAATTGTCTCCTTATAATTTATCCAAATGTTAAGTGTGTTTTTAAAAAGGCATATATATACCCAATTGATAAAAAGTTGATTGGTAACCATTTTGCATATCAGTTTGACTGAACTAAGGGATGCTCAGGCAGTGAGTAAAACATTATTTCTAAGTGTGCTTATAAGTCTGTTATGTAGAAGATCATGTTATTTGGATTAGTGAGCTGAATAAAATGGATGTCCCTCTCCATTGGGCACCACCTAGTCCTGTGTAGTTTATTTAGAAAATCAAAAGACAGAGGAAGGTGGAATTTCTCCCTCTCTGCTTGAGCTAGGCCAAGTATCCATGGATGTTAGGACTCTTGGTTTTGAACTCAGACTGAGACTTGCATTCTCAGTTGGCCTCATCCTGAAACCTTCAGCGCTGGGCTGAGTTTCCTGGGCTTTCAGCTTAAATACAACAGCCCATGGCCCTTCTCATTCTCTATACTCACATGAGTCACTCCCCTCATAGGAAATATATTCTTTTCTCTATAGAAGTTAACAAGCATATAATCTGTAGCTGTAATATTATAAGAACAGACTTAGATGAAAAAGAAGAGTAAAAAACTATCAAATATTATACTTGATATGATAAACACTGTCTTACAGCATTTACAAATATTACCTCATTTAATCTTCACAATCATTCAGTTAGTTGCCACTGCTAACTAAGCCACAGAAAGGTATGTACTGGCTTATTCCAAGTCACACAGCTGAAGAGCAGCAGAGATGTAGCTAGTACCTAACTTATCTATCTCTAGGATCTACACTTGTCACCAGGATGCTATGCTGAGAATGGAGGCTGTTTTCACTCTCTGAGTTAAGTTATGGGTCACTAATAGGCCTGCACTCCACATGCACTCCTAGATTCCCCTGCCTCTCACATGCCAGTGTTCTCACTGAAGATCTGCCATAGAGAGTGAGACATGGGAGAACCTGAAACTCTTTCACAGCCTTGTTCAGAATACAGATCTCCAATGACACTTGATATTCCTGTGAGGTTTCCAAGACTCTCTTCAGAGGACCATACCATTCATCTTATTCACAGTCTTATCCTTAGTCATCTTGACTCTTTAATCAAGAAATAGCACATCAACTGAAATTGTGGGCCTCCATTTGTGAAGGTGCCATTTGGTCCTGGCCAACCTCTTGGCAATTCCACTTTCAGGAAGTGAATCCAAGATTCCAGTAGTTTCTGATGTCTGAGCCACCTGTTCTACATGAAGCCATGGTTCAGAACTGCCACTCAGTTTGCACAGAACAAACCTCGGTCATGGAGATTAACAGGTTTCATTTCCGCTTCCTTCATTTTGTGTGGTTGCCTTGGCTCACAGATAGTTGGCATAGTAAGAAAAGGAGGTGGAAACACCTGTTGAAAGTAATAGAGTCCTGTGCAGGACATTCTACAGAGGCCCACTTCTCATGCTCCTTCCCTTTCAGTGAACAGGGTAATAAGAGGCAGAGTGCATTCTGTCAGAATCTATAGCTTGTAAGACAATTCTCCTGAGAGTCACTCCAGCTAACCAGCTCAAAGTACTCCTCTACCCCAAAGAGGGAACCATTATAGATTTGAAGAAAAAACTGACTCTAGAGAAATGTCCAGAGGCTTACATGACTGACCCCAACTAACAATTTGAGCAACGGTGGAAAAGCTACCATAATTGTTCTTCCCTCATAATGAGATTGATGACTAATTTGTCCACCATCATAGAGCCCTCATCTAGTAGCTGATGGAAACAGAAGCAGACACCCACAGCTAATCACTGAGCTGAACTGGAATCCAGATGCAGAGAGGGAGGACAAGACCAGGCTACAGAAACCCACAGAGACAGCTGACCTGAACAAGGAGGAGCTAACGGACCCCCAGACTGATAGCTAGGAATCCAGCATGGGACTGACTCAGACCCCCTGAACATGAGTCTCAGTTAGAAGGCCTGAACAATCTAAGGAACTTCTGACAGTGGAACCTGGATATATCCCTGGTGTATAGAAAGGACTTTGGGAGCACATTCCCCATGGAGAGATACTCCCTTAACCTAGAGACAGGAGAGAAGTCCTAGTCCCTACTCCAAATGACTTGACAGATTTAGATGAACCCTCCTGGAAGGCCTCACCCTACATGTGTAGTGGGGGGTGAATGAGATGGGACAGTGGTTGGGGGTTGTGGGGACTGGGAGAGATGGAGGAATGGAGGGAGGGAGAGAGAACTGGAATCAATATGTAAAATAAGGAAAATAACTAAAAATCAAAAAAAGAAACAAGCAGCTGAGAAAAGGTACCTAATAGTTGATATGATTTTGAAATGAACCTCTATAATAAATAATTCCAGCAAATGTTCTTTAGGAAGAAGCATCAGTTTGGACCCATTCACAGCACTTAACAACAGACAAAGCATATAGAAGACAATCAATTATCATTGTTTCCATAGAGCAAGGGTGTGATTCTAGGTGGTTTCATGTACACTACTTCATTTAAGATGTCCAATGCTTCTGGTATGCTATTGCTGCTCCCAGTCACTTGACAGAGAAGGAAACAAAAAAATTAAAATGATATTTTAACTGTTGTCCCATGGTGCAGAAGTAACATAACTGAGATTGAGATATGATGATGCTACATTTCTGAGGAAATTACAGAAAGGAACCAAATGAAATGGAACTCAGCCACCATACTTGCAAGAAACTGGAAGCTTTTAGTGCACATTGTATAATACACATGGTGCCTTCACTTAGGTAGGGATAAAATGATGCCCAGAGTTAACCATACTCTGTATCAGTTACTAGTCTTTACATGCATCCTTGGCATTGCATCTGTTTAAGGTATTTTCACAGTTCATTCTTTAGATATTTTTCAGAAGACACAAAGATGACTAGCTATCAGCCTTATTGAGGACTTTTAATTATAAAGGAGAGAAACCAAAACTGGTATAGTCAGGTTTCTCACAAATAAATAAATACATAAATAATAAATAAATAATGCCAGAGCAAGGCATCATATTGCATACCTATAATACTGTGCAAGTGAATGCAGGAGAAACAGGAGTTCAAAGCAACCCTAGGCTGCATAATATCTTGTTCATGATAGCAACATAAAAATGGAAAGCACAGAAAAATTATGGATGCTATATGCTATTCTGTTGTCTTTAAATTGTTTGACTGCTGAGGAAATAACAACTGATAAAAGAAATGATGCTGGATTAATTCAATTCATATAAAAATGCTTTGACTCCAACATTTAAGTTCAAGGACAAGTTACTGGGGAAAAGGATTTCTATTTTTGTTTCCACAGAAAATAAAAAGCTGTGAATTCCTTCCAGACTAATGTGGTTTGAGCAAGCCAGACTCCCTGAAACAGAGTTCCTGGTGATCCAACATTCAAAACAGCTTGGACAAGGCAGCCTTGCAGACTACAACCATCTTCTTAGGATCCCCATGACAGCGCCCCCTATCAGCAGGAAGTAGTTTGGAAAGAACGACGCACAAATTCCCTAATATTGTTTATAAATGTTTGTTTTCATTTAAATGGGCTTGGTTATAAATGGTTAATGATCACAGCCAAATATTTTTAAAGGTAAAAAGCGGATTATGGTATAGATATGAATATTTTGTTTTGGAATGGATTTTATTTATTGATTACTTTGTTTTGGAATGGATTTTCATTTATTGATACAATTTAAGGTTAATTTTGTGATATGTATATTTCTCCTCTTGTTTAGGTATTGTGTTTATACAGCTCATTTAGAAATGTAATGTATAATGTAGTACAGATTATAGATAGTATCTATGATAGTCAGATATTATAGTTAAGTTAGTTAAGATTTCTAGATATACAGGCATGTATTTGAGATAGATAGGCATTCTTCAAACCTTTCAAAGACCTACAGAATATGGCATTTAAAATGGTTTAGGGTTTTTCTTGACAATGAGGCATAATTGCTCCTGGCAACACCATCTGAGTCAGAAAGGAAATGGACATTGAAGAAACTCTTTATGAAGTTTACTTCCAACATGGCAAGACTAGCCATTTGGACAAGATACTACTCTTTTCTGGACTGTTTGACTGTATGCTGAATGAACTGAACATGCAGGACCCACAGAAAAGTGACTGCTGGTTCAAGATGGACATTGCTACAGAGTTCCTGCTTCATGGAAGAGTCTGCAGGACACAGAGAAAAGTGACTGACAAACTGCCAATACAAGAAGACAGTTTAAAGTTTCCCGCTTTGCTGAAGAGTCTGCCAGACACACTATGGCCTATGGGCTGAAAATGGAAGATTACAGAAGAACTTCAGGTGACTGAAAATGCAAGATGTCTCTGTCATTTCTAGAGTTTATATATTATCCTTCTGTGGACTTTGAAGGAGTTGAAGACAAATAGTTATGGTTATAGTTTTCCTTAGTTAGGATTAAAGATAAGTTACTTAGGCTTTAGAATCACAAAGATGGGATAGATGATGGAATAGTTTCTTAAATCTTGCTAAATGTTAATGGACTAAATATTGTTAACTGTGATTCTTATTTGATAACTGTTGTGTGATATATTTTGCTATGTTAAGGTTAAAACCCTTCTTTTTATTTAGACAGAAAAGAGGAGATGATGGGAGATGTCATTCTGTATATGCTTCTCATACTGGTTAATGAATAAAGCACTGTTGGCCAATAGGAAAGCAAGATAGGAGGGACTAGGAGACAAGGAGGAAAGAGGAAGTAGTAAGGAGGAGTCAAGATGGAGAGACTGGGGAGATGAGACGCTGGCCCCTTTCCCCAGTAAGAAGACCACGTGGAAATATTAGATTAACAGAAATGAGTTAATACTTAAGACAGAGCTAGCTGACAAGAAACAAGTAATGGGCCAACAGAATTATATCAAATACAGAGTCTAAGTGTGTTAATTGGGGCTGGCGCAGCGGCGGGACCAGACCAGCCACGGGAGGAAAAACCTTACTCCTTACATAAAATAAAATGTTACATAAAGAATTTTAAAAAGGGTGAAAGTCCAAAAGCTAAGAAAGAACAAAAACCTTCAGATAATCCAAGATTCAAACACACCATCTTCTGAGTCACTCAAGAATGTAAACATTCACTTGCAACTCTCTGTCTGTGTATACCTGCATTGATATATGTATGCTAAAATTTGATAGTGTACAGAAATTCAAAAATTACACAACAGTTTTCCATCAATACAACAATGTTTAAGGAATGGTTGAGAACATGGCAGTACTGAGTATAATCATGTAATAGAAGAGAGCCTGAGAAAAAGTCACAAGACAGGCAGCTCTTTTTAAGTTTGTGTCAGCTAAAAGATTAGCTACTCATAAAATGACCACCTAGCCTAATCATTAAAAATTAATAATAACCACATATTAAGCATGCCTCACTAGGGACTGCTAAATGGCTAGAGCTGAAAATGGGATAAGAATAATACTAGAGAGCCTCCCGAGGACTGGGAACTACTTAGGGGGGAAGCCTGCCCAGGCAGACCAGCCCATCAGGAGTTCGACAGTGTCCTGCACCCACCTAGAACCACAGGAGGGGTAAGAGTGGGTTTGAGTCCAGACTGCCTTCAAGGGCCATGCTTAGAGCCTCCTGAGGCCTGGGGACTGTAACACACAGGGGAACCCATCCCAGTGGTCAGGCCTACCCAGAGTCTGCCATTGGCGTCCCGGTCCCTCCCTCACCCACAGGAGGAGCCCACCTTCTAATACCCTCTGCGGAGACTCCTAAGGACTGGGGACTGCATGGAGAGGAGCCCATTCTGGCAGACCTGCAAATCCAGAGTGTGCCAATGTCCTGATCCCACCTCCAAATGTGTATGCTGGAGAGGATGTGGAGAAATGAGGACATTACTCCACTGCTGGTGGGTATACAAATTATACAGCCATTTTGTAAATCAGTATGGCGGTTCCTCAGGAAAATGGGAATCAGTCTACCTCAAGATCCAGCAATCCAACTCTTAGGCCTAAACCCAAAAGATGCACATTCATACAAGAAAGATATCTGTTTAACCATGTTCATAGCAGCATTATTTCTAATAGCCAGAACCTGGAAGTAACCTAGATGCCCCTCAACTGAAGAATGGATGGAGAAGATGTGGCACATTTACACAATGGACTACTACTCAGAAGAAAATCACAATAGAATCCTGAAATTCACAGGGAAATGGATGGAACTAGAAGAAACCATCCTGAGTGAGGTAACCCAGTCACAAAAATACAAACATGGTATGTATTCACACATATATGGTTTTTAGAAATACAGCAAAGTATTATCACCCTACAATCCACAACTCCAAAGAAGCTAGGTAACGAGGAGGACCCTAAGAGAGACATACATAGTCCCCCACAGAAGGTGAAAGGGACAAGATCTCTTGAAGAAATTGGGAACATGGGAGGAGGGGAGAGAGTTACGAGAAAAAGAAGGGGAGAGGAGACATGAAGGGAAAGGAAGATTGAGTCAGGAGAAGAATAGAGGAGAACAAGAAAAGAGATACCATAATAGAGGGAGCCATTATAGGTTCGAAGAGAAATCTGGCACTAGCATAATGGCCAGAGATCTACAAGGATGACCCCAACTAACAATCTCAGCAATAGTAGAGAGGCTGCCTTAAATGCCCTTCCCCAATAATGAGATTAATGACTAACTTATATGCCAACCTAGAGCCTTCTTCATCTAGTAGTTGATGGAAGCAGACACCCACAGCTAAACACTGAGCCAAACTCCTGGAATCCAGTTGCAGAGAGGGAGGGTTGATGAACAAAGGGGTCTAGACCATGCTCAAAAATTCCACAAAATCTGCTGACCTGAACAAGAGGGAGCTCATGCACCCCAATCTGATAGCTAGGAAACCAGCATAGGACAAACCTGGGCCCCCTCAATGTGGGTGTTAGTTAGGAGGCCTGGGCAGTTTATAGGGTCTCTGGTAGAGGATCAGTATTTATCCTTAGTATATGAATGGACTTTGGGAGCCTATTCCACACAGAGGGTTACTTTCTCAGCCTAGACATATGAGGGAGAGGGCCTAGGTCCTGCTCCAAATGATCTGACAGACTTTGAAGACTGCCCATGGAAGGCCTCACCCTCCCTGGGGAGCAGAAAGGGGATGGGATGAGAAGGGGGGAATAGAGGATAATAGGAGGGAACTGGGATTGACATATAAAACTACCTTTTTTCAAATTTAAATAAAAATTATCAAAAAGGAATAATGCCATACATATCTAGAGGTTACTTACACTGCAAAAGATACAGAGACCCTCAAATACAGCATTCACTTCCTCTGTAGCCAAGAGTAAGGAGCAAGCCCAGAAAATCTATGTGGTTGAAAATGATTAGCACACTCTTGATCTTGAACTTCAGTTTGCAACTTTACACAGATCCTGAATGACAATCCGGCATTGTCATCATTACGAAAGTAAACAGAGTTTTGGGAAAGTTTGCTTAAATGAAACATTATAAGCCCATGTCTTGAATCATCTACTTTCACTCCACTTTTCCACAGCCACAGAGACCACCTGTTTCTCACCAAATACGGCCTGCCTTTCTTTCCGCCATGACTATTGTTGTTTTTATATTGAATGTCCCTCACAGACTCAACCAGTGAAAGGCCTAAACTTCAGTTACTTGAATTTTTAGGGGAGTGCTGGCTGTAAGTTAGTTGGATTTAGATGGATGTAGGTGGCTAAGCACAAGCACTAGGAAGATATACCTTGTACATGGCCCTTTCTTGTCTCTTTTTCCTGTCTGCCTTGAGATGAACAATTTTCATTCTCCCTTCTGACAATGTTTGGCCTCACCATCAGACTAGAAACAACAGAGCAAGCCAATAATGGTCTGAAAATATGAGCTCAATTAGACCTTAAATCCTATGAATTGTTTCTCTCACATTTGTCATAACAGGAAAAGTCTAACATGAAAGAATCAACATACACATTTATTTTACCCACAATGAAGTCCAGAGATTAACTTCATATTCATTGCCATCTTGTCTCAGCTTCCCAAATTTAATTTTTACTCCATCATTTTTTGTTTTCTGTTTGTTTGTTTGTTTGCTGGCTTTTTGGCTGCTTGAGACAGAGTTTGTCTGTATTGATTTGGAGTCTGCCTGGGAACCTGCTCTGAATACAGGGCTGGCTTCAAACTTACAGAAATCTGCCTGCCTCTACCTTCCAAGTGCTGGGATTAAAGACATGTGCCACCAACACATCACTACTATATCCCTTTTTAATCAGAAATTTTGAATGGGTGACCCACTGGCTGATTCTAGTCTACAGACCTGTACATACCTGTAGTACCTGTAATATATTTTTTGTCTTTCTATGGTGTGTGGTTGTATTATTATTATTATAGTATATTATTATTATTATTTTACATATCAAATGTACAATATATTTCAACTCTAAATTATACTTGAATATGTATGTTTATCATGAAAGCATAAGCAATTTGGCCATACTTATTTTATAGCCCTTCCTGGGAATGACCAGCCAGAGCTAGAGCTCAATATGGTTGATCATTTCTATGTGACATACATTATTTAGGTCCTTATCTGTTCCCTTAAACCAAATTTACTTTGTGTGTGTGTGTGTGTGTGTGTGTGTGAGAGAGAGAGAGAGAGAGAGAGAGAGAGAGAAGGAGAGAGATACAGAGGAAGACAGAGACAGAGAGAGAGAGACAAAGAAAGAGAGTCTGTGTGTCTGTATATAGGCAGGTGTGTGTCTGAGTACACAGGTAAATATATGTGTTTGGATTGAGAGGTATTGGTATCTTCCTCAGTCATTCTCCATTGAACCTGGCACTTACTAATTTGCTAGACTGACTAACTAGCAATATATAGGGATCCCCCTGTTTCTACTTTCCCAGTGTTGGAATACATGAAATAACAATTGCATCCCGCTTTTTATGTGGATTCTGCAAACCCAGACACATATTCACTAAGTCATCTCACTATTTGTGCCCACTGTGCGCTTTTGAGTTTCAAAGCCCTGCCTCCAATGGTCCCCAGCTCTTCATTATTTATAATGAGGCTGATATCTTTATTTTCTATCTTAAGTTATCCTTCCTAGATTCAATTTATGTATAAGATATAAAAAATAATTTTTAGACATAAATACTGCACAATTATTGTAAGAGAGAAAATTTGGTAAGTGCCCTAGTAACAGCAGAGCAGGTCAGGTATATATAGCTATGTAGAATATGACAAATTTACAAGGATGTTGTCTAGAATTTGGACTTCAAAATGAACATGTTCATTAGGATATTTCTGTAGTCAATGGGGAACAAATATAGCTAAAATAACAGAACACTTGAAAAATTTTCACTAGAGTACTATAAAATTTACTTGGTCTCTATACTTTTACCATAGAATAAAAAAAGCATCTTAGCATTCCTACAGACAGGTCATGAGTTCCCAGAAGGCAGGAGGCACATTTTGATGAATTCAATATTCTCATGACACGTGTAATTCAATCCATAATGACACAGACTCAGCTTGCCAAGTAGTGGATTGTACCAGCAGCCAGATGGTACCGACAGGACATAGCAAGACCACAAAGTCCAAGTGCTTATCCTGCATGAGTGGAGGACTTAGCTAATATCAGCTCAAGGGCAGAAGGGTTCATAGAACCTCATACAAGCAATTGTTTTTGACTTGTCAGAATCAATATTAGATTCAGAGATCTATAATCCCGTTTAAAGAAAAGAAAAACTGAACTAAAATGTGTTTTGCTTTTGTCTCAAAATGGGTATTTCTTAATGTTTTCCAACTGAAAACACAACAAAATAGCTTCAGAGCCATAAATAATCTTGCTTAAGTGAAAGAAGTATTTAAGAAAATGATAATTTTATCAGTGGCAACATAAGCAAATGTTTGACATACAAAGGTAGGGAAAGAGAGATAAGGACAAGAAAGTGCAAGGAAGATGGGCCAAAGAAACTGATTTTAGGGCTGTACACAAGCCCATTGTGTGGTAGTAATATCTCAAAGTAGACTTAATGGCTCTGCCAAGATAAGGAAGAGAACAAGAAAAGCAAGAGGAAGATATACAGAGTTCAATACAAAGTAGTCAGATTTGCTTAGTAGAGAGCACTGACCCATGAAAACACAGAGCATAGACTCATTGATCACAACAGAAGACGTAAATTAATAGTACCTTGAACTCTCTACAGCACTGCCAGGACATAGGAGGAGCTATTAAAATCATGATGATATTTTCAACCTAAAAATCAGAAGATATCTCAACGCAACTGTGTGTAAGGCTAGGGCCCCTTCTTCCATCTGGCCTGGAAGCACTAGGTCTCATTACGTTGAGCCCTAGAGAATTAATTGGACATATAGTTTGCTCTTTATAATACTTCTGAGAGCTAGAAAGATGGCTCAGAAGCTGAAAATGTGCACTGCTCCTGTAGAGGACACAAGTTTGGTTTGCAACACTTTCATAAAGCAGCCCACAAACACTTAGAACTCCAGCTCCAGGGGATCTGATATCCAATTCTGACCTCCCAAGATACCTGTACCCATGTGCAAACATACACACACACACACAATTAAATATAATAAAATAAATATTTTTTAAATCCCTTTTCCAGTACTGAAGCAGAAGTTTGACGCACATATGGTGTAGCCTATCGTCTACCTATTTCCCCCCTTAACCTTTGTCTATAAAGTCAAGGCATACATTTCTCACATATGTAGTCTATAACATTAAACATCTCTTAACATCCTTGAGATAAAGTAGGCATTACACAGCCTTCTCCATCACTGGCAAAAACCACAATATCTTTATGGAAGAAACTATTCATGAAGACTAAATCATCCTTGAGAAAAAGAACCAAACTCCTGCCTCACTTCAGTCCATGTTCCTAAACTACACCATATGGCTATGTCACTCTCCTGTTAGAGACTTATTACATAGCATGCTTTATCTCAATGCTTTGTGTGTAAGTAACAATACACTCTTCATCCAAACTCCATGAAACAAAGGTGATAATTACCCCCATTTCAATTTCACAGGCTTAGAGCAGTTAACGAGTATGTTCAAAGATACAACATTGAATAATTTACAGATCCAGAATTGAAACCAAGACAAAAACCAAAAACCTTTAAGAGCAGTTTTAATGATGTTTCTGACTGAATGGGTCTAGGGTAAGCCTAAGACTATGCATTTCTGAAAAGCTCTGAAGAGATATACTGACTTTTATAAAAGTAAGGTAACACCTTGAAGGACAAGGCTCTATTCAGATTACAATTTGAATAGCAACATACTAGAGTTTTCTATTTCCTAAAGGAAACATCCAAGATGGTGGATTTTAACACTTTATAAATATGAAGAGTTTTGATATGTAGATATCCTCTGATCTACTATTTGGTACATCATTTACAAAAACCCATGATTGCCAATAACTGAGCATGATTTTCCCAAGCTTTTTTGTAAATAACAGAGAAAAACTAACAGTAGTTGTTCTTAACCCTTCTCCCCCAGATAATAAACCAGAGGAATCCTTGAATCTATGAAGATACTGACCTAGTAGTCAATTCCACTGAGTTTTGTATATCTTGTCATCTGTTGTATAAACATTTCACAGGGAGATGTGAAATACTTATTCTCTCCATAAAGAAAAGTAATGATAGACCAGAGTTATGATTCTATCAGATTTCACCTTGAAAAACCAGTGAGTATACTGGAATTACTTACAGGAGTGTGGGTGAGAGATTACTTACAGGATCATGAATGACTCAAAAGTAGCTGCATCACACAGAATTCCACTACACAATGGGTGATGAATCACAGACACTGTAACTCTGGAGTTCTCTGATCTATGTGTAGGCTGATTAATGGACTAGAGTCTCTTCAGAGATTCCTCTCCCAGAAGCCACATACTGCTTCCATAACCTTGGGAAGGGGTCTTGTGAATATTATTGATTTCAGGAATTTCCAGATACGTGTGAGTTGTTTACTTCCTTAGTCTTACAAGCATTCTCCATACTTCCTAAAGGGAATGTTCCAATTCAAAGAAAATTGATACACAACACCACAAAAACACATTTACATAGGTTTTTAAATTAGTGACTAAACATATAATAATTATAGAAGTGACTTTTCTAATGAAAATTTAGAAAAGTCAGAAGAAGCAAGTAAGTACATTAAGTGTAAAAGTATGTCAAGTGAGTGTTCCCTGCTACAAAAATAGACCATGAACTTCAAAGTTTCCTTATCATAAAAAAAGACAAGCATCAAATCTTTCTTTTTATAAAATAGTGTGTGTGTGTGTGTGTGTGTGTGTGTGTGTGTGTGTGTGTGTGTGCATACCAATATGTGTGAATTCCTAGATCCCTTCAAGCTGGATCCCTTCAAGGAGCTAAAGGTCATGAGTGGTCTAATGTGGGTTCTGGGAACTAAACTCACTTGCCCTGGAAGAGACACAAGCAAACTTAACTACTGAGGCATCTCTCCAGGGCCCCTAAACCATTCTTTGCAATGTATATCTCTAACTTCTAGTGTTCACCTTTACAAACTAGAAATTTAAAACTAGGACTCATTCATCTCTTCATTGATATTTCTTTAGAAGGCATAAGAAAACCTTTGAAATATTCCAGAAATTAATATCTCTCATTTCTTGCCTATGTCATTGAATAAGTACCATGTTATAGACAAGGGCAAAAAACTGTAAAAATCTTAGGAAACACATTGCCACTAGTAGAAGTATTTGTAGAAAAGTTTGAATAGAATTGGATAATTAAAGACATTCAATTTCCTCCCAAAAAATGTTGCCGTGGTCAAGTTTCAAAGAAGAAAATCAACAATCTGCATGAGTCTTCTTAGTTCCATAAAGTCTCTTAATTGACAACTAATAATTATTTAACAATGAACAGCATCTTCCTGCCAATCACAATGAGTGGCACTCTTGTCTCTGAGAAGAATAAGATGTGTTAATATGGCAAGCTTCCTAATCCTCACAGCTATCAGCTCTGTGCATCATCCTAAAATGCAGTCAGGAAAATTTGTTGGCTGAGTGTTATAGGGGGAAGTGAAAGCTCCACAGAAATTACCTGACAGCAGAGCAAAATTTCAGGATACAGAAACTCAGGTCCAAGCACTCTCCATCCAGTAACGCCATCGTCATTTTCAACAATGTTCTTCTTGATAACCTATCTCGTTTGCCTACAGTTCATGAGCATTAGATATAAGCAAGAACCCAGGAACTTGGACCATTAATCAGATCAAATGCAGAAGCTTAAAGTGATGGGGGATTTCCATATGTATACTGTGAATATGTTTCTTTTATTGGTTGATGAATAAAGCTGTTTTGGCCAATGTATAGGCAGATTTAGCCAGCTAGGAAATCCAAATAGGGACAGAGAAAGGCAGTAGGCACAGTCAAAGAGACGCCACATAGCTACTGGGAAGGTAGGACACCCAAACATTCTCTGGTAAGTCAAGACCATATGGAGAAGCATGGATTAATAGTTATGGGTTAATAAATAAGAGTTAGCCAATATGAAGCCTGAGAAATAGGCCAAACAGTTTATAATTTATATAAGCTTCTGTGAGTTTATTTGGGACTAAAAACTTGGGGACCAGGTAGGACAGAAGTGACCTGGGGAACTAGGTCTGAGGAGGTGCAGGAGAGCGCTCTCTTGCCTGCCCTGGTTCCACCCCCCAATGGGTGTGGTCAGTGCCACAGAAGGAGGCAAATGAATATCTCACTACACCAGGGGGTCGTGACTGAGAAACCCACAGACATAGCTGAACTGAGTTCATGGGAGCTCATAGACTCTGGACCAACAGTTAGGGAAACTGTATGGGACTGACCTATATCCTCTGCATGTGGATGACAGTTTGTGGAGCTTGATCTGTTTGTGGGACTCCTAGTGGTGGTATCAGGACCTATCCCTGGCACTTGAACTGACATTTTGGAAGTCATTACCCATGCTGGATTGCCTTGCCCAACCTTGATGTAAGAAGAGAAGCTTAGTCCTGCCTCAACTTGATAGTTGATTTGCCCATGCTTTGTTGACTCCTATGGGAGGCCTGCCCCTTTCTGAAGGAGACTGAGTAGAGGATGGGAAGGGGCTGAGGTGAGGTGGGGGAAACAGGAAGAGAGGGGTATGGGGAAACTGTGGTTGGTATGTAAAATAAATGAAAAAAATAATTTTAAAAATTAAAAGAAATATAAAACAAATAAACAATGAATCTTATGACTATCCCTAAGGAAATAGTGAAAGATAAAGGCAAGTAAAACTGAAGCTTATAAACTCATCCTCATCACTACTCAGAACATGGGGCAGCTAGGAGGAAAATAACAGCACTGGCTATGAGAGATCTGTCAAACAAGTACTCCCATCCATGTATCAAGTATTAGGTACAAACATCTAGAACAAGAAAAAACATTGACCCTGTGACTTTTCCCCAGGGCAAATACTAGAGTTCCTATACAGATTCAGTGTCTCCTTTTAGGGGTTAATGACAAGTGATTTCATAGACACCATCCAAATCAAAGCTGAAAAGACTAAACCATGTTCCACAGCTGGAGGATCAGCAGAAAAGGCAAGCAAAACACACTCTGTTAATTGCCCTGACCAGCAGGGCAGCAATGAGGGCTTAAACCCCAAAAGACCTGGAATGGAGGACAGGACACATGAGAAATTGGCAACAAGACAGGTTTTCTGATCAAGCTGTGAAATTTTACTTTTCTCAAGCATGTTGTATAGTAGTTAAGGTGGGAAGCTAGGTAAGGCAGGGATTCAGAAGGGGGAGGTTGTTGCCTGGTAACCAGACAGCAGGATGTTCTTAAACATAGGCCATTGAAGGTGAACAGGATATCAGCTAAGAGGAAATGCAGGTAGAGATAAGCAGGTTGTTAGGGGTCCTTCTAATTAGGACCTTAATTTTTGTCTTCATCTCTCTATAAAGAATTAATAGTTGTCTCCCAAACCTGGCCCATGCCTTTATCTATGCTTGACCTATCAGATTAACCCAACAATCCTGAGCCATAGCTCAGCAAATCTGAGCTATAACACCCAACAAGGATCTTCAGATAGAGATGAAACCAAATCAAAGCCCAGGTCTCCACAAGCTAAGATAAATTAAATTTCTACTATGTGATACTACATACTAATAGTTCTCTCTGTTACAGCCAATAAATCTTAGTCATTCTCTTTCATTGTATGAAGACTATTTGTCTGTGCATTCTCCACATAAAAAACAGCGTACCCAAGCCATCATTCCTCTATATAAATCATCCCCAAATTCCTCCTACTTACTTGATTATTCATGATTTGCAGAAATCCAGAGGGCATTTGAGATTCTATAGCACCCGAAGCAGAACAGCAATCATCAACAAAACAAATAACAGCAATGCTGATGGGAATGTGAACAAAACAGAAAATAGAAGCAAAACTGTTTAAGGAAGCAAATGGGATTAATGGGAGTGGGAAGAAAGGCAGAATGGGAAGGATAAATATACAATATATACATGTATAATTTACAATGGATACACAATGAAAACTTACAACATAACAAAAAGTGCTGTTCACAATAAGATATTTGGCTTAAAGATCAGTATATGCAAAGGCAAATACTTATAATTTCTAATGGTTTGCTAATATACCCAATACAATACATTAAGAAGGTAGATATGATGTTGAGTTGAAAGAAATACTTCCAGAAGTACTGATCTAAACTGTTCCCAGCATATTTCATTACTAGTAGTATCTAAAACAACTATGCAGTTGAAAAATTCATTCAGAGGATATTTTTTTCTTTTATTTTTATTAATTAATTTTTTCATTTATTTTACATCCCAACCACAGTTTCCCCTCCTTCCTTTCCTCCAATTCCCTCCCTCAGTCTCCCATCTGCCCCCTCCATCCACTCCTCCTGTGTCTCCCTTCAGAAAGGGGCCTGCCTCCCATGGGAGTCAACAAAGTGTGGTACCTCAGAGTTGGAACTTTGTTCAGTTACAAAGCTGGTCAAATCATTCAATGTAAAGCATTTTAAGAGTGGTCTCTCAAATGCATGTAACCAGGAAATATGCTATGTCCTCCTATACTTTTCTAAGAGACTGAGAAAGAACAAGTTTAGTTGCTCATTGAATTGTCACTCTCTTGTTTCCTATTTCAGGATATATGGATATTGTTGGAAGCATAAAAAGATGAAGTTAGAGACAAGTTGTCACTTGTTTAACCAAGAAAACTAGTTCTTACAATATCCATATACACTTTATACACACCAATTCAATGACATGGTAACAGTCCACGTGGCAATAATATTAAAGAAGTAGAGCTCCTAATTGACTTCAACTTAAAGAGGACCCTATAGTCTCACTGAAGATTACTCCTAAAGAGAAAGCATTTTTGGTAAATGTTTGGTGCCTCTAAAAAGGACATGTTGAACCAGATGGCCCACCTAACAGCAAATCATCTCAGAATTTATATTTTGTCCAATAGAAGCTTTTAAAAAGAGAATTTAAAATAAGTGGATGTTATTTTTAAAACTATTCTGGATGTGAGAATGAGGCACTTCATTATTTCATCAGGAACTGTGTTTCAAGAAATGCATGAGATAGTTACCAAATGACTAGGTCTTTAATGGACTGCTTGGTTCTAAGGATTATCCATCATATCGTTGATTCTGTGTTACCAAAGTCACTTGATGAATGGATTTGACTCTGCATTAGTTTCATTTTTGTTTCTGTGATAAAGGACCCTGACAAAAACAACTTAATGGAGAATAGGTTTATTTTGGCTTACAATTCCAGAAGAACAAAATCGATCATTGTGCGAAGGACATGGCAACAAGTAGGGATAGTATGATGGTGGGAGTAGAGAGTCTGGTCCCATTGTATTTTCACTCAACAAAAAGAAATAGCAAGGAGGACCAGGCCATAAACCCTCAAAACCTCCCCAGCACCCCGTACCCTATTACCGCCAGCAAGGTACGAGGCTATAACTCCCAAAGGTTTCACAATCTTCCAGAAATAGTATCACAAGTGAGACCAAGAGTTCAAACATATCAGTCTATAGGGTGCCTTAAATATTCATACTATACCAGAAGCCACTTTAGTGAATGATTTGTAAAGACAAATTCATGTTGAGGACTTTGGCACTGAATCTTATGATGTCCTATATACATGAAATACAAGTTATGGATCTCTGATATGGAAGATGGTGAGTCCTTTCAAATAACTGATAGAGATACAGCAAACATCTGGATCCCTTTTTTCATGACTACCCTAACATTAAGTATACTACTGAATTTTAAAGCAGTAATAATGTCTTAGAAATTACAACATCATCATAAACACCACATCTTCAACAATTCACAGAGATTACATCTCAAATTATATTTCCTGAGTCCTCCCTTTAATTGACACAACATAGCACTAGAGATTTGAGAGAGGGATTGATATAGATTAGTGTTTCAACTAGGTGTCATAAATTATAAGAGCATCTACTCCGTGACTGACAGTGTGCCAAGAATTTTATATATTTATTCACTCATCATTTGTTTTAACAAATATTGTACTTAGCACTAGTATACAGACACTGTACAAAGTACTAAAAATAAGGTCCTAAATACATGTTAAAATAATTAGTAAAAAGGAGGCTATGCATTTGAAGGAGAGTAAAAGATATATATGGGAAGGTTGTGGGGGTAAAGGGAAGGGAGAAATGTTGCAATTATATCATAATCTTAGAACTTTAAAAAAATCCTGCCTTCATGCAGCTAGTAGGAAAAAAATGGAATCCAAACTTTTAAAAATCTAAATCCTCTGTGGTGAAGAAAGTCCTCAAAAATTAAGAGTACTGACTGCTCTTACAAAAGACATGGAATCAATTCCCAGCACCCACGTGAAGGCTTGTAACTGTCAGAAACTCTAGTTCCAAGGATTCAATGATCTCTTCAGACACCAAGTACATGTATGATACAGATACATATATGCAGAATAAACACCTATGCACATAAAAATAAATACAACTTTTTTTAAATCCAAATCTTGGGGCTTGGAGTATGGCTCAGTGTTAGAGTGCTTGCCTATCACATGCAAGGCCATGGTTTCCATCCTCAGTGTTGTTTTTTTTTTAAGTCCAAATTCTAGGAAATAGCACTTGGTTTGTCATTCATAAGTCTTATACTACTTCAGGTTTACCATGTCAGTCAATGAGACAAAGGATGTGCCCAAAGGAATTGCTATAAATTCTACCAGATCTTCAAAATTAGGATGTCATGCAAAGACATGTTCAGTCAAGACTGAGCACAGTAGACTAAGCATCCAAAAGAAATCAAGGATGTAAATGAACCATACAAAATAAACAATTTTTTTAAATTAAATTTGAGTTTATAAATCATAGAGCAATGGTGACTTCATCATCTGAGCTTTATCAGTATTAGGTCACTTGGTAAAAGTATTCAAACAACAAGATTATATCTGAAAGGCCCAGCTATACAACTGCCATCCACATGCAGAGGGCCTAATTTGGTTCCATGGAGGCTCCACGGCTGTCGACTAGAGTTCATGAGTTCCCATGAGTTTGGTTCAGTTGCCTCTGTAGATTTCCCCTTCATGATCTTGCTTATGTATGCACTCCTCCCTCTCTTCAAATGGATTCCCCCTGGCTGCAGGACCACTATCTAATCCCTGGTGCATGAGCTCGCTTGCTGGAGCCCATTCCCTATGGTGGGATGCCATGCCCAGTCTTGACACAGGGGGAAGGGGCTTCGTCCTGCTTCAACTTAATGAGTCAGGCTTTGACAACCCCTCCATGGAAGCCCTTACCCTATGGGAGGAATGAATAGGGAGTGGGGGCACAGGAAACAAGGGGGAGTGGGAAGAAGTTTGGGAGGGAGAACTGTGGATGGAATACAAAATGATATTTAAAAAAGAAACAAAACAAAAGAAAGATTATATCAGAAACACAAAGTAAAATGAGAGTTTAGGGCCACCACCTGCGCAGCTTTGAGACTGATCATTCTAGGAAGACAGTGAATGTAGAAAAGCTGAGATCAGTGAGGTATGTCCTCTGATGGAGATGTACCACCAGTCCAGAAACTCAATGCATTTATTATACACAACTGAACAAGGATGTGACTTTATTATATACAGGAGAATTGGGAGCCTGGCTAGCTCATCTCCATAGGGGGTCCCTGTAGGGGAGCAGGCTCAGGCTACAGACATCCTAGTGGAATAAATTGTAGCTGATTCTTTCTGTGCACATTTTCAACAGAGGAAGAAATGTAACATTTAACAAATGGAACCATTTTCAAAGTGCATTATGAGACAGGTTGCTCAGTAAAGAAAAAGTCACATAAGCAACCCTAATGAAACTCTTTGAAGTTGTCAAAAATAAAATGACATGAAAATTGAAAGGTGATTAGTTGGAAAAACAAAGCAGATCATTAGGAATGAGAAAAGAATAAAAGTGAGAAATAAGTGCATTACATACATGAATGAAAATACTGAAATAATACCAAGCATTCTGAAATAATACCAAGCATTATGTATAATTAATATATACTAATAAGAAAATTTTAAGTGGGCAGTTATGATAGAAGGATATGCATAAGTGAGGAATATTGAACAGTTTGATTTCCTGTTTGTTTGTTTGTTAGTTTGTTTCATGCCAACACAGCTGCATACCAGTTGGAGGAGGAAAATGTAAAACAGCCTACAAAAGGAAATACATAGTAAATCACAGCACTGTATACAACAAAATAGTCTGAAAGAAGTATTCCCCTCAAAGTGGTACTAAATACCTTTCATTCGTTTTGCTTCTGTCTTCTGAATTTTCTACAATAAAAATGTTATGCAAAACAAAATTATACAATTTTAACATATTTAGTTTTGAAAGAGAGTAAAATAATAGGCTTTGAAGTGGTATCAGATGAAATATTGATGGAAAATATTCCAGACCCCTAGTTGGAGTGGGGATTACATCTTGCTATTTCTAAATATGTTTTTATTAGTTAATTTTGATAGGAAAAACCCACAAAACAGGGTAGAAATCAGCACAGGTTACGTGGCTTAGTTTCTGGTGCCTTTGGTAGGATCTTAACTCTATGTAAACTAAGTAAGCAATGCTGTTTCAAATATAAGCAAAACTACACTAGCCAAGTTTATTATTACCAAACTAAAGATCAAATTTGAACTCAAAAGTAAAAGGTCATTCTATTTAAATGAAATGAGTTCATATGTCACATAATAATTAGGAAGCAAACACAACATACTAATATAAATATATCAATCAGTAGTTATGCTGTTATCATTCTAGTACGAGGCATAGAATTCAGGATATACTCCACAACAATACAAGAAGCATACCCCAAGCTTCCTATGCTAAGGGTAAAAGGACTGTTACTATTAGATGTCAGCTTCTCCTCTCAATTGCTGTGTTCACTTTCTACAACCAAATGTTTCATTCCAGTTTTCACAGTTTTAAAAGCATTTTTAAAATCAATATAAGCTATTGGTCTAACTTGATCTGAGCTTATGGTAGCGATGTCAGCAGTGTGCAAACTGGGAATATGAACAAGAGAAGCCTCTCTGCACAGCTGTGTCATATCTGCTCCAGAAAACCCATCAGACTGCTGTACCACCAGTTCAATTTCTTCATCAATGATGCAACACGGTTCCTTGGACATGAGATTAACTACTATCTGTTTCCTGGCTAAAGCTTCTGGGAGGGGAATATAAAGCCTTTTCACCAACCTTCTCTGGGCATCCTCACTAATCTCTTGAGGCTGATTTGTGGCTACCACCACTAGAATATGGCCTTCAGAAGATGTGGTTGCTCCATCTAACTGAACTAAAAATTCTGTTTTAATCCTTCTTGAAGATTCATGTTCACCATCTCAGACAATAAAGAATCAGTTTCATCAATAAGTATGATAGCTGGCTGATGACACCTTGTAACAGCAAACAACGCATGGACCATTTTCTCACCCTCACCTAGCCACTTAGAAGTCAAAGATGAAGCAGAGATGCTAAGGAATGTTGCTCTAGACTGACTAGCAATGCACTTACCAATCAGAGTTTTACCAGTCCCTGGAGGGTCAACAAGCAGAATTCCTTTAGGGGGCACTCATAATCCAGTAAAGATATCTGGCCTCATCATGGGCCATACTACAATTTCCTTTATTGTGGCTTTGGCAAATTCTAACCCGGCAATATCCTCCCAATGCACTGGAGGCCCATGATCCATAATTTCATTTATAATAACTTCAATCATTCTTGGCTCCATATTCTTCAGACGGTCTTCAATGGAGTGTGCTATTTCTGTAGACTCTGCTCTAGTAGGCTTGTACTTCACTCTTTCATCCTGTTCATCCCCATTTTGCTTAGACACAGGAGGAACAAACTTTCCAAATATTTCTCTCGATTTCCCTGCTCCCAAAGTCTTTTTTACACCACCATCTGAAGATGTTCATACATGGTGGTATTGGTGGCACTTTTTTTTGATCTGCCCATAATTGTTCTTTTGTAGTTTTAAATGTAGGCAGACTATTATCTTCCCTTTGGTAACTGTCTTCTGTTTTACTAGACGCCTTATTCAGTATTGGATCGGGAAGCATGTCAGTGGTTCCAGAACCATAAAAAAACAAACAAACAAAAAAACTTCCTTTCTCTTGGATTTAGACAGACAGAAGGAAAACAAGACTGACTAGATAAGAAAGTATTTGGTCCTGTGCTGGTTGAACAGTTTGTTTTCTTTATCTGAGGTTAGGAAATATAAATAATTTACATTTTCCTTTGTTTGTTCTGATACTTTCTAAGTTTTCCACTTGATGGGGGATGTTCTTCAGCATATATGTTTCTCTTATCGGTTGATGAATAAACACTGATTGGGCAATAGTCAGGCAGGAAGTATAGGTGGGCTACCAGACAAGAAGTCTGAGGAAAAGAAGGCATATAGCAGCCTCAAGAGAGGCCATGTAGTTTCTGAAGGAGTAACATGATTGAGCCTTCTCCAGTAAGATAAGACCACATGGAAATACTTAGATTAATAGAAATTGGTTAATAATTAAGGGAGACCTAGCCAGTAAGAAGTCTAAGCTAACTGCCAAACAGTTTATAAATAACATAAGTCTCTGTGTTTATTTGGAGCGAAACGGTTATGGGACCAGGTAGAATAGAAACTCCACCTACACCCATTGTCTGTAGATATTATCAATTTAATCTTAACATTACTAGGCAGGCATCTATCATCAAATACATAGACATGTAAATAGCAGAAAAAGAAGAATGTGGGCAGATGGGGAAGTGACTAACAACAAATACATCTGAAATTGCTTAACAATTCAGTGTTACTTAGTAAAGCACATTCAACAGACAGAAAAATAGTCACAAAGGCTCCTGACTCAAAGACAATTATAAAACTCTCTGGTAATGACCCAAAGGATAATATTACATTATAATGAAAACAATACAACCAAGAAAGAATATTTGAAAACAGGGCTCCAACTTTCCTCAGAATAGGATAAAGCCCAACACTCTATAAAGAATGACAATATCCCACATAATCTAACCTCAGAAGGTCAAGCTTTCATACACATGTATTGTCACAAAAATGAAGGAGAACAAGTTATATAGGTAATGGCTAAAGAAGAATATATATACTAAAAACAGACAATAAATAGATGAAATTATTCCTAATTTTTCAAAATTTATTGAAAACAATACATCTATAATCTGAACTATCAGCATACCCAAAATACAGTAACCAATAAAAATATACCACTATGTAGTATAACCAAAGTTCATAAAACACAGAAACTAGGAGGAAAAATATCTTAAAAGACATTACATCCAGAAGAAAAGACATTAATATTATACTGGTTAGTTTGAATATCAACTTGACACAGATTATAATAATTTGGGAAGAGGGAACCTTAATTTAGAACATGGCCCCACCATATTACCATGTAAGTAAGCCTGTGGGGCATTTTCTTGATTAATGATTTATATGGTCCCAACTAAGGAAATATGAAAAAGCTACATGGAAGACCACTACTTTGTAAGCTAATTTAAACATATAGCTAAAATAAAAATAACTTGAATAAGCAGAAGTACACTTTATAGGTATAAAATGATGTTCCCACATGCTGTTATTAAACAAAAATCTTCTTGACAAATATAGGGTTCTCCCCCATCACTAATAGGGAAGAACCCCACACCCCAGAGGCCCTTAAAATACTATAGGATATGATTACATTTAAGTGTTCACCAGAACTATATGATAAAAACTGTAAACTTACCCATTGCTGCATAGATAGCCTTAATTGTCCTAGAAAGTGATATCTGGGCTGGTAAAGGAGAAAATACATCAATAGTCTTAACTAGCAGTAAACCCTGTGTGCTACACAATACTAATATTCAAGGAAATAGAACATGAGTGGCATGGCTATTACTGGGGAAACCAACTCTTCTGATGAGACTTGGTCCACAGGAGAAAATGTTTTGTACTATAAACCTAATCAAAAGCTCAAGGCTGGAGAGATCAAAGGCCCTATGGAGGACTTACCACTTCACTATTTCTTTGCTAGATGAACATGTTACTAAACTACCTTCTACATGCTTATGAGATTATACCTACAGATTAATGCTGCTCTCAGCACTTGTCAGAGAACCATTTTTTTCTCCATTTTTTTTGCAATGGTTAGTAAGAGTAAGTAGTTACAGAGACTCAAAGCTAGTCAAAATGTCAAAACTAAGCGACCATAGAGAGCTCAGTCATAAACGGCACATCTATATCACCCTCTCCAAAGCTCATAGAATACCATAGCAGTGGTTTGAAAGAAAATTCCCTCCAAAGGGAGTGGCACTACTAGGAGGTGTGGCTTTTTGGAATAGGTGTGGTCTTCTTAGAGGAAGTGTGTCATTTTGGAGGTAGGCTTTCAGGTCTCATATATGCTCAAGCCACACTCAGTATCTCAGACTACTTTTTGTTGCCTGCCTGTCAAGATGCAGGACCATCAGCTATTTCTTCAACACCATGTCTGCCAGAATGATATCATATTATACCCCAATAATAATGGACTTAACCTCTGAAAATGTATGCTACCCAAATTAAATGTTTTTCCTTTAAAGGAGTTGCTGTGGTTATGGTGTCTATTCACAGTAATAGAAATCCTAAGGTTATCATAAGTTAAGGTGGAACTCATAATGCCACACCCCTCCCAGATGTATAATTGGAAATTAATTGTTCATAGGGGAGAGGAAGTAATTTCCTTGTGTAGCCACTGGTAAATTTTCCATGTTCTATTTAATAACTCTTCACTAATGTTCATGTTCTTTCACTAGTAAGCCTGTAGTAACCCCAAATTAAACTTGTTAGTCACATTTTTTTAAAGAAAGATATGAAAGTAGGAAGAGGAACTTGTTGAAAAGTAAAAGGGTTTCTTCATTGGAGAAAGAAGACATACATGTATGCAATTGCCAAGAACAAGTAAAATTATTAATAAGAATAAAACAGCCTCTGCCTCCCAAGTACTGGGCATGCACCACCACCACCCAGCTAGAATATATTTTAAAACTCAGAAAAAAATTAGATGAAATGAAGAAAGTATCCACAATAATGCAACTTAATAGATAACTTTCAAATACAATACAAGTAGCTAATAAATATGTGAAAATGTTTGATATCCTTAGCCACCAGGAAAACGTATATTAAAGTACATTAAGAGTCCATCTCATCATAGTCAGAGTGGTTATCATAAAAAACAAGTATCATTGCTGGTGAAAATAAAGGGAAAGAGAATCCATATTCATTTGAAGGTGGAGATGTAAAGCATTTCAACTCTACAAAAGTCAGTATGGAGGTTATCAGAAATTGAGAATAGAATTTCTATTTGATCCAACCATACTACTTCTGAAAAATTACCCAAAATATCAATGTCAACTTACAATTAAAAATAATTAAATAATACAATCAATCATCCAAGTGTTCATTACTGAATGAAAAGATAAAGAAAAATGTGATTGTGACTGGAGAGATAGCTCATGGTTAAGATCACTTGTTGTTCTTTCAGAGGACCTGGACATGGCTTTAGACCCACAAACATCTAATTCTATGGGACCTTAAATCCTCTTATGGCCTCTGTGAATACTAGACATGCATGTGGTAAAAAGACATAGATGTAGGCAAACATTCATATGCATAAAATAAAAGCAAATATTTTAAAAGACATTTAAAAATAGAAAATGTGATATACACACAATGCTGCTATTTTAGACACAGAATGAAACTATTTCATTTGAAGTAAAATGAATGAAATTGGACATCAGTGTGTTACATGATCATACCAGTTCACTTAAACAAAAACACGGCATGTTTTCTCACATTTGTAATCTAGCAGGCAAAGACAAACACGAAAATAAAAAGAAAGACTCGTAGGAATATGGAATAATAAAGGGGGGAAGGAGAAGCAGCAGGAAGATAAGAAAGGGTAAGACGATGTAAGTGCGAATGAAGTTCATTACATGCATGGATAAAAATGTCATAATGAAACCCTTCACTTTATACAATTAGTATATGTTAATAACAATGCCACTGAAGGAAATAAAGTTTTTAAATAAATGCTTATTGACCCGGACAACAATATGAATTATTTGCCAAAATGTTAGCTGCATGTTAAAAACACAAAAAGAAAACATGTTATTATTTCCATTTTTATAAAACTTTAAGAAAAAATATCCAACCTATGGTGTTAAAGGATAGAAGTAATGAAATTATGGTTATGGTTACACGGGTATACACATAAATTTAACAGAATTTATCCAAGTATATAATAAAATGTAAAAATGCAAATTTTATTCAAATTATATACCAAAAGCACAAGCATCAGAATGAGTAAAATCTAAATACTGACAATTTACTACTAACAAGAACTGCCATTCAAGCTATTAATAATGGAACACAGCTAGAATCCAAGCACACAAGAGGCTGAGGCAGAAAAATAATCATAAGTATAAGACCAGGCTATAGTGATATTTTGTTTGTAATCTAACAAATAAAGCTTGCCTGAAGATCAGAATGCAGAGTTAAACCATTAGTTAGCCACACACGTAAGCTACTAGGTAGCAATATAGACCAGGCAGTGATGACCATTCCACCACTGGGAGACAGAGGCAAATGGATCTCTGTGAGTTCAAGGACACACTGGGCTACAGAAGAGTGAATCAGTCTAAAAGAGAAACAGACCACTTTTAATCCCAGCACTAAAGGGAATATAATTCAGGAACTCCGTGCAGTCTGAGAGATTGCAGTCTGAGAATTTGTAGAGACAGGATTGCCCATTTTGGTCTGAAGTAGAGGTAAGAGCTAGTGGCTGTCTGCTTTGTTTTTCTGATCTTCAGGTAAGCTTTATTTATTAGATTACAAACAATGCATCACTATACCAGTCTGAGCTATATAGTTAGATTCTCTCTCAAAGAAAAAAACTTTCATTGGTTGTTGAAATGCAAGATATTACAACATCTTTGAAGCTTGGTAGTTTCTTACAATGCCATTCACATTTTTTTCCATGGAATATAGTAATCAAGCTCCTGGGTACTCATCCAACTGATCTGAAATTGTATACCCAGACAAAAGACAGTGTACAAATGTTTACAGCAGCTTTATTCACTATCACCTAAACCAGAAAACAACTGGCATATCCTTCAGTAAGTAAAGTAATCATGAATGAGCTGTGAAAACATGTAAAGATGTGTGAATATTAAATATATTTTCTTAGAGAATGAAGTCCAACTGAAGAGGTTATCTATTGAATAAATATGTCTATTCAGCATTCTGGAAAAGGGAAAACACTAGAGATGGAAAAAATAATGGTTTTCAACGATTTAGGATGAGAAAAGAAGTTAGATGGTAAATATAGGGGATCTTTTAGAAAAACAAAACTATTTTTAAAAAATGCTGTAATGATGGGCACCTAATGCTATTTGTTTTCAAAACCCATAGAAGTTTACAAAAATGTCTTGTTCAAGCTTAAAAAATAATTTATGAGTTCAAGTATATTTGAATGAAATTCATGTGAAAATAGACTGTACTACAAACTTGTGAAATAGGCTTGCCGAAAGGGATCAAGGGAGAGTTGCTGACATAAGTAACTTCAGAAAGGAGTATTTAGAGTTTAGATGGTAAGACCAAAGACAATAGTGTACAAGCTCTATACTCTAGTTGTTGCATATATTTGCCACAGGGACATGGATTAACAACTCTAATAGCATTATGCATATACTGTAGAAGTAAACAGATATATGGAGATGTGTGAGAGGAACCAGGTTACCTATTGTTGATATGAGGATAACAATGGAGATGACCAACAGGAGTTGCATGGTAATGGAGAATTGGAAACATCAGTAAGAACTCATGTTCAGCTCAATACATTAAAAATATGTTTGTGTATAGAAAAGAAGTTATATAGTCACATTTCTTTTTTTTTTCTGCCAGATAAGATATCTAATCTGGAAACAATGATACTCAAGTAACAACACATTATATAGATCTTGGACTTAAATGTCATTCTCCAATTGAGAAATCTAGGGATCTTTGGCAAAATTAGTCTAGATATGATCATTTATAGCACCACAACATAAGGGAGAGTTCAAACTCTCAATATTACATTGATGAGGTATTACAAAAGGATAAGCTGAAATGATTTGCAATACCCAGAAATATAGAACTGTAGTGACACAATAAATACTTTATTATGAAAATATCTCAACATATAAAATAAATTTCAATGAGTACATACTTATAAAACAAATTATTTAATAAATTTATGAGAGAAGAGACAAGTCCCTCACACAGGAAATTCAAGTAATTTGTGTAGCTGTTTCCCCTTCAAGGAAATAAAGATCAATTCTCACTATTTGTCTTTTAAACAGTGACTTTCTCCAAAGCATCAGCATGAAAGGAAAGAAGTACAGTGACTCATGGTTAAAAAAGCTAAAAAAAAAAAAAAACAAAAAACAAAAAAAAAACCTCCTTGTTTTATGGATAGAACTGAGACATGGTGAGTGTATGTTCCTTGGAATGATGTGATGCAACCTTTACAGCATGCATCCCAACCCACAACCTCTAATCAAGAGGAAAGAACAGAAAAGCCATAACTTAAAATATCTATCACTCTTCAAAACTCTCAAGCTCAGCAAAAAGAAGGAAACTTAGAAACTATCTCATCCAAGAGAAGCCAGAAGAGACATGCTGGGTAAACATAGTTATGCTGGGAGAAAATCATAATAGGTAAACATAGTGAAAAATCTGGGGTAAGTCTGGTAGCTTTCACTTACTAACTGCAATAAGGTGTCACAAAATGTCAGATGTAATAATAAGGGTAAGCTGAAGTTGGAATGTATATGAACTCTCTACTAGCTTTTCAATTTTTTCTATATAGCTAAGATGATTCTAAAGTAAAAGTAAAGTCTTTTCTAAAGCCACTAAAAATAAATTTTAAAAAACCCTGATGCCTGTCCTAAACCACCAAGATCCTGAATAAACTGGTGAGTTTGTTGACTGGACATTGGGAATTTTAAAAACTCCTCATACAGCCAGGTTTGACAAATACTGGGTCCTGATAATACAGTCTAGGGAAGCCCTAGGACCTACAGTCTAATAACAATTTTGACACAAATGTAATCCCAAATGCATGTAAAATGCATATTTTAAAGATCAACATGGCTCCCTTGGTTATAAGATAAAGAGTCAAAAACCAACCAACCAAGCAAACAAACAAACATTTTTGAGTGCCTGAGAGGAAAGAGTACTGTGCAGAAGAGTGAAAGAGCATGTGGAGATAATACAAGTTAGCTGCCTGCACTATTCATGAAAACCAAGTTTTCTGTCGACACTGTTCACAATGGTAGCTACTAAGTTCGTGTGGCTCACTGAGGATTTGAAATGTGACTAATATGACAGGGGGAGTAAAATTTTCATTTTCTTTTGTTTTAATTAATTTTAATCTACAATGCAACATGTGACTAGACAGTACTAGACAGTACTATCCCATCAAAACATAAAACAGCCTATAAAGGTCCCTTGATTTTCACATTTACAGTATGTGCTGATTTTTCTCAGGCCAATATTTTTCTTCCTACAAACAAATCTCCTGTTTACTACAAGGCAATTTTACTAGAAAACAGCAGTACCTGTGCTACTCCACACTTCTGCACTGGCAACAGAAAGACATGGCATCCCCTCTGGGTCTCCTGCACCTGCAATGCCTGCTGCTAGCTGCAGGAAGTACCCATTTTATCCTTGGAGGAGAGCATTTCCCCTTCAGCCCAACTTCCTCCACCCCTACCTCCTGTACTGGTTTGGTTCATTCCAATGTAAATTTTTCAACTGTTCTCCCTGGAGCTAATGTCAAACTCCTAAAGAATAAAAGCAAACGTGTTCTCCTGGTGAAGGGCTGCAGATGTGATGTTCTGTTATTTGTCTATGCTTAAAAAATAGCTTCTCCCCAGCCTTCTGCCATGTACACAAATTTCAACTATGCTGAAGAGTTAGACTACATTAAAAATTATTGTATTGCAGATAGCACTGAGACAGAATAAAATTAAAGTATAGATTGCATGGGCTGTCAGGTGATGGAAAGGAATAAACATTCTAGAGGGGCAATAGAGATTGAGTTTTATCACATACAGCTCCCCAGATTGCCAGCTTCATGTACTAAAGACTGTGAAAGTAAAATCCATAGATGACACTGAACAGACACTGCTGCCCAGCCTTAACGATTTGCATGCCTTATGACTTGCACATTACAATGGAGGTTCAGCTGTTGTTGCAGTTCAGTTGAGGCAGGTTTTAATGATGCAAAGATAGGAAGTCATTCAGAGCCAGTTTCAAGATTATTTCAGTTGCCATTCTGGGTGAGGGTTTGGGGACAATCTAAGTTAAGTTATCAAGAGCAAACTCATAGAAAATGAAAATGAGATATTTAGCAATAGATCTGGGCATTCTAAATTGTGAACGTCCTTGATTTTGCCCATGTGTCTAGAAACTGAATCAAAACCTTATAACTTCATTGAGATATAATTTTCACATTAAAATTCACCCATTTTATTTTATTGTTTAAAGACCTGTGTAAGAGATATCTATGTACCACCCACTAGGAACCAAACTGGAGTCCATTGAAAAAAGCCAGCACATGGTCAGTTCCTAGAAGCCAACTCTCCAGCCCCAAGTTCATCTATTTTAAATATTTAGTAAATTAATATCTATTCAAATATTGCAACAGCATGATGTTTTTCTATACCTCTACATTAAAATGTTTCCTTTACCACAAGAAAGCACCTCTGGCTATTCACAGTTACTATTAATTTCCCTAATCTTTGCCCAAGATTTATGCAGCAAATAATATGCTTTCTTTTTCTCTTTCCTTTTTTATCTTTTTCTCTCTCCTGTTTTTTTTATTTAAATTTTAAACATGCTTAATTTGAATGTCAATCCCAGTTCCCTCACCCTCCCATCCTTCCCTGCCCCCCACTCCCATCCCCTTTCTGCTCCCCAGGGAGGGTGAGACCTTCCATGGGGAGTCTTCAAAGTCTGTCATATCATTTGGAGCAGGGCCTAGGCCCTCCCTCCCCCATGTGTCTAAGCTGAGAGAGTATCCCTCTGTGTGGAATAGGCTCCCAAATTCCATTCCTATACTAGGGATAAATACTGATCCATTAGTAGAGGCCCCATAGATTGCCCAATCCTACTAACTGACACCCACATTCATGGGGTCTGGGACAGTCCTATGCTGATTTCCCAGACATGAGACTGGAGTCCATGAGCTCCCACAGCTGTTTCTGTGAGTTTCTCCAGCCTGGTCTTGACCCCTTTGCTCAGCACACCTCCCTTTCTTTAACTAGATTCCAGGAGTTAGCCTCAGCATTTAGCTGTGAGTATCTGCTTCTGCTTCCATCAGCTAATGTATTAAAGCTCTAGGACGGGATATAAGGTAGTCATCAATCTCATTATCAGAGAAGGGCATACAAGGTAGCCTCTCCACTATTACTTCAATTGATAGTTGGGGTCATTCTTGTAGATCCCTGGACATTTCCCTAGTGCCAGATTTAACATTATACTTACAATGGCTCCCTCTGTTATGGTATTCTTTGCTTGCTCTACTCTATTTTTTCCCTGCTCTCCCATCCTCTTCTCCCCTTCTCTTTCTCCTAACTCTCTCTCCCCTCCCACCATGCTCCCAATTTGCTCAGGAGATCTTGTCACTTTCCTCTTCTTCTGGGCACCTTGTATGTTCCTCTTAGGGTCCTCCTTGTTTCCTAGCTTCTCTGGAGGTGTGTCTTGCAGACTGATAATCCTTTGTTCTATGTCTAAAATCCATATATGAGTGACTGAGTTACCTCACTCAGAATGGTTTCTTCTAGTTCCATACATTTGTGTATTTCAAAATTCCATTGTTTTTATGTGCTGAGTACTACTCCATTGTATAAACGGGCAACATTTTCTTTACCCATTCTTCAGGGGCATGTAGGTTGCTTCCAGGTTCTGGCTATTACAAATAATGCCGCTATGAACATAGTTGAACAAATGTCCTTGTGCTGTGAATGTTCATTTTCTGGATATATGCCTAAGAGTGGAATTGCTGGATCTTGTAGTAGACTCATTCACATTTTCCTGAGGAACAGCCATACTGATCTCCAAAGTGGCTATATGAGTTTGCATTCCCACCAGCAGCAGAGAAATGTCCCCTCTCCAGTATAAACTGTCTTTGGTGTTTTTGATTTTAGCCATTCTGACAGGAGTAAGATGGTATCTCAGAGTTGTTTTGATTTGCATTTCTCTGATGACTAAGGATGTTGAGCACTTTCTTAAGTGTCTTTCAGTCATTTTAGATTCTCTATTGAGAAATCTCTATTTAGTTCTGTACTCCATTTTTAACTGAATTATTTGGTGCTTTGGTAACTAGCTTCTTCAGTTTTTTTGTGTATTTTAGAGATCAGCATTCTGTCGGATGTAAGACTGGTGAATATATGTTTTTCTGTGGGCTGTCATTTTGTCTTGTTGACTGTGTCCTTTGCCTTATAGAAGCATCTCAATCTCAGGGGGTCCCATTTATTAATTGTCAATCTCAGTGTCTGTGCTACTAGTGTTTTGTTGAGGAAGCAGTCTCCTGTACCAATTCATTCAAGGGTACCTCCCACTTTCTCTTCTAAGAGGATCAGTTTGCCTGGATTTATGTTGAGGTCTTTCTTCAATCTGGACTTAAGTTTTGTGCATTGCAATAGATATAGATCTATATGCAGTTTCCTACATGCCAGTATCCAGTTATGCCAGCACCATTTGTTGAAGATGCTTTCCTCCTCCCACTGTATAATTTTAGCTTCTTTGCAAAACTCAGGTGTTCGTAGGTGTGTGGGTTAATATCAGGGTTTTTAATTCGATTCCATTGGTCTGCCTGTCTATTTTTGGTCCAATATCAAGCTGTTTTCAGAACTATAGCTCTATAATAGAGCTTGAAGTCAGGGTTGATGATGCCTCTGGATGATCCTTTGTTTTACAGGGTTTTTTGGCTATCCTGGGTCTTTTGGTTTTACATATAAAGTTGAGTATTGTCCTTTCAAGGTCTGTGAAGAAGTGTGCTGGGATTTTGATGGGGATTGAATTGAATCTGTAGATTGCTTTTGGCAAAATTGTCATTTTTACTATGTTGATCCTACCTATCCAAGAGCATGGTAGATCTTTCCACTTTATGGTATCTTCTTTAATTTCTTTCTTTAGAGACTCAAAGTTCTTATTATGCAGGTCTTTCACTTGTTTGGTAAGCATTACCCCAAGATATTTTATGTTGTTTGTGGCTATTACAAAGGGTGATGTTTCTCTGATTTCTTTCTCAGCCCCTTTATCATCTGTATATAGTAGGGGTACTGACCTTTTTGTTTGAGTTAATCTTGTATCCTACCACTTTGTTGAAGGTATTTTTCAGCTGTAGGAGTTCCGTGGTAAAGTTTTTCAGGTCACTTATATAAACTATCATACCATCTGCAATTAGTGAATGTTTTAATTCTTCCTTTCCAATTTATATCCCCTTGATCTCCTTTTGTTTTCTTATTGCTCTAGCTAGAACTTCATGTACAATGTTGATGAGATAAGGAGAAAGTGGACAGCCTTTTCTTGTTTCTGATTTTAGAGAAATTGCATTGTTTCTCTCTATTTAGTTTGATGTTAGCTGTTAGTTTGCTGTAAACTGCTTTTATTATATTTAAGTATGTTCCTGTTATCCATGATCTTTCCAAGACCTTAGTCATGAAAGGGTTTTACATCATCTAGTGAGATAATATTGTGGTTTTATTTTTCAGTTTATTTGGTGAATTACATTGATAGATTTTTGTATTTTGAACCATCCCTGCAAATCTTGGACGAAGCCTACTTGATCATGGTGGATAATTTATCTGATGTGTTCTTGAATTCGATTTGACAGTATTTTATTGAGTATTTTTGCATCAATGTTCATGAAGGATATTGGTCTGTACCGCTCTCTTTTAGTTGTGTCTTCATGTGGTTTGGATACCAAGGTATTTGTAGCCTCATCAAAAGAGTTTGCTAATGATCCTTCTGCTTCTATTATGTGAAACACTTTGAGGAATATTGGTATTAGTTGTTCTTTGAATTTCTGGTTGAGTTCTACACTGAAACCTTCTGGCTCTGGGCTATTTTTTTTTTTTTTTTTTTGCTGACAGCTTTTATTTCAGTGGGAGTTATAGTCTATTTAAATTGCATATCTCTTCTTGATTTAATTTTTGTAAGTGATAACTATCCAGAAATTTGTTCAATTCCTTTAAATTTTCAAATTTTGTGGAGTACAGGTTTTCAAAGTATGATCTGAAGAGTCTCTGGATTTCCTCAGTGTCTGTGTCTCTCCCTCTCCTGGTGGGTAGGGAGGGGACCACAGTTCTCTTCCAGTGGGTACAATCAGGCCCAATATTCTAATGGCTCACTTCTTCCAGTGGGTGGAGGTGGGACTAGGGTGTTGACAGACTATGGATGGGCTGGTCCTTTGGGACAGGTTCCCCTGTGGACAGTTCCCTGTCCTCAGGAGGCTACAAGCCAGAAACTGGAGGAGGGTTGGAAACAGTCCTATGCTTATGTCCTTCCAAGAGTGGAGATGGGTCTAGGACGCTGAAAAACTCTGGATGGATGGGCTGATCTACCAGGACAGGTTCCCCTGTGTGCAGTCCCCAGGCCTCAGGAAGCTCCGAGCAAGGCACTGGCTAATCTTTCTGTATTGATGAATTTACCTGTTCTGAAGACTATATAAATGAATCATACAATAAGTAGTCTGTGTAAAGGCTCATCCAAGTTACAAATGAATCAAACAATAAGTAGTCTTTGTAAAGGCTCATCCAAGTTACAACATGTATTGTTAATTGTTCTCTTCTCACAGATAAATGATATGGTCAGGAAAGACTATATATTGTTTAGCCATTCCTTGATAAACATTTGGGATGTTTATAATTTTTGTGCATTATGAATAATAATGATGTAAACATCTGTACTAGGATTTAGAGAGGAATCTATAGATTAATTTTGAGAGGACTGTTACAGTAACAATACATATCGACATAGAATAGAATGGTCTTCTCTCCCTTTAATGTTCTTTTTAACTTTTTTTGCATAGTTTTGAATTCTACAATGTACAGATCTTGTTCTAATGCTGTTAATATATTCCTAACAGATATTTCTTGATGCTGCAATGCTGCCACTATTGATCTTTTTTTTTTTTTTTTTTTTTTTTGTAATTTTTTTTTCAGAGCTGAGGGCCAACCCCAGGCCTTTGTGCCTGCTAGACAGGTGCTCTACCACTAAGCTAAATCTCCAACCTTTTTATGCTGTAATGAATAAAATTGTTTTGTTAATTTCAATTTTGATTGCTTGTGCCAGCATGCTGAAATGACTGATTCACTTTTTTTCAAACAGGCACCTACCTAAGCTAGACCGAAACTTGTCATCCTTCTGCTAGTAATAGATAGCTTCCACCCTACATGGCCACAAGTGATATTTTTATAATGACATACAAGTCATTCGTCTTTCTGACCTCATTACTTGCAACAGTTTTGTGATTATATAGTTAGATTTCTACATAAAAAGTACGCTGTCTATAAATAAGCATTTTTTGTTCTTCCTTTCATTCTTGTATTTTTCTTACCCCATTGGACTGTCTAGAACCTCCAAAACAATATTACATAAAGAGGACAAGAATTACTAAATACTCTTGCTTTGCATCCATTCTTTTCCTTACCTACTGGGGGAAAAAAAAAACTTCATCTTGTCCTTAAGTACTATGTTAGATATATATCTTAGTAAATGTTCTGTTGTTAATGATTTCAACCATAAATGATTATTTGGGTTTGTTTACTTTTGCTTCTAATAATTATGTGAGTTTTTCCATCATCTTACAACTATGGTGTGTTGTATTGACTAATTTCCTAATATATGCTTTTAAACCTATAAATGGCCTTCTAACCACCATGGTATCCAATCATGCTACATTTTGCTGTGCTAAATTTTTATATCAATTGATTCTCTCACTTCCTTTGTGGATTCTCCTTTTAGTTGGGGTTGTTTTGAAGTATACAGTTCCATATTTAAATATCTAGGGTTTTCCAAAATGGTCAAAGACTACAGACCATGGAGGTACCCATATTGTGTATGTTCTAAATTGTCAAGCAAGCAAGAGTTGTAGAAAAATGGCATGGATGTCATCATATCTTAAAGAGTACCAAGCTTTGTTACATGGAGTAAAGATTCTTTATTAATTTTGTGTTTGTGATTTCTATCCAACCTTGAAACATCCAATCTTACCATGAATTACCTAATCTTTCATTCCCATTTGTTCTTGGTTTAATTTTTTTAATATGTTGTAGTATTAATTTTTTTAATATCATGTTTAAATTACATCCATGAGGTATATTGGTTTATAGTTGTTCCTTATTTATTATTTATCAACTATTGGAATTAGATAAAATGTTTGGGGAATAAATTCGGTAAAATTTATCTTCTTTTTTTCATTGTTTTAGCACATGATTTTTGAAATCACTGGCAATTCAAAATGACCATCATTAGAGCTTCTATTACAGATCTTCTGACACAAATGACCCAGCTATAAAATTAGATAATATTGTACTTTAAGATGAACTAAATTTTAGAATCTGCATTAAAGAAGGAACATATTGCTCCATCTATGCTTTCCTATTACTAAACGCACATTGTATAAAAATCAACACTGCAGAGTACAGGATAATAGCGTGCAGCCTGTTTCAGAATCTTATAGGACTTATCAGTATAAAAAAAAAAACCCTTTAGTTCACAATTATCAAAAGGTACCTGGCAAAGTTTTATTTCAGTAGTCCAGATACGAAGACTTCCAGATGTAACCTTGGTCTCCAACACTGCTCCAGGTAGATGTCAACTATGCCTCCATGATTTGCAGTAATGATCACTGTTTCCTTTAATGAAGCATTTTTTTCAAATGTCACAGCTCCTCAAACTGTGAGGCAGTCCAATTTCAGCATATGTGGAATTCTTTCAAATTTTCTTAGGCAATTTAAGTTTGACATCACAACCCAGAGGGCCAATGTGGTCTTGTCATGTAGATAGTAACGTCCTGAACCATTAATACCCAAAGAATTCTCCAAACTTTTAATTACAGCTCCAACTTCAATTTCTAATTGAATGACATCCAAGCCTCCATTCAAATGTCCTACTTGCTGAACAGATAGATCCAAAAATGTATTCTCATTTTTTTTTCCATCAACCAGACTTTTAGGGCCTTTGTAACTCAATGCCAGGTCCCAAAACACTATTGACTTTCACCACCACCAGTTTTTTCAACACAGAAGATAAATTATTCTGCAAGTTTCTGGTCTATATCTTTTCATTGGATTGACCTGAACTTCTGAAGGTCTCTGAATTTTTCTCAGTCCACAGAAGGTTCCTTTTCTATGAAGTAGTTTCCAAAGTCCATGAAGATAATTTTTTTTCTAAATTTTATTTAAATTAGAAACAATCATATTTTACGTATCAATCCCAGTTCCCTCTCCCTCCTATCCTCCCAGGGCCCCCACCGACCCACCTGTCCCATCCCCTTGTGATACCCAGGAAGGGTGAGGCCTTCCATGAGGGGATTATCAAAGTCTGTCACATCATTTGGGGTAGGGTCTAGGCCCTCCCCCATGTATCTAGTGTGCTCAAACTCATATAAGGGTGCTATGGTATGTATTTTTTTCTAATGTCTTATTGTAGTCTTGAAAAATGACTTCTTAGAACTGAGAAGTGCTATTTTGTGATATAGTTTGCCTTAGCAGCTGAAGAGTTAGGAAGCATTTAAAGCAACCCTCCCCTCGCCTGGCACTCAAACAGTGGTTGACTCAGCTGGCAGTCCACTGGCATTCTGCCTCCTGACACCTAGCCACCACCCACTTTCTCCCTTTACTTAAAATATAATTATATCATTTCTTCCCTGCTCTCTCCCCCATCCAAACACCTTCCATGCCTTCCATTTCCTATCAAGTTTGTTAATTTCTCATATGTATATGCTTTTAGGGATGTACATTTTTCTATTGAGTAACCCATTAGGGGGTTCATCCCTGGAAGAGTCCAAGTCTCCTTTTCTCAGCAGTCATTGGGTGCCTATAATTCTCTGTCTAGGAGTAGAGCCCTGGAAATGTTCCCTTCTTCCACCTTAGCATATCTATTGGTACTGTCATCAATCAGATCTTCTTTAGGGAGCCACCTGGCTGAGGTATCAAAAACACACTGACTGTGCATATTTATGGTTTAGAATTATTTTTTCTTGTCACATATTCAGAAACCCTTCATGGTTGCCTAATATTTTCTTAAAACCCTGTATTCAGTTACACAGCACCAAAAACTGACGTATATATAATGTTTCTGCATGCTGTATATGCTTTTGGGGGTCAAGTTTAATATCTTTAACTCATCATTTTAATCTTTGAAGTTTTATCATGTGTCTTTAATAATTTCTAAAGTTGCTGTACCTTTTGTTATTTTTATCTTATTCACAAATCCAAAAGATTTCCAGTAGCATTGATCTTTCAAAACTTTGAGATTTGGCCCCTCACACCCTTCCATGGAAACTTCCTGGATTGGCCCAAATCTCACTTTGCCCTGTGTCCTGTCGCCAGCTAGAGCACTCCTGGTGCTCTAATACACACCCAACCAACCACCCCCATTTAGAGCCTGCCCTCCCCCTACCCTGCCCACTGTCTCACCGCTCTGGTTGAGCACTGAGACAAAGGGCCTATCCAACAATCCTGCCACCTTCAGGGAAATTTCCCGAGCAGTTCTGAGGACATGAGACCTGCCTATCAACACGGAACCACCCTGAATCCATGTCTGCCTGATCTCTGACCCCCACCACCTGTCCTCTGCTGGAGTTCTGGACCCCTCTGAGAGATCCGCCAATCTCCTTGGGAATATCCTGAGTTCCTGCCTACTGGATCTTTGACACCCATAGACAGACATCTGCTGAAGCCTGATCTTCAACCTCTATCACCTGGCTGAGGGGAGACCTCCTAGAAAATTTGGACCACCCAGAGCTACAGACATCTAACTTTTGACCCACCTAAGCCCAGCTGGGGAGTACCATAGAGAGAGAGACCCTCACATGCATCTACTGGAAGAAGCAATGGGAACATGACAATACTGGAGAACACCTATAAATAGAAAGACAAGCATGACACCACCAAAATATAGGGACTCTACAACAACTAGACATGAACCCCAAAAGCAGATAAAGCAGAAGAGAACGAATTAAAAAATAGCATTGTGCAAATGATAGAGGCCCTCAAAGACAATGTTAAAAAATACCTTCAAGAAATGAAAGAAAAAACAAACAAAAAATTGAAAGAAATGAACAAATCTCTTAAAGCACAGAAAGCCAAGAAAACACAAACAGGTGAAGAAAAGGATTCAAAACTTGAAAACTGAAATAGAGACAATTAAAAAAAAAAACACAAACTGAAGGAATGCTGGAAATAGAAAGACTGGGCAAACAATCAGGAACTACAGACACAAGCATAACCAACAGAATACAAGAGATGGAAGAGAGAATCTCAGGTGTGGAAGATAAACTAGAGGAAATATATTCATTGACCAAACAAAATCTTAAATCAAACAAATCCATAACACAAACATCCAGGAAATATGGGATACCGTGAAAAGGCCAAACCTAAGAAAACTAGGCATAGAGGAAGGCAAACAAGACCAGCTCAAAGGTGCCGAAAACATATTCAACAAAATCATTGAGCAAAACTTTCCAAATCTGAAGAAGTACATGCCCACGAAAGTACAAGAAGTATACCTAACACCAAATAGACTGGACCAAAGAAAAAAGGCCCCTCAACACATAATTATCAAAACACCTAACATACAGAATAAAGAAATATTAAGAGCAACAAAGGAAAAAGGCCAGGTAACATGTAAAGGCAGACCTATCAAAATTACACCTGACTTCTCCATGGAAACTCTCAAGGCCAGAAGGTCCTGGATAGATGTTCTACAAGTACTGAGTCTACGGATGCCAGCCCAGGATACTATACCCAGCAAAACTCTCAAACACTATAGACGGAGGGAAAAAATATATATTTAAAGAAAGCCAGATTTTCAAAATACATATGAACAAATCCAGTCTTACAGAAAGTACTAGAAGGAAAACCCCAAACCAAGGAAGTTAACTATGATCACAAAGATATAGGCAATACATAATGCCACTTCAACAGAACCCAAGGGTAAAGAAGGGCAAATATATTCACAATACCACTTCCAACAACAAATCTAAAACAAACAAGCATTCACAATCAATGGTCCTTACCTTCGCTCAACATTAATGGTCTTAACTCGCCTATAAAAAGACACAGGCTAACAGAATGGATATGAAAACACAATCCACCCTTCTGCTACATATAAGAAACACATCTAAGCTTCAAATACACACATTACCTCAGGATAAAAGGCTGGGAAAAGATGTTCAAAAAAAAAGGACCTAAGTAGCAAGCAGGTATGGCTATCCTAATATCTAACAAGCTAGACTTCAAACCAAAATTAATTGAAAGAGATGAAGAGGGTCATTTTGTATTCGTTGCAGAAAAAATCCATCAACACAAAATCTCAATTCTGAACATCTATGCCCCAAATACAAAGGCACCAATATTCATAAAAGAGACACTATTAAAACTCAAAGCTCAGATAAAACCTCACACACTAAAAGTGGGAGACTTCAACACACCACTCTCAAGCACTAGACAGGACCACCAGTCAGAAACTTCACAAAGAAACAAAAGAACGAACCGAAGTTATGTCTCAATTGGGTTTAACAGATATCTATAGAACATTCTATCCAAACACAAAAGAATATACATTCTTCTCTGCTCCACATGGAACCGTCTCTAAAAACCACCACATACTAGGTGGCATAACAAAACTCAACAGATACAAAAAAATTAGAATAGGCCCCTGTATCTTATCAGACCACCATGCTTTAAAGTAGGCCCCTGTATCTTATCAGACCACCATGCTTTAAAGTTGGAATTCAACAAAAGCACAAATTGCAGAAATCTCTACAAACTCATGGAAACTGAAAAATGCGCAATTGCACCACACCTGGGTCAAAGAAGAAATAATGAAAGAAATTAAGGACTTCCTACAATTCAATGAGAATGAGGACACAACATACCAGAACTTAAGGGGCACCTTGAAAGCACTGCTATAAGGAAAGTTCATTGTACTCAGTGCCCATATGAAGAAAATGGAGGATAGTCACATTAGAGAATTAACAGCACAACTGAAAGCCTTAGACCAAAATGAAGCAAACACACCTTGGAGGCATAGACACCAGGAGATAATCAATTTGAGGGCTGAAATCAATAAAGCAGAAACCAGGAAAACAATACAAAAAAATCAATGCAACATAGAATTGGTTTTTCAAGAAAATCAACATGACAGACAAACCTTTATCCAAACTAACCAAAAAGCATAGAGAGAACATGCAAATTAACAAAATATGAAATGAAAAGGTGGACATAACAACGGACACTGAGGAAATCCAGACAATTTTCAGGTCATACTTCGAAAGCCTGTACTCCACAAAATTTGAAAATTCAAAGGAAATGGACAAATTTCTGGATAACTATCACTTACCAAAATTAAATCAAGAACAAACAACTTAAATAGACCTGTAAAACCTACTGAAATAGAAGCAGTCATCAATATCATCCAAACAAATCACAGCCCAGGACCAGATGGCTTCAGTGCAGAATTCTACAAGAAATTCAGAGAAGAGCTAATACCAATACTCCTCAAATTGTTCCATACAATAAAAACAGAAGATTCATTACCAAACTCTTTTTACAAAGCCACAATCACCTTGGTATCCAAGCCACACAAACACAAAACTAAGAAAGAAAACAACAAATCAATATCCCTCATGAACATTGATGCAAAAATACTCAATAAAATACTGGCAAACCGAATCCGAGAACACATCAGAGAAATCATCCACCATAACTAAGTAGGCTTCATCCGTGTGTTGCAGGGATGGTTTAACCTAGTAAAATCTACCAACATGATTCACCATATAAACAAACTGAAAAAGAAAAGCTATATGATCCTCTCCCTAGGTAGTGAAAAAGCCTTCAAAAAATTCAACAACCTTTCATGACAAAGGTCTTGGAAAAGTCACGGATAACAGGAAAATACCTACTTAATAAAAGCAATATACAGTAAACAAACAGCCAATGTCAAGTGAATGGAGATAAGCATAAGATGAGTTTTCTAAAATGAGGAACAAGAAAAGGCTGTCCCCTCTCTCCATATCTCTTCAATATTGTACTTGAAGTTCTAGCTAAAGCAATCAGACAACAAAAGGAGATAAAGGAAATACAAAATGGAAAGGGAGAAGTCAAACTTTCTCTATTTGCAAATGATATGATAGTTTACATAAGCAAACCAAAAAAACTACCAGGGATAAATATCTTCACCAAACTAGCAGGATACAAGATAAACTCAAAAAAAAAAAAAAAACCAAAAAAACAAAATCATTAGCCATACTTAATTCAGACAAAAAAGAGGCTGAGGAAGAAATCAGAGAAAACATCACCCTTTACAATAGCCACAAATAACATAAAGTAACTTGGGGTAATGCTTACCAAACAAGTGAAAGACCTATTTAATATGAACTTTGCATCTTCAAGACAGAAATTAAAGAAGATACCAGAAGTGGAAAGATCTCCCATGCTATTCAGTAGGTAGGATAAACATAGTAAAAATGGCAATCTTTCCAAAAGCAATCTACAGATTAAATTCCCAGCACATTTCTTCACTGCCCTTGATAGGATAATATTCAACTTTATATGGAAAAACAAAAGCCCCAGGATAGCCAAAAACAATCCTGTACAATAAAGGAAATTCAAGAGGCATCACCATCCCCGACTTCAAGATCTACTACAGAGGTATAGTCCTGAAAACAGCCTGATATTGGCAGAAAAATAGACAAGTAGACCAAGGGAATCGATTTGAAAAACCTGATATAAACCCACATACTTACAAACACCTGATTTTTGAAAAAACAGCTAAAAGTATACAATAGGAGAAGGAGGAAAGCATCTTCAACAAATGGTCCTGGCACAACTGAATAATGGTGAGTAGAAGACTGCACATAGATCAATGGATATCACCATGCACAAAACTCAAGTCCAAATGAATCAAAGACCTCAACATAAATCCAGCCACACTGAACCTCTTAGAAGAGAAAGTGGGAGGGACCCTTGAACAAATTGGTAAAAGAGATAGCTTCCTGAACATAACTCCAGTACCACAGACACTGAGATTGACAATTAATAAATAGGACATCCTCAAACTTAGAAGATTCTGTAAGGAAAAAACACAAACGACAGCCCACTGAATGGGAAAAGATCTTCACCAATCCTACATCTGACAGAGGGCAGATCTCCAAAATATATAAAGAACTCAAAACACTACTCACCAAAACACCAAATAACCTTATTAAAAAATGGGGTACAGAACTGAATAGAGAACTCTCAATAGAGGAAATCAAAAAGGCTGAAAGTCACTTAAGAAATTGCTCAACATCTTTAGCTATTAGGGAAATGCAAATCAAAACAACTTTGAGATATCATCTTACTCCTGCCAGAATGGCTAAAATTAGAAACACCAGTGACACCTTATGCTGGAGAGGATGTGGAGAAAAGGGAACACTCCTCCAATGCTGGTGGGAGTGCAAACTTGTACAGCCATTTTGGAGATCAGTATGGTGGTTCCTCGAGAAAATGGGAATCAGTTTACCAAGGTACATGACAATCCCCCTCTTAGGCATATACCCAAATGATCCACATCCATGCAACAAAGACATGTGCTCAAGTATGTTCATAGCAGCATTATTTGTAATAGCAAGAACCTGGAAGCAACCTAGATGCCCCTCAACTGGAGAATGGATTAAGAAAATGTGGCACATCTACACAATGGAATACTACTCTGCAGAAAAAAAAAAAAACAATGGAATCTAGAAATTCGCAGGCAAGTGGATGGCACTTGAAGAAACCATCATCAATGAGCTAACCCTGTCACAAAAAGAGGAACATGGTATGTACTTGCTAATATATGGATTTTAGACATAGAACACAGGATCCCCAGCCTATAATTCATACTGCCAGAGAAACTAGAATACAAGGAGGATTATAAGAGATTCATATAAGGTCCCTCACAGAAGTGGAAAGGAACAAGTTCTCCAGAGTACATGGGGATCGGGTGGCAGTGAGTGGAGAGGGAACTAGGAGAAAGAGAGAGGGAGGAGAGGAAAGCACATGGGACTAGGAAGATTGATTCAGGGGAGAATAGACAATAGGAGAGAGAGAGACAGAGAGACATAGACAGAGACAGAGAGACCATAAAAGAGGGAGCCATTATAGGTTTGAAGAGAAAACTGAACCTAGAGAAATATCCAGAGACCTACAAGACTGACCCCAACTAACAATTTGAACAACAGTGCAAAGGCTACCATAAATGCCCTTCCCTGATAAGGAGATTGATGTCTAACTTATCCACCATCATGGAGCCCTCATCTAGCAGCTGATGGAAACAGAAGCAAACGACCTCAGCTAAACACTGACCCGAACTGGAATTCAGATGCAGAGAGAGAGGACAAGACCAGGCTGCAGAAACACATACAGACAGCTGATCTGAACAAGGAGGAGCTAATTGGCCCCCAGACTGACAGCTGGGAAACCAGCATGGAACTGACTCAGACCCCCTGAATATAGGTCTCAGCTAGAGGCCTGAGAAGTCTAAGGGACCCCGGACAGTGGGACCAGGATGTACGCCTGATGCACAAAAGGACTTTAGGGAACATCCCCCATGGAGAGATACTTCCTTAACCTACAGACAGGAGAGAACTCCTAGTCCCAACTCCAAATGACTTGACAGATTTAGATGACCCCTCCTGGAGTGCATCACCCTACATATGGAAAGAGAGGGGAAGATAGGGGAGGGAGTTCAGGGGGCATGAGAGGGTGTGAGAGAGGGAAGGAGGGAAGGAGGGGGAACTAAGATTGATGTATAAAATAAAAATAAAATATATATATATATATATATATATATATATACATATATATATATATATATATATATATATATATATATAAAGATTAAGAGAATATACCTAAGTGAGACTAAGCCACAGATTAAGCAAATTTGGCCTCAATTTCCCTGTAGCAAACTTTCAATTATACCTTAACACGTTTGAAGTGCTGAGTATACTGGGTGGTGGATTGAGGGATAAAAATCCAATTTGGATCCAAGATTATTATTTACCAGTGAAAGGCTAGTCCCTAATTTTCATTCATACATTATTCATTTGTGCCTTCTTATTAGAAGCTGGTTATCTGGATACTATCTATTTAAAATGGGTTCTGGTTTTAGTTTGGGATATTTCTGGATAGAGTTCGCATTTACTAGATTATTTATGCACAATTTCTGAAAGATAAAAGCACTAACATGATACACATAAAACACAGGTATCTTACTTAACAGAATCAACTTTCTCATAAACTAACTCAGAATGAAAACTTCACAGATTTAATAGGAAACTGGGGAAATAAGTGTGTATAATGTACATGTTCTTTGTCCAAAGCTACTCTGAGGACAAATGCATTTTGGTATGCATGTTTTAAACTTCATACTTAGTATGGTGAATATAGATAAATATATATATTGCACACATCAGATCCCTTAATGAAAATTGATGTTACTTACGTAACCTTCACAGTATGCTTTACATTAGTTCAGGTCAAGGGTGTCATCCAATGAATTTGTCTCAACCTTAAAAAAAATAGATCCAGAACCTCCTAAGTTTTAGAATCATAATTAAAAGACCACAGTCTTGGATAGATACAGCTACACCCAGTAATGGAAGCAATAACTGACTCTAGGATTCATTTCCTATGGTACTGGCTAGGACTGCTCCCAGGAACAAAAATGAGGCCAAGACTGAAATCCCTGCCTCGAATACAAGTCTTCGAAAGCAGAACAAATATCAATATTAGAGTAAGTGATTCAGGTCCTTATTCTTGTGTAGAATCCACTGTGGAATCTTCAAGTTGGCAAAGCATCACTATATTTCACTTTTACTTATTTGCCTAAAACTGTTAGCTGGTCAGCTAAATTCCCACTTCTACTACATTTATTTTCATATGTCATTAATTTATTTTTTAAATCCATATGAAAATGACTGTGAATAAATGAAACCAATATACAATACTTGATTCTGCATAGGAAAGGAAGGATTGATGTATAATTTATATATCTTCATTCACCAAGGCTACATTAAAATTATTTCCCACACACCATTTACTCTTACATTTAAATAAACTACATTTCTAAGGAATGCTAGTGGTTCCAATGTGTGATATTAAGATCACTACCATTTATTATACGAAACTAAATACTCCACACTCTGTACTCTATGACTTAAATGCTAATGGAATATAACTTCTCAAAGGACATACATTTGTTACAACTTCAAAGTCAACTGTTCAGTCTTTTCAAAGATCAGCTTTGCCACTGTATTCATCAGTGAGTCAGCATCACTGAATGAAGCAAATCCTCATTTTAATTCCAAGCTCATTCATTTTCTCTTTACAACTGCAGCTCAGACTAGAAGGGGAATTCCAGGTGCAGGAAAGAGATCAGAGAAGGCCACTGTGAGTGAAATTCAGGGGCCATTAAAATGACTTCTTTAGACAGAGTTGTTTCTGGTCTAAGGATCTTGAAAGCTGGGAGAAAATATGAACTTAAAGAGACAGTCCATCCATTGCACACTATATTATAGACATGAATACATTTATTATTGTATTGACTAAATGTTTCCAGAAACAATTAGGATTGAGTCGTGACACAATAATTAATGAGTAGATGCAAGAAAAGTAAAGGAACTGGGAACAATACAGAAGAAAGTGGGGCTATTTGTGGAAGGAGATTGGGGGGTGGGTAGATCCTAAAATGAATGACAGCATTGAACAAACTGAAGGTCTAAACTCTGGGAAAGGGAGAGACATGCAGAATACCCTCCAAGATAATATAGGTACAGTAATTAAGACATTTAGCCAGGAATATTGGCCATCAACATTTTAAAAGGTTTTTTCTCTTTCTTCCAAACGTTAAAGTGAAATGTTCACTGCAAGTCAGTGACCAGGTAGTAAAACAGCCATGAAGACTGTGACAGTAAGAATGCAAGTATGGGTATGGAGTAGGTTTGGATGCTGTTTAAGATATCTTCATACTCAAAGGTCCTAATCCTTTTACAACTAAAGTGTGTAGGAGATTTTAAGGGAGGATATGTACTAGTTATAGGAGAAAATATGAGCAAGCACTGAATCCATTCAACCTGCTGTTTAAGACAGGTTTCATGAGCTGCTCTCAACAGCAATCTGTCACTCACATAACTCTTGTTAAGCCCTAGACTACTAAAGTATGTATTCCTGAAGGGCTGTTTTTATAACTTAGGCTGTTCATTAATTCAGATTAACAGTTTCCCAAAAGCTGAACACTTGCGATGGTGCTCTTTGAGTCTGTTCCTAATTTAACTGCAAGTTCGTTTCATAAGGAGTAAAGAAAAATTAAGGATTGACAAGTTTGCTCAATCAAAGTATATATATAAGCACCAAAAAGAAAATTTTTGATTCTATAATAGGTAATATCTTTGTAGTGAGAAGCAGAAATGGAAAACTTTGACAAGAAAATTCTTGGGATACTGACATTGGCAACAAATGCCAAAAGACCCAGAACTGGCCAATGACATGTAGCATGAGAAAAGTTTCAGGATAGACTTGCATTAAATTCTTTCTTTTAGTTGAGACTTATTCAAATTTTAACATGTAATTTTATGAGGATCACGTGTCTGTCTAACAGATAATTTAGAGTGATAATGGCTTTCCATAATTTCGTTCATTTAACAATCAATCAGATCTGAGCTTTGATTTTAGTGGACTGACCAGATCAAACTCCTTGGTAATTTTTCCTGGGTCCTTCTTAAGTCCATTTAAATAACTAGACTTTCTCTGATGACTTTAGAAAAACTGTACTGATAAAACCAGAAAGAGCATGAGGTTGGTTAGCAGAGTATCTTATCTGGTTTTTAGCAGCACCTTGGGCACTTTACCATTAATGTTACCTTTGGTCAGACATTCAACATAAGTTTCACTTTTCTTACCTATGAACTGGGAAGAACACATTAGATAGCTTTTAAAGAGGACAATGTGGTCATTCAGGCAATACAATTATTTTAACCAGTGAATATCATACTTTGTTATGCATGTAAATCACCTGGAGACCTTGGTAGTGTGCCAGTTCTATTTAAGAAAGCCTGAGGCAGGGTCTGATTTTTGCATTTCTAATGCAATCCCAATGATATCTATGTTGCTGGTGGACTCAACTGAGAGTAGCAGGCTAAAAATCTACAAAGGGGTATTTAGGAAATAAGCTGTTGGAGGAAAAAGAAAGTAATGAGCTACACAATTGAAATTAAAAGCTAAAACACAATTTAGATATCAAATATGGATTTCCTATAACTATTTGCTGCAATTTCTTTAATAACAAAAAGTTGGCTGCTCTTTGTCATGTTTATATTATAAAATGTAAAACTTAAGCTTGTGAGTTAGAGTCTATATGTGTGAGTTGCTATATGCATATGTGTTTGTGAAATCCATGTATGCACATGTGGACGCCAGAGATCAACAGTGTGTGTCCTCCATTGCTCTTTGCCTTCTTTTTGAAGACATGCTTCTTGTTGAACCTGAAGCTCATTTATTTAGCTAAATAGACTGGCTAGCCTGAGCAGGAGGTTCTAGGGATCTATCTCTGTCTGTGCACCAACCCCTGCACAGTTGCCCAAGCACAGGGGTTGCAGGTACATACAGTATGCCACAGTAATATATTTGCATGTAGGTGCTATGTATCCAAACAGAAGTTCTTATGCTTATATACCAAGTGTTTACTCATTATGCCATCATTCTAGCCTCTCTTTGCTTTCCACATCCCCTATGTAGCTTTCTTTAAGCAATGTCCCTAAAGAGTTCTTTTTTCTCATTTCTAAATTTGATTTTAAAATGATCTTATTTTACATATCAACCCCAGTTATTAGGCATCTCATAAACAGGGACTTCAGTCTGAAACTTTCTTTACACGTTTATCTGCACCAATAATTACCCAAGAGCATTATTCTTCCATTTGATGTGCCCTAATGATCACTAATGATATTCTGAAATGAGATGCTCTGTCTCAAACAAACATTTGGGGGAGGACAGTCTATATTGATCACTATTTCTAGTAATCAAGTCTAATCCATACTGGCAGGTTATGAGTACAACTTACTGAACATGCACTCCGTACCAGGAATTGAGTTAGCCAAATTTCCCCTACATCTCTTCTTTTAATGTGTATGTCAACACTCAGCTATTGTACCTCTTCCATTTATAGCTATGAGTACTGATGCTCAGCACACAGCAATAACAAGATGAATAACACTTGAAATACTTTAGAAACTTAACATTCAGATTCCAAGAAAAAGAAATATAAAGACAATGAATTCTGCCCCCACTACAGTACCCAGTGTGATGTTACTGTGGAAGACGCAGGGGAGGCTAGCTAGTGTTTACTAATAGGATGTTACATCTTGAAAACATCCATATTTGTGTGGCATTTTAATCTGTCTGTGAAATTTGGAATCCACATTGACGTTTTTGCTACCACACAGAGCTGGTACAATCAAACAACCTAATAGGTAGGGGAAAACATGCTTGGGTCCGTTTTATTGTTAGAGCTTGCTTATTAACAATTGGAACAAGGGAAACAAGTTCAGGGAACATTGAACCCTAAGATCCTGGTCTCCATAGAGATAATGGATGATTGGTTATTAGTAGCTGGTCCTCATAAGGACCGGTCTCCCATAATGAATTGTATCTATCACTAATCTAAGGTCATGTAAGTTGTGTAATTTCCTTGGGAGATATTTGTACAGGAATCATGCACTGTGCTTCTAAAACTTGACTGAAGGTAGAATCCAGCCGCTTGCCAGAAGGACCCATAGCATTCCCACGCCATATTCCATGAGAAAACATAAGACACGCTGAGGCAGCTCAGCTACTGTAGAGACAGATTTAGGTGTCTCCACCCAGGCTTCTGCCTTCTGCTTGTTGGGTATCTCCTCTCTTGCTGCCCAGTGGGCTTAGATTTGATGCTCCATGGGGAATTGGTACTTCTTCCACTCTCTCTAGAGTGTTTTTCTTTTCATATGTCTCTCAATTACAATATCCTTCTCAGTGGTGTTTGTCCTATGTTACATCTCATCTACTACCTGACATATCACAGACACTTGATTTAGAAGACAAGCTTCTAAGGAAAGAGGTTTTATCAATGGCACACTCTGTGAAATGTTTAGTGTGTTTAAGATACCCTAGAGTAAAACAATAACGATATCTTCTCATAGATTCCTGGGAGGACTGTCCCCAGAAACATCCTCTGCATGCGATAAGGCACTTAATCTCCCTATTATACCATGTCACTGTGGTCTCAGTAGGATGTTGTCATCATCAGATTAATAACATTAGAGTGATTTTTATTAACTGTAGCACACTTCATATTTTTGTGGGGATATCTTGTTTATATTCTAACAAATAAAGCTTGCCTGAAGAGTAGAGGGTGGAGAGTATCTAATCATAGAGGTCTGGAGGTCTGTATAGACAGGAAGTGAGATGCCTGGGTGGAGAGAGGAATATATGTGGGAGGAGACAGGAACTCAGCCTCTACAGTCTGAGGATTTCATAGAGGTAAGAGCTCTAGTGGCTGGCTGCTCTGTTTCTCTGATCTTTCAGCTGTCACCCCTTTATATCTGTGGGCTTTTATTATTAAGACAAATTAGAACTTGGGTTACATGCTTTTCTTGCAAATTTTCTCCAATGACTTTGCCATTTATGACGTGGGATTTATTGGCCTCAAGAACACTTGGAAGTAAAGGGAACAGATATCAACTGGTTTTGTCAGTGAAACCCTAGAGCTTCTTGGTCATGGGGCTATGATCTGGGAGAGGGCACAGGGAATGCTTTCATTTTGCTACTGGGACTAAAATTAAATGCTACCTTGAGAAGATAAAAACAGTAAGAAATCTAGTATAAAAATGCATCCTTTCAATCATACCAAATGGTATATAATATTCCTTACAGATTTTCATTCTACACTCCCTGATAGAATAAAAGCTGTGCAGGTTTTCTTTGACCTGTGACATGATACTGAACCAAGAGCTCCTTGGTTTTAGAATTGATGACTTCTGTGCAGGTGGGTACATTGCTGTCCACCACATTGTCAGAGGCCTAGCTCCATCACCTGAACACCAGGCCAATGTCCTTTTCCTTTCCCAACACACCTTTCATGTTTGTCTTCTCTCTGCCCTTAAACTGCCCTTCTCTTACTACTTCTCCCTTTGGCCTTGCATCCACTGACAACTGGTTCTCTCTTCTGCTTGACAAAATCCTTCTTTTCAACCTCAGATGCAAATAAGGCTTTCCCAGTAGCCCAGGCTGCAGAAACCCATAGAGACAGCAAAACTGAACAAGGAGGAGCTAACGGACCCCAGACTGATAGCTGGGAATCCAGCATGGGACTGACTCAGACCCCCTGAACATAGGCATCAGCTAGAAGGCCAGAGCAGTCTAAGGGACCTCTGACAGTGGAGCCAGGATGTATTCCTGGTGCACAAAAGGACCTTGTGAACACATCCCCCATGGAGGGATACTCCCTTAACCTAGAGACAGGAGAGAAGTCCTAATCCTTACTCCAAATGACTTGACAGATTTAGATGAACCCTCCTGGAAGGCATCACCCTACATGTGGAGTGAGGGGGGATAGGAGGAGAGGGAGGGGGTGGTATGAGAGGGTGAGAGAGAAGGAAAGAGGAAAGGAGGGAGGGAGAGGTAATTGGGATCAATATGTAAAGTAAAAAATAAAAAAATAAATTATAAAAAACTGAGATTTATTCATATTTAGATTTGTTATACACTATAGGTGTATTATCTTATTAATCTATACTTAGTTTTTTATTTTTTCCTTTGGAATTATTTACTTTTTTTTAGTTTTATTACATGTCTTTATTGATTTGTGCATGAAAAAGGACACATGTGGAGGTCAGAAGACAACTTGTGGGAATTGGGTCTCTCCACCATCTGAATTCTAAGGATCAAACTCAGGTTATTAGGCTGGGCAGCAAGTATATTTACCTGCCAATCCATAGTGATTACCCCCTTCTATTAACTTTTACAATTTTGAGATAGTCTCTCACTGACGTACTCAGACTGACCTTGAAGCCAGGTAAACCTTGAACTTGAGAACCTCTTTTCTCAGCCTCTGAAGTAACTGAAATTACAGGCCTTTACCACTAGGCCAAGCTTAACTCAGGCATTTAAATTCTATCCATATTCCCCACAGAGAACAGAAAACTATATTCTATACATTCTTGAATTCAGGACTCATTATAACTGTGTATGTGTTCCCAGTAAGTAACTTTGCAATCCTCTGGAGACAAGTTTAAAATGTATCTATTGTGTGGTCTAAAAGGGGATTAAGAGATAGATCACTGTCTCCTCTTCAAGGTAAGGCCTTGCACTTCCAAGGTATATTTTCCAACCCAGAATACATAAATGGTAATTCTTGGTACCTCAAACCAACAGAAAGATCAATGAAAACATTTCTAGTAAAGTGAGGAATGGAAACAACCTCAGAGGCAATTACTACATTTGTGGCCTAAAGCTGAGCTATTATTAGCTATCCCTCCTTTTCTTGTGTTCTAATCCCTATTGGTATCTCAAATCTGCATTCTATCAATTTCAACTACATGCATATGGTTAAACAGAACTATCTATATACAGGACTCCAAGGGAGTCCTTACAGTAGGCAGCCTGTTTTGAGTCAAGCACTTTCTGGTTCAAAGCTCTCATTCACTGTTTGCTTCCAAAGCTTCCAAATTGAATAGATAATAATCATTAAGATTACTCCTTAGTAGCTGTGCCTCTAATGGTATAGATGGACAGAAGTCATCACCAGTGCAGAAAGCCCTATCACCTTCCCACCTTTATAATGAGCTGCCAGGTTTGAGCAGAGCCAACTGCTTTATCATTTATGAATAGGCAAGTGGTAGAGGGCTAGGGCAATGCAGGGAGGCGTTTGGCTCCACACCTCCCATGAATGTATTTACTTATGTGAAGCAAGTCACTTGATACAGCTGGGATATATGGCAGTCATTGACTCAGCCCAGGGTCAGCTCAGTAGCAGCACTCTGTCATTTGTCACACACTTTTCTGTGATGCCATTCTGAAGTTGGCTGGAGCCCTCAGCAAAGCCTGAGGGAATATTTCAGAAATTGTCATGAACATGAGAATTCTGTTATGGTGAAAGCTACAAGGAAATAGATTCCTTGAGGAGCAGGATTTTCATCAAGTTATTTTGGCCATGCTAATACCAAGTAATATTGTATAGACAGATACAAGCTGAAAAGACTTTGGAAGGATAGGAAACACAATTGATTAATTGTGCAGTGTTGTGGAAAGGTACTTTCACATGAGCATATATATATATATATATTCTAGCATTTCAATTTTATCCCTGTTGTATTGAAATATATTATAGAAACAGATAAATATAAAAATGATTGAACCCAAGATTATAAAAACAAAGGAGTAAAGAATGTGTGAAACACAGTCACAGAAACAATTTCTACTCTTTATGTACTCCTAGGATCGTAAGGAGTAAGGTTTTTCTGCCCGCCACCGATCTGGTCCCGCCGCCGCGCCAGTCCCAATTAACATACTGAGACTCTGTATTTGATATAATATAGGATTTCTAGTGGTACTTCTTGATTGTAACCTGAATTAATATATGACCCAGTGACAGATATTGAGGTTCAAGTTGAAAATCATGGAAGCAAAGCAGCATCCACTAGATCTCATCTCTACCTCAGGCTGAAAAGGCCACAAATGAGCTCTTTACCAAGTCTCAAACTGCTGACTCTCCTCAGTGTGGCAGAGAATGTATGCCTCCTAAAGACATATCTTCAGTGAGGCTAGAGAATAAATGCCTCATACTGAATACTGAAGTCCTTGCTTCTACCTTTTATACCTCTCTAGTGCTGGGATTAAAAGCATGTGATGTTATTCTTTTATATTGATTCAATCTTGTATAAATCTGGGTGGCCTTGGACTCACAAAGATCTGTCTAACTCTTAATCCTGACTCCTAGGATTACGGGTGTGTACCACCACCTCCTAGCTTCTGGCTGCGGGGATTAAAGGTGTATGCCACCACTGCCTGATCTCTACAGTTTGAGGTTGACTTTGCTTTTCTAAATCCTCAGTGAAGCTTTAATAAATCATAAATAATATATCATTACACTTGATAGCACGGCCATTATCAGGTTCTTCAGTGTTCTTTTCCACTATTTTCCACTATTCTGTGTGTGTGTGTGTGTGTGTGTGTGTGTGTGTGTGTGTAATGGATATTGGTCTCAATGGGTAAAGGCATGTTTTACAAGCATGAAGAACTGAGTTCAAATCCCCAATACTCATGTGAAAGCCACACATGGTAGCACAGAGTGTAATTGCAGTCGTCCTCCAAGAAGACATGTGGCAGAGACAGAAGTTTATAGAGTAGCTAGCTGGCACACGAAGCAGTGAACACCAAAGAAAACAGCCTGCTTCAAACAAGGTGGAAGATACAGACATTTAAGTTTGCCCTTTGACTTCCACATGCAAGCCTGCATGTATCCTACACAAGCAAAAGGGGAGGGGGAATACACAGTACAAGGGCAAAGGGACAAGATCTCCTGAGCACATTGGGAGCTAGGGGGCAGTGAGTGGACAGGGAGCTAGGAGAAAGAGAAGGGGAGGAGAGGAAAGCATGTGGGCCCGGAAGATTGAGTCGGGGGACGAATAGAGGAGAACAAAAAAAAGACAAACCATAAGAGAGGGAGCCATTATAGGTTTGAAGAGGAAACTGACTCTAGAGAAATGTTCAGAGACCTACAAGGATGATCCCAACTAACAATCTGAGCAATAGTGGAGAAGCTACCATAAATGCCCTTCCCTGATATTGAGATTGATGACTATTTTATATGCCTTCCTAGAACTTTATCTAGTAGCTGTTGGAAACAGAAGCAAAAACCCACAGCTAAACACTGAGCCAAACTCTTGGAATCCAGTTGCAGAGAGGGAGGAGTGATGAGCAAAGGGGTCAAGGCCAGGCTACAGATACCCACAGAGACAGCTGACTTGAACAAGGGAGAGCTCATGGACCTCCAGACTGATAGCTGGGAAACTCAGACCTCTGAACATGAATCTCAGATAGAAGGCCTGGGCAGTCTAAGGGACCTCTGACAGTGGAACCAGGAAGTATCCCTGGTGCACAAAAGGACTTTGGGAGCACATCCCCCATGGAGGGATACTCCCTTAACCTAGAGGCAGGAGGGAGGGCCTAATCCCTACTCCAAATGACTTGACAGATTTAGATGACCCTCCTGGAGGGCATCACCCTACATGTGGACTGGGGTGAGGGAATGGGAGGGGAGGGTGGTCAGGGGGCATGGGAGGGAGGGAGGCAGAGGGAACTGGGATCGATGTGTAAATTAAGAAAAAAATTTAATTCAAAGAAAAGAAATGTTAATTCTAGTAAATTTGGAGCTAGATAATTCCTACCCCACCCCACTGCACACCACCTGAGAATAAGCACACAAACCAGAAAGGACTGTACATCAAAATGCACTGAGTTAAGGATAACATTAAGATAGTCTAAGAAGCAACATGGTAAAGGAGTTATGGTGAAAATAGTGGATATATAATTGGACAGGTGGTGGCAATAGGTCAGAAAACACAGGGCAGCACATGGTAATATGCTAGGATGTTATTGCAAGCAATATTATATAATTCACTACAGAGGTTTAAGTATTATACCTTCATTTTCAACATTAGTATTCCATCTTCCTTATGGGAAATTTCTTCTTTTCCCATTGAAAACTGTTGGGTCTATCAATCTGAAAGAACTGGAAGAGTGTAGCCAAGGCAAAATAATATTAATGAATAAATCAAAAGGAGTTACTATTCCTGAATGTATTTTTCTTTTGGTTTTATGATAGCTATCCTAAAACACAAATTATGACAATACACCATAAATTAATCCAATTAAAGTAGACAAATCAGTGTGTTTGGACATTCACAAATATATGTCACTGCCATCCCAATTTTATGACATTTGAATCACCTTAGGATATGGTACCCCTTTACTATCACTGCTGCACTGCTGTATTCTCTTCTGTGCCTTCCTAATTCCAGTCAACATCCTTTTGTCTATATAGGTTCTCTTATTCTGAACTTGCATATGAATGGAACTATATATTATGTGTTCTCTTTTGACTGCCTTCTTATTCATACAATGATATCATGTGTCATACATATTTTACATGAATCATATCATTGCTTTTTATGAATGAATTAAGACCCATTACATGCAGAGACCACATTTTCTTCATCCATTTTTAATTGGTACATTTGGGGTTTATTTCTATATTTTGACTATTAAGAATATTATTGCATTGAACATTGTCTACAAGTCTTTATATCTGACACATTTTCAACTCTCTTGCATGGATATGTCGGGCTGTATTTACTTAATAATATTGCCACTTTAGCTATAATATTTTGAGGAGCTTCCAAACTGGCAATCACAGTAGTGTACCAATTTATATGCCTGAGAGCAATGCATGAGAATCTGGATTTCTCTATAGCCTCTCTAACACTTGTGCTATGGTCTGAATGTTTATGTATCTCCAAATTTTGTATGCTTTGATTTCTGAGCAAATTGGGTATTCTATTCCTTCGTTCTAGTAGAGAGTTCTCACTATAAATCCCTGTCTTCCAATACCTCAGTCCATCTCTACCTTAACTACAATGAAATCCCTGTCATCAGTTCTTTTATTCTTAATTCAATCCATATTGAGTCTAAGCTCTCCTTTTCTCTGCTTCTTACTCATTAATTTCTGACAAATATATCAGTTTCTTGTGGCTTGCCATGTAATTGGTAGCATAAACTCAAGAAATTGATAAATACTTGAATCTAATCTCAGTTGCTTAGTGGGCCTTGGTTCAGAGGACAGAGTCCCCATTCAGCTAGACAGAGTGCACCATAGAGTTCTCTGGCTGACTCAAGAGAGATAGACAAACACACAAGAGGAATATGCAGGGCCTATATGAAATAAGTGGGCCCTTTTCAAGTTGAGAAGCATGGAGAGTAGAGATCACTCATCGTTTTGTGCATTGCTCTGTGGATCTACCAGGTTTTAACCTAATATCTGCCCCTGATCATTTTTTCTGAATAAAACAATGAAAAAAATGCCATAGAAAAATGGGGGAGGGGGCATTTCTCTCCTTTTGGTTCTGGATACCAGTAATCCAAAATCAGTTTAACTTTTCTAAAATGAAGGTAAAGTTAGGACAACACTCAAATCTAGAGATTCTAATAGAAAAACCCATTCTTTGCTTCTTTCAGCCTCTGATTGACACCAACATTCCTTGGCTTTGGGCTGCATCACTCCTGTCCTCAAAACCAATTTGTCTTCAATACTTCCTATTCATCCTCACCTCCCTCCTTCTCTCTTCCCTTCCCTCTCTCAGCATCCTTTGTGTAAATATGCTTGCATTTATTGCCTCCCCCCAGATAATCCAGAATAATCTATCGATTGTAAGATTCTAACGTAAGTCTACAAAAATGAATTTCAGGTAAAATCATAATTTTGGTCTCCAGTGATTAGAATGAAACTAATATATACGGGGCTTATATTTCAATCAAACAACATGCATTGGTCCACTGGAGGCTATGTGTTATTTGTCACAACATGCATAGATTGTGGAGGGTAAAATGACTTCATGGAATTCTAGACACCCAAATAAAACAATAATATCATTACCAGTTCATGTAAAATGGAATTCAGGAGCATGAGAGTAGAATGTATTTTTCTTTGTTTTCTTTCAATTAGCTCACTCCCTGGTTACCTGACAAATTCCCAGGTCCTTTAAAGCAAACAGGCAAGAAGTAAAGAGACTACAGTGTAACAGTGTAATGACCTGCCTTGGAAAGTATTGTGAGAGTGATGAAAAATCAACATCCAAAATAGCATACTGATTCCTAAGTGTAGGATTAGCTGATCATACCACAGAGCAGGTAAATTCTCTGAATACACACAGGTAGTTAGCAAGTGTCTACAAAGCTACAGTGGATTTGCAGTTTTCTTACATAAGTTAAATCCACGGCTGTTCTATATCATTTTCTCTTCAAGAAGCAGCAGATATTCACATCATGTCAGTAGTTACCTTGACAGTAGCTGCTCTGAAGTCATTTTACCTAATTGTCAGGCTTCCTCTGACATTTGTTCTTTATAATTCCTTATCAGTCCCTCCTCTGATTCCCACTGACAGTTTACCTAGCACACTTAATTAATCACATCCTTCAATATTTCTCTGTAAGGTTAGCTGAAGTTCAATTTTCCTACAGTTCATGGCCCAGTTCTGCCACTAACGTGCTGTGTGATTTGGTTTTACATATTAAAAGAAAGAGAGGTGCACCTCCCTGAAAGAAAAAGAAAACTACAGTGACAGAAACACACAAATACACATGTGGTTACAGAATAATATGCAGAAGGGAGAACAGAATAGGGTAATATTAGGTGACAGGGAAGGGTGGCATGCAGAAAAGGGACACCCAAGTCTTGAAAGATAAAGGCTAAATGTTTTTCTAGGTTTTACTTAGCCATGAACTTTTCAATTTTTGTACTGGACAAGGACATGAAATATAATTGGTAGTGAAAGTATAAACTACAAATTAAACGTACACAACTTTAGCATGGCTATTCTAACTGTATAGGAGATCACCGAGATATGTAAACCTTGGGTCTCCACACGTGTTTGTGTCAGTTGCTATGTTTACTTAGTTTCGTGTTTTTAACTTGTAAGTTCTTTACAGGAAAATGATTTTTTTATAAAAATAAATGTAAATTTCAAAAATTATCACCACGCTCTAACCAACTGAGCTAACCGGGCAAAAATTAAAAAGCACAAAGTTTCCTATGGTGGCTGAGATACCCTACGTTCTTCATTAACATAGGTAATTCTAAACCTGTAATTATAATGTTGTAAAAGGAAGCCTTTTAAACCCCACACAGGAGAATCACTAATCCATACAGGAGACTGCAGTCTCTTCAGCATCTCAAGAGGTCCTGAATGCTAGTGCATGGCATTAAGCAGAGACAGGTAATCATTCCTCAGAATCAATGTAACAGATCTCATTCTTGGCAATTACTGTAAGTGGGGATGAAAAAAATATTCCTTCATGATGAAAAAAAAAAAAAAAAAAAAAAACCTTTGTACATTTTCCAAGTAGTACCCAGATGGGCACACCAAAGCACTCTAATAGAAGAATTTTGATTGCCTGATTTGAAAACAGGCACATGATAACACAATGAAGATCTGTGCCACCTCACCTCTCCATCTATTTTCCTCTACCCTTTTTGCTCCAATCTTTTCTCTAAAACTTAAATGTATGTATCATGTTAAATAGAAAATAATAAAGACAAGTAAGGAGCTTAGTGTGTTTGTTTCTAGGGTGAATAACCTTTAAAGCGTGTCTTTATTTCACACAGGTGTGCTCACCTCCCTCTAGGATAGGACAGTGAGGGCATCATGGGCTCTGAGTCTGATCAAATCCACCAGAATCTCAACTCTATTACGTGCCTCAGTGACTTCTGATAAGTTCTTTGCCTTTTGTGCCCTCCAGTGCTTTATTTATAAAATCAGTTCATAATAGCTCTTCACTATTATAAGTGGCTTATGCAAATTCTTTAATTTAATCCTCAGTGTAGCATCTGAAGTGGGTGTCATTTGCTTTTCTGTGAGGATTATAAAGTAGGTGATAAAGAAATTGTTACGATTTATCATTGCATGTCCAGCTTTATGGAAAGAACTGAAGAGGACATCATGAAATATTTTCTTGTTGTGAAGCAAAATTTCATATTTAGTTGTGTAGCAAAATTTCTACTACTCCAAGGTAGTAAAAACTAAGAGGTAGGACCTAATTACAAGAATTAGAATGTCAAAAAGCTCTCTCTCTCTCTTTCTGAATCCCTCCCTCTCTTCATCATTCATCATTCCCTACCTTCCTTCTTCCCTCCCTCCCACTCTTTCTGTCATGGATGATCTTTAATCAACATAGCCTTCTGTCAAAGGTCCAGAAAAAGTGGAGCCAGGTGATCATGAAATCTCTGAAACCATGAGCCAAAGTATGTTATCTTGCTTTTCTTAGATAACATGGCTAAAACAACATAAAACTAGACTAGCACACAAATTGAATAAAAATAATGCAGCTCATATACATCACCCATGCTTGTAATCCTAGCACTTCAGAAACAGAAGCAGAATCATTTAAGTTGAAGGCCAGCTGGGACTGCAATTGTAATTTTGATACCAATCTCAGCTATAGAAAGAGACCTTGTCTCAACAAAAAGAAGATGTACTGTATAAATAAATAGTGAGAGAGAAATGTTCAAAGGCTGTACATATGTCTGGCTCTCTTTTGTTGTGGAATGTTTGTATACTGTATTGATGGGAGATGTCATTCTGTAAATATGTTTTTCTTATTGGTTAATGAATAAAGCACTGTTGGCCAATAGGAAAGCAAGATAGGTGGGACTAGGAGACTTGGAGGAGAGAGGAAGTAGTAGGGAGGAGATCCAGGATGGAGGACATAGAGAGAAGAACTCGGACCCTCTCTCCGGTAAGATGAGATCACGTGGAAACATTTAGATTAATAGAAATGGGTTAACCATTAAGACAGAGCCATCCAATAAGAAACATTAGAAACAGGCCAACAGCTTTATATCTAATACAGCATCTCTGTGTGTTATTTGGGGCTGGCGAGGCAGTCGGACCTGACAGACCAGCCAGGGGAAAAACCTTACTCATAACACTGTATGATGACATATTTGCGGTGATTGTTGCAATAAAAAAGTTGAATGGTCTATAGCTGAGCAGGAGGTATAGGTGGGATTTCTAGGAAGAAAAAGGGGAGATGAATCTAGGTTCCAGAGAGACTTAAATTGGACACACAGAATGAGATAGAGGTAAAAGCCATGGGGCAGAGCATAGATTAATAAAATATGGGTTAGTTTAAGTTATAAGAGCTAGTTAAAAATAAGCCTAAGCCAAAGGGCAATCTTTCATAATTAATAATAAGACTCTGTGTCATCATTTGTGAGATGGCTGGCAGGACAGAGAAAAAAGACCCATTGCACTCTTCTGTTTGGGTGATTTGAAATAAATACTGTTGCTTCAAAGCCAGATGAACCTCCAAGCATTGTCCAGTTTTATATAAACCAAATTTAAAGCAGATAAGATTTCAGAGTTTCAAGCAGTCTCTGAAAGGGAAGGTAAGGGCTTGCATTCTCCTGTTCACCCTTCATAAAATTGCCAATTTCTAAGTTGGTTTTGGTCCAGTAATCCTTCCTCCCTTCTCCTTGTCAGTCACACGTGCTCCCTGAAGAGCTTGCCAAACTCCTACTCTGTCTTGGTCTTCATCAGGTTATTTCGCAAGTCAAAAACACAATATGCATATGTGAATGTTCTTTGAAATTCTGCTCATTGTACAAGTCTAAATAACCTCTCTGCAAAAAGCACTAGGACTGAAAATCAAGGCTGATTTTTTATAGTAAATGATAAGAGCTTACTGATTAAAGTAGTTCAGACTCTACCAAAGAAATCAGAAAAGTACAGTTATTTTAAAACAAAGGAAGAGTATTCATATAGTATAATATACCAATTGGGAACACATGTTAATTAATGAAGTGTTTGAACTACCTAACAAGTATCTAGTTTTCTCTACTATTTTTACTTTTTGAAATGATAATATAAATACATCATTTTTCCTTCCCTTCCTCCCAACTCTCCTATATACTTCTCTCTTTCATTCTTTCTCTCTCTCCTTCAAATTCATGGTTTCTTTTTCTTTAATTGTTGTTACATACACATACACACACATACACACACTAAACACACACACACACACACCTACCTCACACACACTCTCTCCCAAATATATAAATACAAACTCCTCAGATGTTTATTGACAGATGACAATATGTATAACCTTAGTTGTCTGTATCAATGCATATCCTACAGGATATGTATGCTACGTAGGACAGTTAAATGAATAAATATGATTTTCAGATTTACATATGGGAAAATACAATGTCAAACACAAAACACTGATACTATATTAGTACATTTTCTACAGATATAGGGACATACCAGAGAAATCCCTAAAGTAAATGTCTATTTAGTGCCTCAGTTATCTTTGAAGATTTTAACTAAATAAAGTAAATGAATAGGACAAGAAAAAAGTCTCTCAGCTAATAAATATAGAAAGGATGATTGCAACAATATTGAAGGTTTGGGATCATCAATGCTGCAACATAGTAACATTATATACTTCATGATCCTTGATAGGCTCAGTGTCTCTGAGGTTATTGGCAGAAACATACACTCAGAATTCCATCATAATGACACCTCAAACTCATTTTGAATAACACCTTTACAAAATTAATGGTCACTACACACATATACATATAAATTGAAGCTCAAGAAATTACCATACTTAGGCTCTAGCCATCACTCAAAAGGAAAAGAAAGAAGAATGGAAAAAGTAAGTTATGTTATTCTAAGACCTCAAAAAGCAGGCAGGTCCAAAAGAACTGTATTGTAGTTAGGAAATGACTGCCACCAAATTTCAAGACTTACTAAAGCTAAACATTTAAGGAACTGTTCCAAATTACAGGTATTTAAGAAGCTAGCAATTACATGTTAATGCAACATGAGACCATGAGGTTGAATCTCAGAGCTAAACAACAAAAATTGTTAGATAATTAACAGAATCGGAACAAAGTCTATATCTTAATCAACATCTTATCGCTGTGAAGAGATACCAACTCTTATATTTTTCCTTTTTTAATTTAAATTAGAATAAAGTTTGTTTTACATGTCAATTCCAGTTCCTTCCTACCTCACTTGCTGCACACCAACCCCCAGCCCATCCCCTTTCTGCTACCCAGGGAGGGTGAGGCCTTTCATAGAGAATCTTCAAACTCTGCCACATCTTTTGGAGCAGGGCCTAGGCACTCCCCATGTAACTAGACTGAGAGAGTATCCCTCTAAGTGGAATGAGCTCACAAATTTCATCCTATACTAAGGATAAATACTGATCCACGACTAGATGCCCCATAGATTGTCCAGGCCTCCTAACTGACATCCACATTCAGGGGGTCTGGGTCAGTCCTATGCTGGTTTCCCACCTATCAGACTGGGGTCCATGAGCCCCCCCCTGCCTTGTTCATGTCTGTGTGGGATTCTCCAGCCTGACCCTGACCCCATTGCTCATCACTCCTCCCTCTCTGCAAGTGGATTCCAGGAGTTCAGCTCAGTGTTTAGCTATGGGTGTCTGCTTCTGCTTCTGTGAGCTACTAGATGAGGGCTCCATGATGGTGGATAAGTTAGTCATCAATCTCATTATCAGGGAAGGGCATTTAAGGTAGCCTTTCCACTGTTGCTCAGATTGTTATTTGGGTTCATCCTTCTAGATCTCTAGACATTTCCTTAGTGCCAGATTTCTCTTTAAACCTATAATGGCTCCTTCTGTTATAAGATGCTAACTCTTATAAAAATAAAGCATTTAACTGGGGGCTTGTTTAAAATTTCAGAGTGTAGTCCATTATCATCATGGCAGAGAACATGGTAGCAAACAGGCACACATGGTACTAGAGAAGTAGCTGAGAGCTACATCCTGATCCACAGGCAGATGTGTGTAGCAGAGAAAGAGAGAAAGAGAGGGAGGGGAAGGTAGGAAGGAGGGAGGAGAAGGAAGGGAGAAAGACACATACAGACTTACTTACGGAACTGGCTGTGCATGGATTTTTGAAACCTCAAAGCCCACCTCCAGTGATGTATTTACCCCTAAAAGACCTAATCCTCAAATGTCCTTATCCTTCTCAAATAGTGTCAGTCTCTGGTGACTAAGCATTCAAATGTATGTGCCTATATATGTGCCTATGGGGGTCTGCTCACTCAAACCACCACAGTTTATAAAATTATTAATTGTATTGTATCAAATGTTAATTTCATGATTTTGATACTTATATGAGAGTTATGTAAGAGCTTGCACATTACCTGGCTCAAAAATTAAGATCTTATATAACTCAACTCTAAATATCAAAATCAGGTATTGTGCACATACTGTGGTAATCTGACAGAAAATAGTTCCAAAGGGACTGGCACATTAGGGGTTGTGCCCTTGTTGGAGGAATGTGTCACTATGGGGACAGTTTTTGAGAGCTCTTTTCTCAGTCTCCTCTCAGTGTGACAGTCAGTTGACTTCCTGCTGCCTTCTGGTCAATGGGTAGCACTCTCAGCTCCAGCACCACCTCTGCTTATGCATCTCCATGCTCGCGGTCATGATGACAATGAACAGAGCCTCTGAACTCTAAGTGAGCTACCCCAATTAAATGTTTTCTTTATAAGAGTTGCTGTAGTCACAGTGTCTCTTTACAGCAATAAAAACCCCAAACTAACACAGATCCCAAATTTAAGGAGGATTATGAGTTCAAGGGAATCCTGAATTAAAAAGCAAGACACACACACACACACACACACACACACACATACACACATTAACATTTGAGGGGGTTGAATGGAGGGCCTCGGAGAACTCTCAGCAACATTTTGTGGATAATTCAAAATCTGTAAAAATTTGGAAATCAAAAGATACATAGAAAAATACAAAGAACACAAAACACTAATTCACACTGCATTTTTACTATGAAACTATGCAAGTAGTTTCTTGGCTGTCAAATTTGGGAACACATTCCCCATGGAGGGATACTCCCTTAGCCTCCCTATGGAGTGGGGGGGGAATGGGATTGGAGGGTGGACGGGGGCCACAGGAGGATGGCAGGGAGGGAGCGAGAACTAGGTTCAATATGTAAGATAAGAAAAAAATTAAAAATGGAAAAAAGAGGCAAGAAAATCTAAAGCTTTTTTAAAGCAATGTTGTGTTAAGGTAGAAATTTTTATCATGGTACATTTTCATACTATAAGTAATATTGTATATCACATACATTCTACCATATATAAATAAATATACATTGTATGTCCTACATGATCCCAACTTTATCCAGAGACACTTAAAAATGGAAGTGAAAATAAATTATGTAGTATTAGAAATTTTGGCTTCTTCTTATTAGAATATGAATATTGTAAGTATAATGGACCAGTTCTATTATAATATTTTCACATGTGCATATAATACAGATTGATCATATTCACACCCCATTGATTTATTTTTGTCTCATTTCCTGGTCCCCACTAGTCCTCTTCTATTTTCATCTAACCTGTTCATATGAGAAAAAGGTATAATAAATTTCTCATTTTAATCCATTCATTTATTTATGTGAAGTGGGCTCATTTAACATCTTGGCTATTGGGAATAGTGCCACTGTATACATGTATATTTCTGAAGTATTATGACTTAAGTTTCTTTGGGACAAGTAACATAGCAGTAATATAATGCTGCTGGTCATAAACAGATGTTTAGATATGCAATAAGGACATGTTAAGACAAAAAGACCTCTGAACAGGTCACAGTGTGTTTAAAGAAGTACATAAGCTTAGTAGAGAGAAGAAAAAAGATAAAGACACTCATAAATTAAAAGAGTACTTGAAAAGTAATAAGCTGTGGTCCTTAAAAAAGTAATAAAACAATGAAAGACACATAAATATGGAAAATATACAGAGTCTAGATTATGTATATTATTGTATTTTCTTTATTTTTATTTTTATTTTTTATTTTTGGCTACAGAGAGACATTTTATTTGGGCTCTGCTAAGCTAAGCCAACATTTATATTTTAAAGATATCTCAACTTCAAAATATGAACCTAAGGATATGTTGCTTTGGAAAAAGAGGCACTGCTTGTGTTTCCATAGAAGATAAAAAGCTGTGGATTCCTTCCAGACTAATATGGTTTGATCAAACAAGACCTCTTGAAGCAATGGCCCAGATGATCCAACATCCAAAATGGGCTGAGACAGACTACTACAGCCAAAAGCTGGACATGATTCTGGGTTTTCTCAGGATCTCCATGAGATTGACAGTACCCCCAATCAGCAAGAAGCAGTTTGGAGAGAACTATGCCCACATTCCCAAATATTGTAAATGTTGGAAAGAATGGGTTCAGTGGGAGGGAAAAAGAAGAGAACTGGTGATATATAAAAGAATATTTTAAAAAGCTATTCCAGACTCAACAACAAAAGTACAATATCAAATACAGCAAAATACAGTATAGTGTAGTATAGTAAAATCATGCTATAAGAGTTGCTAAGTAGGACCCTAAGAGAGACATATATGGCCCCCTGGAGTACGGGAAAGGGACAAGATCTCCTGAGCAAATTGGGGAAAGGGGGAAAGGGGAACGAACAGGAGGTAGGAGAAAGCAAAGGGGAGAAGAGGAGGGAAGACGAACGGACTTTGGGAGCCCATTCCATATAGAGGGATACTCCCTCAGCCTAGACACGGCCTGGGCCCTGACCAAAATTAAGTGACACACTTTGAAGACTGCCCATGGAAGGCCTCACTCTCCCTGGGAGCAAAAAGGGGATGGGGGATGGGAGTTGCTGGGGGGAACAGGAGCGGATGGGAGGGAGAGTACAGGAACTGGGATTGATATGTAAAAAAAGCTTGTTTCAAATTTAAATTAAAAAAATATCCAAAAAAGAGTTGCTAAGTATTTACTCTTGAAATTACTTATATAAACACACACACACACACACACACACACACACACACACACGTGTGTGTGTGTGTGTGTGCTTGGCTTATTTCAAATGCCTGAAAAGGGGAGTTGAAACAGGGTCACATGTATCCCAGCTGACTTAAACTTGATATAATCTTGAATACTGAATGTTCTCTTATCTCTACTTCCCAAATGTTGGAATTATAGGCATATGCTACCACAACCGGGAAAGAAAGTCTGTTTTTAATATACTGGCAACTTGCTAAAATAAAATATTTAAAAACCACTTAAATGGAAATATTGTAGTATTTTCACAAAAGAAAATCAATTTATGTGGTTTTGAAATTCTGTATGTATGTGTTTCATTTCATTATTAAATAAGTGTTTATGAGGCATTCATTATATCAAGCAATAGGTTCTAGGGATACCACTATTAACAAGAACTCAAACCTCTCTTCATGGCATTTACACTCCTGGGTAGATGTATTAAACATTAAGTACACAAAACATAATTCTGTATTTTAATAAGTACCTTAAAGAAACTATGACTGGTTGCCAGTGTAGCACATAATGGTCCACTGATCAGATGAATGAAATTGGCAAGACACAGAAAAAGAATTAAAAGTTGTTTACAATGTCAAATATCATTGTTATTTTAATAAAAAGCTCACTGATGATTGCTAGTGATTTTTCTTTTTATCAATTTTGCTGTATTTATTAAATTTTCAGCAATAAATATTTGTTATGGTTTAAATGCATCCTTCCAACCTCTACAAGAAATCATGTGTTGGAAAACGAGTCTCCAGTACAAGTGCTGTTGAACAATGAAGCACTGTGGAAAGTACTTAAGCTAGGGGAGTTCTGCCATCATCCAACCTGAATTCATTAATGCTGGTTTTAGAAAAAGGGGAACAAGTTTGGCTTTCTTCTGTTTCTTTGTTCTTCTATCATTTGAGGACAAAGAGTCTATCCCCCTCTTAAGAACACGGCAATATGCTGATGTTGTGCATGCATGAGTGCATGCATCTGTGTGTTTCTCACCAAACCTAGCATTTGCTCTTTCACCTTGACTGGCAGGCCAGCAAGCCCCAGAATCCTCTTGCCTTTCTACTCCCCATTTAAGGAATCATAGGCATGCACTGCCACATACAGCTTTTATATGGGTGCTTGGGATCCAAACTCAGATCCTCTTGCTTCCATTCCACCAAGTCTCATCCTCAGACAGTAAGATGCTGACATCTTCATCATGGACTTTCCACCCTCCATAACTTTAAGAAAATATATGCCCATTTTTTATAATTTTTCTGCATATGTTATTCTGTTATAACAGCACAAATTGAGTAAGACAGCATGTATTACTTTCACAGGTAATTGTAGAAACAAATATTAAATGTAAAAGAAAACAAGTACAAATAATATACAGAAAAAATATATTTACTGCCTAGTATACTAAGTTTCCAACAGTGATACTACTTAGCTAGCTGACTTAGCTAGCTGTTCTGTTTATTTTACTTTACTAAACTCTGGCACACAAAAAGCATACTATTGTTTTTAACAACATAAATTAAGAGTAATCCATTAACAGGACGTGATTTCAATGTCCCATTTTCTCCAATAGACAGGTCATCTGGGTAAAAAATAAATAGAAACTTGAGATTTAATTGCTACCATACATCAAATGGACTTAACATATACCTCCATAATATTCCACACACACCAAAGAATATACATTCTACTCAGCAGCACAAACAAGTAGCATCTCTGAAACTGGCAGCAAAGAAATACAGACTATTTTAAGAGAATACTTCCAAACCTGTACTACACAAACTTAGGAAACCTAAAAGAAATGAACAAATTTCCAGATTCATCCAAACCACCAGATAAATCAAAAAGATTAACAATTTAAACATACCCATGACAAAGAAGGAGATGGGAAAAGTAATGAAAGCCTTCTAACCAAAAACCAATGAAACAAAGAAAGTGGAGGTTCACATGGTCTGACAGGAGAGTCCTACCGGGCTTCCAAAGGCATTTTTCCTGGTTATTGATGCAAAATAGTTTTCTCTTTATTTCCTTTATATTTTATTTCTGATGTTATAATTTAATTTCAACATTTCTTCATTCTCTTTGCTTCCTCCAAATGCTCCCCTAAACTTCTCTCTGTTCTCCTCAAAATTTATGACCTCTTTTTCACAACTAATTGTTATTAGAATCAAGACTTCTCATATTGTTCAAAAAACTAGAAACAGAAAAAGTATGGTAAAACTCCTTCTAGAAAGCCAGCATTATAGAGTAGATAAAGATGCAATGACAAAAAAAAACAGTAATATGAACACAGTTGCAAAATCTTCAATAAAATATTTACAAACAGAATATAGATATATACCATGACCAAGTTAGCTTTATTACAGTGATTTGAGGATGGTTCAATATATGTAAATCAATAGACATAATAAATCATATAAACAGACTTAAAGATAAGAATCACATGATCATCTCAATAGATGTAGAAAAGACCTTTGATAAATTCCAACATACTTTCATGATAAAGGTCCTAAAGAGACCAAGATTAGAACAAACACACCCCAATATAATTAAGTCTATGTAGGACAAACTCACAGCCAACATAATGCTAAAAATTAAAAGTAATCAGATTAAAATCAGGAATGAGACAGGGCTATCAACTATCCCCCTTCTTTTTCAACATAGTGCTTGAAGCACTAACCAGAACAGTAAGATAAGGAAATTAAAAAGAAACAAATAAGAAAATAACTAAAATTATTCCTATTTTTAGATTATATTACACATAATAGATGATAAATATTCTACCAGAAAACTTTTAGAAATTCTCAGTACTTTGAGCAAAGTGACAAGATACAAAATCAACTTATAAAATCAATAGGTTTTCTATATACACAAAACATGATGAGAGGGAAATCATAGAAACACTCCCATTCACAGTAGCCTAAAAATTTTTAAACACTATATATATATATGTATGTATGTATGTATGTATGTATAGATAGATACAGATACAGACACAGATAGATAGATAGATAGATAGATAGATAGATAGATAGATAGATAGATAAATAGATAGATTCTACCAAGGAGATGAAAGACCGCTGCAATTAAAACTTTAAATTTCTGAAGAAAGAGTTTAAAGAAGACACTAGAATACTGAAATGTATCCCAGGCTCATAGATTTGTAGAATTAATATTGTGAAAAAGACCATTCTCCTAAATAACATTTATAGATTCCATATACTCCCAATCAAAATTCCCACAAAATTCTTCACAGAAAGAGAAAAAAACATAAGAAACACAAAGATGAAGAATAGATAAAAACAATCCTGAACAAAGAGAACATGGAGCAAGAGAGATCGCTAATCCAGAGTTTAAGATAGGTTACAGATGATGTGACAGACTTTGATGATCCCTCATGGCTGGCCTCACTCTTTCTGAGGGGGATGGGATGTGGAGATGTTGGGGGAGGGAAGGGAACTGGGATTGAAATATAAAATAAGGTTGTTTCTAATTTAAATAAAATAATAAAAAAGATATGTTACAGAGCTATATTAATAAAAGACACCATGACACTGGCATAAAACAGCGTGATACTGCACAGAAACATACATTTAGATGAATGGAATAAATAGAAGACTGAAACTTAGGTGCATATAAGATCAGCCATCTGATATTTGGCAAAGATGTCAAAAAATATACTGGAGAAAAGATAACATCTCCAATAAATGTTGCTGTGAAAACTGGAAGTACACAAATAGAAACACGATATTAGACCTATATCTATCACCCTACAAAAAAATCAGTTCCCACTGGATCAAATATCTCAACATTAAAACTTATGTATTGAGTCCATTAGAAGAAAACTCAAATGGTATCCTATAATATATGGGTATAGGAAAGGACTTTCTGAACAGGGTTCTATTTGTCCAGGAATTAAGACCAAGAATTGATAAATTGGACTTCATAAATCTAAAATGCTTCTGTACAGAAAAGGAAACAATCAATTGAGTGGGAAGGAAGCCCAAAGTCAGAGAGATTCTTTGCCATCTCTTCATCTGACAAAAGATCAATTTGCATAATATATAAAGGACTTGAAAAGCAGAACCAATAACACAAGCAAACCAATTAAAAATGGAGTATGACTCTGAATATAGAGTTTCCAAAGAAAGAAAAAAAATGGCTAATAAATATCTCAAAAGGTATTCAGCATTCTTAGCAATTAGAGCAAAGCAGATTAAAATTACTTTAAGATTTCATCTTACCCCAATGAGAGTGGCTAAGATAGAGAAAAAAAAAATTGCTCATAAGGATGTGGGAAAAAAGGAAGCTCTCATTTACAGTAGGGTACAATTTCTATAGTGCACTATAGATTCGCCACCAACAGCAAATAATCATCTCTTGCCATTTGATTTTTGTAGCCACTGTGGAAATCACTGTGGAGAATTCTCAAAAAGCTAAAAATAAATCTACCATTTTACCCAGCTAAATCATTTTCAGGCATATATCCATAGGATTCGACACCCTACTCCATGGATACCTGCTCTGCCATGTTCATTGTCACTTTACTCACAATAGCTAGGAAATGGAAACAACCTAACTGTCCTATACATAATGAATGGATAATAAAAACATGGTACATACATACACAATTAAATTCCAACCAACCAATCCCTGAACACAAAATCCAGCCAATCGCTGGGCTTTTCCAAGCTTGGTTATTAAAATCCGACCAATATCTACCCTGAAACTCTTTACCCTGGAAAAACTCCACCTCTAAGAAGCCCTATGGAAGCTTTGTACTTGTTCAGTTTGGGGCTACCTTTATCCACTCTGGCAGAGGCAATCATTCTCCTGTATTCCTCCCTCCCAATAAATCTCTTCAATGAGATTTGGGTGAAAACTTCTTTCACCAGAGTGGAGTCAGGCAGAGAATAACAACTTCTGCTGCAGCAGCAGAACTGCTACATTTCTGCAGGGAAACTTCCTTAGCAGAGCAGAGTTGTAACAGCTTTGGCAGGAGCCGGAGAAGAGCTGCTACATTTTTGCCAGGAAACTTCATTTGCAGAGCAGAGTAGAGCTGTAATGGCTCCCCCAGAGAGGAGGAACAGAGTTGTAGGTATCTTCTGACTTCCAATGGCCAGGATGCCTTTCCCTCCAGAGGTGTTAACACTTACCAACACTTACCAATAGTGCTCTGGAACTTTAAAGAAGTCATAGGGAATCACATTCTCTCATAATTACTTTGTTTTACACACACACACACACACACACACACACACACACACCACCATACCACCACACATAGATCAACCAACTACCCATGACTACCTAGAGGAGTGGTTCTCAGCTTTCCTAATGGTGTGACCCTTTAATACAGTAATTCACTTTGTAGTGACCCACAACCACAAAATTATTTTCATTGCTACTTTATAATTGTAAATTTGCTAGTAAATATCTGTGTTCTCCAACAGTCTTAGGCAGCCCCTGTGAAAGAGTTATCTAACAACCAAAGGAGTTGCAACCCACAGGTTGAGAATTGCTGCTTACCTAGAGGAAAACCTACTATTGCCACTTTCTTAAACTAGTATAATTTCTAACTTCATTCCAAGTATTTATCCTTATACTCAGAGATAAATGGAGTTCTTACCCCTTATCTAAGAAGTGTCTTTTTTGTGGGAGAATAGAGACCATTACAGAAATCCACATGTCAAATACAAAGAACAATTGATCATGGGTCCCTGGCACTAATGATAGTAGGCAAAAGTACTGGAAGCATATTTTAATATACTGAAGACAAAACTGTAATATAGGACAATTTATCATAATTTCAGATTAGAAAGTGTTCAATGATGTACCTAGAGCACAATCCCTAGATCTAAAGCTCAGAGACCATCCTGAAAAGAGAGATAAAAGATTCTAAGTGGCACAGGACCAAGATGTCTGCTGCATGATTGTGTCTCCTAGATATGACAGGGAAGCTATGTCATAAAAATCTCAACAATATGGTTGCCTAAGCAAGGCCTTAACAATGACAGTATCAGTTGGCGTGCCAATTTGAATGAAAGACAGCTCACAGGGCCCCATTCCTGAATGAATAGTTACAGGTCATTAATAGCAGCTAAGATAGAATGAATCAGTCTTCCCCAGGAATTGTGCCCTAAAGGCCATCCAATGCCAAATAGTCAGCTATAAACATAAAAAAATGAGCAACACTAAAGGGAAAGGGACTGTGTGTGGGGGGGGTATCTAAGTATGTAACAATAATAATTTAAAAAAATAAGAGGGCATGAATTTGACAGGACAGAGCAGGGAACAAGGAGGGATTTGGGGAGAGAAAAATGTTAATACAGTAGTCATATATGAATACAGTAGTCATATATGAAATTCTCAAAAATATTAAATACTGTGATAACGATATAAGAAAATTCAATTTGATTTTGAAGTCAACACTAATTGAATTGGAAAAATACTATTGTAATTTGTGTCTAGCAGTATCTTACACTCATAGGCTGTGGATTCAAAGGGAGGATCTATTAGATGGTAAATAGGAAAGACAATACATGATTCTCAAAAGGCAATTAATGACATTAGACAAAAGCACTGGAAAGTTACTATAGTACACTCAAGGCAAAACTCCATTGTTGAATAATTTTTTTATTACAATCTTAGATTAGAAAGTGTTAAATGAACAGGATGTTTTCAAGAGACTTCTGTAAACTGCTGATAAGAATTGTATTCAGGGACTTTTAGGTAAGAGGCCAGACTAAAGCCTACATGTAGCAAAGGAGAAAGTCATAATAAAAACTAGATTTATATCAAAGATAGAAATGCTGGAAGAGCTTTGGAAAATAGTGAAGAAAATGCATGAAAAATATCAAAGTCTTGGGGAATATTATTTTAAGCTGTTACTTTTGTTCATGTTACATTAGTTTAACTCTGTGAAGATGTTATTCTTTGACTGTCTAAAACACCTGATGATCTAATGAAGAGCTGAATGGCGAATAGCCAAGCAGGAGAAAGGATAGGCAAGGGTTGCAGGCCGACAGTATAAACAGGAGAAGAAATCTAGGAAGAGAAGAAGGCGTAAGAAAACAAGGAAAGAAGGATGTCAGGGGCCAGCCACCCAGCAAGCTATGAGAAACAAAGAAATATATATAGGAATAGAAAAGGAAAAGCTCAGAGGCAAAAGGTAGTTGGAATAATTTTTTAAAAGCTGGTAAGGAACAAGCCAACCTAAGCCAGGCATTCATAAAAATAAGCCTCCATGTGTGGGAGTTGGGTAGTGGGCCCCTCAAAATATCAGAAGAGCAAAACATTGCATTACAGCAAAGTTTTTTTTTCTTTTTCTAACAATGACTTCCATAGTGGCTGTAACACCAACAGCAATAATTACCTATCCTATTTGATTTTTTGATGATAGCCATTATTATTTTAGTGAAATGGAATCTTAAAGTAATTTTAATTTGTATATTTCTAATGGCCAAGGATATTGAACACATTTTAGGTGTTTAGTAACCATTGCTATTTCTTGTTTTTAGAACTCTCAATTCAATCCCAGAGTATATTTTTTTTTAAACAAGTTACTTTCTTGCCGTTTGAGTTTTGGTTTTATTTGAGGGGTTGTGTAGCACTAATTCTAATTGGTCTTAATAACAACTGGGAGTTAGCTATTAAGGGAGTGAAAGCTGAAGAATCACAGAAGGAGAGCAGTCAGCCATGAGAGTTCTTACCTCTACCAATATTTGGACTAAATGGGGGATCCTGTGCTCAGACTGCCTGATTCCTCAGACTGCTGCCTCGGACTGACTTCCAAGAGCTCCTGTCTCCTCTCACCTTTCATTCCTCTGCCCACCAAGCCATATCCATTCCTGTCTCCAACTCCTTAGTGTTGTGAGATTAAAAGCTTGTGATTCCAAGTTCTGGGATCAACTTCGAATGATCTCTGGTCCTCTTTTAGACACGTTCAATTTTGTGTAGCCCAGGGTAGCCTTGAACTCACAGAGGTCCGCCTGCCTCTGTCTCCCAAGGGTTGGGATTAAAGGTGTGCGCCATCACTGCCTGGCATCTATGGCTAACTAGTGTGGCTAGCTCTACACTATGATCTTCAAGCAAGCTTTATTTGTTAGATCATAAACAAAATATCAACCCAGAGTTGCATCTTCAAGATGATAATCCTCAGATGAATAAGTAGTGAATATTTTCTTCCATTCCATAGGCTGCATCATCATTTTTTGACAGCTTCCTTTGCTGCCCAGAAGTTTTTCAACTTCATGAAATTCCAATTATCAATTGGTGGCCTCTAAATTGCACAGCATGACAAAATGGAATTTCTCTCTGTCCTTAGACTTATTCATCAATGTAATCAATGTTTCACTAAAATCTGCCACTGAAGCTGAGACTTGGGAAGGCTACATGTATGCTTGTCAAATTGTGCAGAAAATGTCTCTTCTTAGATTTTTTACAACCTGAAGACTACTCCCCTATGTAGACTGCTCCCATGGAGATTAGCTAAATGTGCCTCCTTGCTTATACAACAACCCTGCTTTCTTGTTTACCTGTATATAGCAACCCCACATCCTTGTTCAGCTATATGCATTAACTCCACCTCTCTGTTCAACTGTATATAATAAGTATGATGAATTTACAGGGTACTGTACCTTTTCTATCCAAGAGACCACACTAATTGATCACAGTTTTTCTGTGTCTATGTCCTAGTACCACTGTCTGTCGTTTCTTAATTCCCTCGTCACCCCTAATCAGGTTTCCAGGAGCCAAGATGTTCAAGAGCATGGAAAATGGGCATTTAAAAAAGGACAAAAAGTTGGGTGGGTCTGGAAGGAAAGTAGATATGGGAGAAACTGAGGGTTTCTCCTAGAAAATAAAATCTCAAGACCATATGGATCCTGACAAAGTCTACCAACTTTTCAAGAAGACATAACATCAATAGTTTGAAATAGCAAAAAGGAAGAACCATTATCATACTCATTCTGTAAATTCAGTATTATCCAGATAGCAAAAACAGATAAAGACACAACCAAGAAGAAAACTATAGACTAACCTCTATGAAGGTAGAGTTAAAAAAAAAAAACTATCAATAAAATTCTTACAAATAGAATTCAAGAACAAAATAAGCAGATCATACTCTGTGACCAAGTTGGTTTTAGTTCAGAGATAAAAGATTGGTTCCACATACTCAAATCAGTAAGTGTAATTCATGAACATAAATAGATGTAAGGGAAGAAATCACATAATAATCTAGAGATAATTACAAGAGGCCTCTGATAAGCTCAAAATCCCTTCATAATAAAAAGCCATAAAGAAACTAGGAAACAAAAGGATTATATCTCAACATAATAAAAGCTCTATATAATACACTTAAAGGCACCATCATGCTAAGAGAGGAAAAAGAATTTCCTCTAAATCTGAAGTGAGCAAAGGGGGCTTCCTCTCTCCATGCTTATTCAGCAAAGTGTTTGAAGTCTTATATAAAACGATAAGAGAGAAAAATAAAATAGAGACAAATAAAAAAATAAGACAGAAAAGTATCCCTATGTGCCGACAATATGCTATTATATGTAAAAGGTTCCACCAAAAACAAAAAGTCTTCAACCTGATAAACCCTTTTGGCAAACTATCAGGATACAAGGTGACCCTACAAAAATCATTAGATTTTCTATACACCAATAGCAAACTTGACAATAAAAGAATCAGAGGTATGCCCCATTCAAAATAGCTTTTAAAGCTAAAATGCCTAGTAATAACCCTAACCAAAGCAAAAAAGCAGTACAAATAAAACTTTAAGACACTGAAGGAAGAAATTGTGATATTAAAATTGGAAATGCCTCCCAAACACATGTATTGACAGAATAATTATGGTGTCTTAGTTAGGGTTACTATTGTTGTGATGAAATACCATGACCAAAGCAACTTGGGGAGGAAACGGTTTCTTAACCTTCATTAAAGGAAATCAGGACAGGAACACAAGCAGGGCAGGAACTTGGAGGCAGAAGCTAATGGAGAGGTGCTGCTTACTGGCTTGCTCCTCATGGTTTGTTCAACCTCCTTTCTTTATCAAACCCAGGAGCGCTGGCTCAGGAATGGCACCACCAACAATGGGCTGGGCCCTCCCCCATCAATCATTAAGAAAATTCCTTACAGGTTTACCTGCATCCTGACCTTATGGAGGCATTTTCTTAACTGGGGTTGCTTAATCTCAGATTACTTTATCTTGTGTCAAGATGACATAAATCTAGCTGGCACAAGTACCTCCTTCTCAGCTTGACACACAAACACATTTCCTTTCTCATTCATCCTCAGGATCTCATGTAATAAATACAAATAATTAACTGGGTGGTAATGGCACATGCCTGTAATCCCAGCACTTGGGAGGCAGAAACAGGCAGACCTCTGTGACTTCAAGGACAGCCTGGTCTACAGAGTGAATTCCAGGAGAGCAAGGGCTACCCAAAGAAACCCTGTCTTTACAAATCCAAACACATTAAAAGTTCAGACTTTGTAAATATCCAATCTTTTAAAATCTGAAGTGTCTTAAAAGTCAGCCTCCTCAGCTGTGGGCATCCATAAAATCAAAAATAAATTAAATACTTTCTTACTTCAAGAGAAGAGAACCAGGGCACAATTGTGACAAAATCAAAGCAAAACCAAACTCCAAAAGTTAAATAAGTCAGCCTCCAATGTCTAGGATTCACTCATGATTTTCTGGGCTCCCCCAAAGGGCCTGAGTCATTTTTACAGCTCTGCCTTCTGTAGCACACACGGCTTATCCTCTAAGATCAGGAAGGCTCTCCAGCTTTTATGCTCAACTCCCACTGGCTACCCTCCACAAATGCTACTGTTCTTAGTAGTTTCCCATGGCACTGGCATCTCCAAAATACAGCATCTTCTGCTGTAACTGGGCTTTCACCAGCAGCCTCTCTTGATCTCTCTTCATGCTACCCAGCCTCAACTTCTTTGCATGACCCCATCAGTCCTGGGCCTTCAAATGCCTCTGAGGCTGCACCTTCCTTCACCAATGACCTATCCTGGCCTCTCAACAATGCCAAGACTCAGCTTCTCTCCATGATCTCTTCATGTCTTCAAATCAGTGCTCTTGGTTGACTCTTATACTACCAAGTTCTGGTGCCAGCACAAGGTACAACCTTGACCACTTCTGTAACACAGCTTCTCTGTGTTCTCAGAAAACACTTCCCAGAAGATTTCACCCCAGTGACGCTGGTCTCTTCAGTTAATTTCTCAGCTCCATGTGACCAGCATCAATTGTCCCAATAAAGCAAAGGTTTTTAATTTAGTGGTTATAGTATTTGTAAATCACAGCTGATTCTTCAGCACCAGCTGACCAGATACCACAGATTCTTTGCACAAAAGGCCCAGTACAGTCTTTGCTTCCCTCTGAAACTTCTCAAGACAGACCTTCATTGTCTGCTCTCAATATTCTTACCTTCCATACTCCTATAGAACTCAGCTCACTAAACTCTCAACACTCAATGGCTTTTCTACGCCAAAGTTCCAAAGTCCTTCTACAATCATCCAAAACAGTATTGTCAGGTCTGTCACAGTAATACCCCAGAACGCTGGTACCAACCAACTCATGTTACTATCACTGTGCTAAAATACAATGACCAACTTGTGGAGGAGTGAGTTTATTCAGCTTACTTTTCACACAGCACTGTTCATCAAAGTCCCTCATTGAGAATCCCAGCAAAGAAATGGTTTCATTTTAGTTACTCACAGATGATTCTTCAACCCCAGCTTATGCCAAATTAACATAAAACTATCATGCACATTGCAAAAATAGCTATATTATTAAAAGTGATCAACAGATTCAATATAATTTCCACCAGAATCCCAATGACAGGGCAATAAGATGATTCAGCAGAAAAAGGCACTTACCATCAAGAATAATGACCTGAGTCTTCAAACTGCTACACTCATTCTACGGCATGCTCTCCATCTTCCACTACCAACACACAAAATAAATAAATGCTAACTTATTTTTAAAATTCCAGTGATAATCTTCATAGAATTGTTCAATCAATAATCTTAAAATACAAAAGAGCTGTAATAGCTAAATCATTCTTCAACAGAAAGAACAATGCTGGAGTTAGCACAGTACTTGATCTCAAACTACTGAAAAGAATCAAAGTAATGCTCTGACCCCCACCAAAATTCCTCTGCCAGAGTTCCAGGCCCTGGCCAGAGATCTGCCTATCCCTGCAGGACCATCCAGACTACCTGCCTTGCCTGCTATTTGACCCCCATCGCCGGGCCTCTGCTGGAGCACAGAAAGAGAGGGTTGATCCAACAATCCCACCACCTTCGGAGAACTTCCTAGGACTGCTTTGAACACACTAGACACACCTATCCCCATGGGACCATCCTGAGTCCCTGCCAACATGACCTCTGACACCCACTGCCTGTCCTTGGCTGGAGCTCCAGCCCTGGTCGGAGATCCACCTATCCCCATGGGACCATCCTGAGTCCCTGCCTGCTGGATCTTTGACACCCACTGCTCTGTTGGAGCCTGATCTTTGATTCCCACTTCTGGGCCCTGCCTGAGGAGAAACCTCCTAGAGAGCTTGAACCACCCAGAGCTACGGACATCATACTTCTGACCCACCTAAGCCCACTGGAGGAGTAGCATACAAAGAGAAAATACCCACCTGCACCCCCTGGAAAAAGAAATGGGAAGACAACAGTACAATAAACACCTAACAATAGAAAGACAAGCATGACACCAACAAAATATAGGGACTCTATACCAACTAGACACGAACAACCCAAAAGAGGTGAAGCAGAGAAAGAATTAAAAAATAGCATCATAAAAATGATAGAGACTTCAAAGACGATGTGAGAAAATCCCTTAAAGAAATGGAAGAAAAAAACAAACAATTAAAAGAAATGAACAAATATCTTAAAGAAAGTACAGAAAGCCAAGAAAAAACAATTAAATAGGTGAAGGAAATAGTTCAAGACTTAAAAACTGAAATAGAGACAATAAAGAAAGCACAAACTGAAGGAATGCTGGAAATAGAAAAAGTGGGCAAATGATTGGGAACTACAGACACAAGCATAACCAACACAATACAACAGATGGAAGACAGAATCGCAGGCGCTGAAGATAAACTAGAGGAAACAGACTCATCAACCAAAGAAAATGTTAAATCCAACAAATCCTTAACACAAAACATTCGGGAAATGTGGAACACCATTAAAAGGCCAAACCTGAGAATAATAGGCATAGAGGAAGGCGAGGAAGCCCAGCTGAAAGGTGCCGAAAACATATTCAACAAATCACTGAAGAAAACTTTCCCAATCTGAAGATGGACATGTCCATGAAAGTACAAAAAGCATACCGAACCCCAAATAGGCTGGACCAAAGAAAAAAGACCCCTCGACACATAATAATCAAAACACCTAGCATACAGAATAAAGAAAGAATATTAAGAACAACAAAGGAAAAAGGCCAGGTAACATATAAAGGCAGACATATCAAAATTACACCTGAATTCTCCATGAAAAATCTCAAGGCCAGACAGTCCTAGATAGATGTTCTATAAGTACTAAGAGTCCATGGATGCCAGTCCAGGCTACTATACCCAGGAAAAGTCTCAATCACTATAGAAGGAGAAAACAAGATATTTAATGATAAAGCCAGATTTTCACAATATGTATCTACAAATCTAGCCCTACAGAAAGTACTGGAAGGAAAATTCCAAACCAAGGAATTTAACTATGCTAAGTTAACTATGCTCTCAAAGACATAGGCAATGGATAATCCCACTTCACAGGCTCAAGGGTAAAGCAGGGCAAATATATTCAAATACCAGCAACAACAACAAATCTAAAACAGACAAGCATTAACAATCAATGGTCCTTACTTTCCTTCAACATTAATGGTCTTAACTCGCCTATAAGAAGACACAGGCTAACAGAATGCTGTATACAAGAAACACATCTAAGCTTCAAAGACAGACATTACCTCAGAGTAAAGGGATGAAAACATCTTATAATCAAATGGGCCCAAGAAGCAAACAGGTGTGTCTATCCTAATATCAAAACAGTTAAGACTTCAAACCAAAATCAATCAAAAGAGATGAAGACAGTCATTTTGCATTCATCACAGAAGACATCCATCAGCACAAAGTCTCAATTCTGAACATCTATGCCCCAAATACAAAGGCACCCATGTTCATAAAAGAACTGCTAGTAAAACTCAAAGCTCACATAAAACCTCACACACTTATAGGAGGAGACTTCAACATACCACTCTCACAGCTGCAAAGGATTACCAGTCAGAAACTTCACGAAGAAACAAAAGACTAACAGAAGTTATGTCTCAATGGGGTTTCACAGACATCTATAAAACATTCAATCCAAACACAAAAGAATATAACTTATTCTCTGCTCCACATGGAACATTCTCTAAAATCGACCACATACTAGGCGAAATAAAATGCCTTAACAGATACAAAGAAATTGGAATAGTCTCCTGTATCTTATCAGACCACCATTCTTTAAAGTTGAAATTCAACAACAACACAAATCACAGAAACCCTACAAACTCATGGAAACTGAACAATGCGCAATTGCACCATACTTGGGTCAAAGAAGAAATAAAGAAATAAATTAAGAACTACCTAAAATTCAATGGGAATGAGGACACAACATACCCAAACCTATGGGACACCTTGAAAGCAGTGCTACAAGGGAAGTTCATTGCAATAAGTGCCCATATGAAGAAAACAGAGGATAGTCAGTCACATTAGAGAATTACAGCACAACTGAAAGCCTTAGAACAAAATGAAGCAAAATAACACCAGAGGAGTAGATGCCAGAAAATAATCAATATGACGGCTGAAATCAATAAAGTAGAAATCAGGAAAACAATACAAAAAAAAATCAATGCAATAAAGAGTTGATTTTTTTGAGAAAATCAAAAAGATAGATAAAACTTTGACCAAACTAACCAAAAAGTGGAGAGAAAACATGCAAATTAACAAATTCAGAAACAAAAAGGGGTACATAACAACAAACACTGTGGAAATTCAGACAATTTTCAGGTCATACTTTGAAAACCTGTAGTCCACAAAATCTGAAAATTCAAAGGAAATAGAAAAATTTCTGTATAACTATAACTTACCAAAATTAAAACTAGAACAGATAAGAAACTTAAATAGGCCCATAACCCCTAATGAAATAGAAGCAGTCATCAAAAGCCTCCCAACCAAAAAAAAATCCCCAGGATCAGATGGCTTCAGTGCAGAATTTTACCAGAAATTCAAGGAAGAGCTAATACTCCTCAAATTGTTCCACACAATAGAAACAGAAGGCTCATTACCAAATTCTTTTAATGACGTCACAATCACCTTGGTACCCGAGCCATATAAAGACACAATTAAAAAGGAAACTACAGACCAATATCTGTCATGAACATTGAAGCAAAAATACTCAATAAAATACTGGCAAACTGAATCCAAGACTATATCCAAGAAATCATCCACCATGACCAAGTAGGTTCATCCCTGGTTTGCAGGGATGGTTTAACATACGAAAATCTATCAAAGTGATCAACCATATAAACAAACTGAAAATGAAAAACCACATGATCCTCTCCCTAGATGATGAAAAAGCCTTCAAAAAATTCAACACCCTTTCATGATAAAGGTCTTGGAGCTATTAGGGATAACAGAAACATACCTAAATATAATAAAAGCAATATACAGTAAACCAACAGCCAACATCAAACTGAATGGAGAGATGCTTAAGGTGATTCTTCTAAAATCAGGAACAAAACAAGGCTGCCCTCTCTCTCCATATCTCTTCAATATTGTACTTGAAGTTCCAGCTAAAGCTATAAGACAACAAAAGGAGATAAAGAAAATACAAATTGGAAAGGAAGAAGTCAAATTTTTCTATTTGCATATGATATAATAGTTTACATAAGTGACCCAAAACACTCTACCAGGGAACTCCTACAGCTGATAAACACATTCAGCAGACTAGCAGGATACAAGATAAACTCAAAAAAAAAATATCAGTAGCCCTACTTTATTCAGTTAATAAAGGGATTGAGAAAGAAATGAGAGAAAAATCACCCTTTACAATAGCCACAAACAATATAAAGTATCTTGTGGTAATGCTTACCAAACAAGTAAAAGACCTATATACTAAGAACTTTGTGTCTTTAAAGAAAGAAATTAAAGAAGATACCAGAAAATAGAAAGATCTCCCATGCTCTTGGATAGGTAGGATAAACATAGTAAAAATGGCAATCTTGCCAAAAGAAATCTACAGATTCAATTCAATCCCCATTAAAATCCCAGAACAATTATTCACTGACCTTTAAATGATAATAATTAACATTATATGGAAAAGAAAAAGACCCAGGATAGCTAAATCAACCCTGTACAATAAAGGAACTTCAGGAGGCATCACCATCCCCGACTTCAAGCTCTACTACAGAGCTATAGTCCTGAAAACAGCCTGGTATTGGCACAAAAATAGACACATAGACCAATGGAATCAATTTAAAAATCCAGACATTAACTCACACTCCTAGGAATAACTGATTTTTGACACAAAACATCTAAAAGGTACAATGCAAGCAGGAAAGCATCTTCAACAAATGGTGCTGGCACAACTGGATGATGGTGTGTAGAAGACTGCAGATAGACCATGTCTATCTCCATGCATAAAACTCAAGTCCAAATGGATCAAAGATTTCAATATAAATACAGCCACACTGAACCTCTTAGAAGAGAAAGTGGAAGGTATTCTTGAACAAATTGGTACAGAACACAACTTCCTTAACATAACTCCAGTAGCACAAACTCTGAGATTGACAATTAATAAATGGGACCTCCTCAAACAAAAAAGCTTCTGTAAGGCAAAGGACACAGTTGACAAGACCAAATGGCAGCCCACAGACTTGGAAAAGATCTTCACCAACCCTATATCTGACAGAGGGCTGATCTCGAAAATTTACAAAGAACTCAAGAAACTAATCAACAAAACATCAAATAGCCCTATTAAAAAAATGGGGGTACAGAACTGAATAGAGAACTCTAATTAGAGGGAATCAAAAACGCTGAAAGACAAAGTGCTCAACATCAGGGAAATGCAAATCAAAACAACTCTGAGATACCATCTTACTCCTGCCAGAATGGCCAAAATTGGAAACACCAAGGACAGCTTAAGTTGGAGAGGATGTGGAGAAAAGGGAACACTCCTCCATTGCTGGTGGGAGTGCAAACTTGTACAGCCATTTTCGAGATCGGCATGGCAGATCCTCAGAAAAATGGGAATTGGTCTACCACAGGACCTGACATATACCCAAATGATCCACGTCCATGCAACAAAGACATGTGCTCAGCTATGTTCACAGCTGCATTATTTGTAATAGCAAGAACCTAGAAGCAACCTACATGCCCCACAACTGAAGAATGGATGAAGAAGATGATGTGGCATATCTACACAATGGAATACTACTCTGCAGAAAAATTGCAATTCGCAGGAAAATGGATGGAACTTGAAGAAACCATCCTGAATGAGGTAACCCAGCCACAAAAAAGGGGAACATGGTATGTACTCACTCATATATGGATTTTAGACATAGAGCAAAGTATCCCCATCCTATAATTCACCGCCACAGAAACTAGGATACAAGGAGTTATCCTAAGAGAGTCATACAAGGTCCCTCACAGAAGGGGAAAGGGACAAGATCTCCTGCATTTGGGGAATGGGGGGGCAGTGAGTGGAGTGGGAACTAGGAGAAAGAGAACAGGAGGAGAGGAAAGCACGTGGGATTAGGAAGATTGAGTTGGGGGGAATAGATGGAGAGAGAGAGAAAGAGAGGGAGAGAGAGAGAGAGAGACCTTAAAAGTGGGAGCCATTATAGGTTTTAAGAGCAAACTGAACCTAAAGAGATTTCCAGAGACCTACAAGACTGACCCCATCTAACAATTTGAGTAACAGTGCAAAGGCACCATGAATGCCCTTCCCTGATAATGACACTCACAACTAACTTATCCACCATTATAGAGCCCTCATCTAGTAGCTTATGGAACAGAAGCAGACACCCACAGCTAAACACTGAGACAAACTGGAATCCAGATGCAGAAAGGGAGGACAAAATCAGGCTTCAGAAACACATAGAGATAGCTGACCTGAACAAGGAGGAGCTCATGAACCCCAGACTGATAGCTGGCAATCCAGCCTGGGACTGACTCAGACGCCCTGAACATGGGTCTCAGCTAGAAGGCCTGGGCAGTCTAAGGGACCTCATACAGTGGAACCAGGATGTATCCCTGGTGCACAAAAGGACTTTGGGAGTACATTCCCCATGGAGGGATACTCCCTTAACCTAGAGATAGGAGAGAAGGCCTAAACCCTACTCCAAATGACTTGACAGATTTAGATAACCCCTCCTGGAAGGCATCACCCTACATGTGGAATGGGGGAGGAATGGGAGGAGAGGGTGGTTGGGGGGCATGAGTGGGTCAGAGAGAATGAAAGAGGGAGGGAGGCTGAGAGGGAAGAACGGAGGGAGGGAGGAAGGGAAGGAGAGGGAAGTGCATCGATATGTAAAATAAAAATTAAAAAAAAATAAATGTACAACAGTAAAAAAAAAAAAGAATCATAGTAACAAAAACAGTATTGTACTGGTACAAACAAAGGCTGGTACCAACAAAGTAGATAAAGCACCTTGGTATAATCCCACATACCCACAGCAACTTTGGTTAAGTAGTAGTTTCAAAAACCTACAATGAAGATAGCCTCTTTAACAAATAGTGCTGGGAAAACATGCTGAATAATGGTACTAGATTTGTATCACTCACCCCACACAAAAACCAATTATAAATGGATCAATAGTTCCAATGTAAATCCTGAAACATTGATAGTGCCAAATCCTAGCCACTACAGCACTAGGAAACAGTACTGAAACTTTTATATTGTGAGAGGACAGAAAACACAAAACACACTGAGACTTAGACATAGTCAATGGCTTTCTGAGTAGGTGCCAACAGCATTGGAAATAATCCCGAGAATTGGCAAATGGGATTACATTAATTTTCATCTGTTTATTTTCTGTATATGTATATATACATACATACATACATACATACATACATACATACATATATACATACATACATACGTGTGTGCCATGAAACTGGAAAAGGGGCCATGGGGGGATTTGTCATGGAGGTTGGAAACAGATAATGGAATGCCTAGACTAACTGGGGCATAGACTAACTAAGAATCAGCAGGTGAGGGCCACAAATGAGAAACTGTGGGAGGGGAACAACAAGAACAAAAGCCATGGTCCCTTAAGAAGGAAGGTTAAAGTTAAACAATACTTATCAAACAAAACTCTAATGGGTTTTACCATGCCATTTCCATGCCTGTGCCACTCATTATACTTTAACCTTCCTTCTGAGTGGGGCCCAGTCCTGGCTTTGGCTGATGGGACATGTGAGGAAATGGAAAGAGGACACTGCCACTTTGGTCATAATACTATGAAGAAGGACAAAGAGCCCAGCATTATGAGGGATCATGGTGAACAGAATTAGAATGACCTGACTCAGGCAAGCAGCAGGCATGATAAATGGGTTTTTCTACAAAGCCCTGGGATTTAGTGGTTATTTCTAATTAAAAAAAAAAAAACCTAGTCCATATGGACCCATAATCAGTGTGTGTTTAGTTTTAAACGTGGGTTGTAGATCATAAAAGTAAAAAGGAGATCATAACAGGAGAGGAAGGTTCCCCAAGGGAGTGAGAAATGGCGCAGGTAATAGAATGAATGAAATCAAAAGCATCAACAGTCCTTGATCAAATTTCTCTAAACTGTTACATTTGGCAGCAGAAAGTGCCATTGCTTGTATCACAGATTTCAAAAGAGGGCCTGTTCCCTTTCTTAAGAGGTTAGGAGTAGTATGAGCTTAGAGACCAGAAACAAAATTTTAAAACTCAAACTGTTTAACTAATGGCTAGTACTTGATATGGCATGAGCAAGTTATATCTGAACCCTAGAGATTTTATTTTCCATTCATAACATATGATATCAGCAACTACCTCTGGGGATTAGTGGAAAAGAGAAATAATACAATGCACATACGACATTTGGCATTGAAGTTGAAAGGCAGTGAATATTCCATGAGTATCATCATCACTGTCTCTCAGTGTGCATTTACAGTCTTATTTTTTAAACACCATGAGGTTCATAACTTTATGGCTCCTCACATGTTGGAGAGAAGCTTTTGTGCATGCAAATATCTCTTGATTCCTCTGTCCCTTCAGTGAAAAAAGTTGTGTATATAGAAATAAAATACTAGCCTCGACTTGTGTGTATATCTAAGATCATGTAAGTCATTACAATGTGTTTTTGAGAGTTGCCACTTCACTGCACTATAAAAGGTTTCCTGGAAAAAGTATTAACAGATGGCCTCTTACTCTCTGAGACTGTTAGTAGCATACCAGATGGCAACCAAAATGAGAAGATTCAACTTCAATTCTCTAAACTGAAGGAAAAGTGACACTGGATTTTTAATAGGTGTGCAGCATTAGAAGTAGCAAAGAAATAATCGGTTAAGATAATAAACCTCATCAATGTGCCGTATTTCAATGTGAATTCCAGTCTGCAATGTCTTAACGCTTGCCAAACAGCTTATCCCAAATGCTGCAAATAGTTTGCCCAATACAAACAGAATTTTTATTCGAAATGACTAACAGATTTATGAGGTGTAAGGCAAGTCTAAGGACTAAAAGTACAAGGCAGTGCCCCCAGGGACTGTGCTCTGTGCCATGGACACTACTTTCTCTCCAAGACCACTCATTAATTTGCAGCGTTTTCTCTTATTGTTGGAAATATTCAACCTCAGCTTAACTGTCAAACTTTTGACAGCAAAGTAGTAACTGTTCAAGGATCCTTATCATCTTTGCAGATGTCCCAGTCACCTACTGGTCAATGAAAGCATAAATGCAGCTCCCTTCCCAGATACTGCTACAGTACAGATTCTGTCGGGTGCCCTAGCATTCCAAAGAATGCTTGTCCCATCAGCTCACTTGTGCTTTCAGATCAAGGTTGGAAGCTGGGCTTTTTGCCATCTCCAGTTACATGAGTGAACAATTACAGTTAGGAGCATCAGATAACCCTCATGTCCCTGTGTTTTATGAGGATTGTGGACCCTATGAAGTAGGTAGTTAACTATTCCATTGTGTAACCTATCATATATCTTCAAATGAGGACCCACTGGGTCATACTATACATATGGGGTTTTGGCAAGTGACTAGAAACTTACCAAATTTGTGACATTCAGTCGGGAGACATGGCGAATCACAGCATCCTTGACTATAAGACTTTAACAGAGAGTTAATCCTGATTTATTAGCATTGACTACTTCTCCCGTTCTTGCTCACATACAGTTCTAGTACAGGGAAAGAAGAGACAGAAAACAAGCGTGACTGCTACAAGGTGAATCAAATGTAGCTGAGGGGATGGCTCAGTTGGCAAAGGGTTTATCATACAAGCATCAGGCCCTGAGTTCAAATCCCCCACACCCACGTAAAACGCTGGGTATATCAACATGCATCTCTAAACAAACTGCAAGGGAAACAAACAGGAAAATCCCTGAATCTTTTTAGCCAGACAGTCTAGTGAAAAAGAAAAGAAGAACATGTTAATGGGGTGGGGGCTAATCAGCACAAAATAGAATTCTAAGAAATCCAAGTTGCTAAGTGTGTATAGTGCTATGGAAAGAGCCATCGGGTCTGAAGTTATCAATGACAAGATCTTTGCTGACGATAGGCACTAAACTTCCTCAGTAGTAAAACAAAATATGGCCACCCACCTCTCTGAGTGACATTCAAAATGATTTCACTTCCCTGGACTTGGGATAGTGAGAATTAGTATGTATCTATTCTGCTGCTAGAAAGAGGGAAACCCTGCAATAAATTCTTTAATGATTTTGCCTTATATATCACTGTCTGATATTCCCATTAGCTTGAACATATCTATATCCCCATTTCTGGCATCCTCAGACACCCGATAAATGGATTTCTTAACATGAGAGCTATTTTAGAGATAAGAGCTTTATAAATCCAGTGAGCTCCATGAAACTATATGTATAAAAGTATATATAGTGTGCATGTGAGTACATGGCATTGTGGAGCTAAGCATAGGCTCCCTTGGATCCCTTAAATAACTCATGGCTCAAAAGCAGTTCAGACTTTTTTCCCACATTGCTATCATATTGCATAACCTAACAGTTATAAGGCTGGTGCAGGAATACTGTCATGAGTTTAAGGCCATCCTGAGCCACACAACAAGTATCAGGCAAGCCAAGGTTATTTAATTGTAAATTGCATTAAAACAGCAATAGTTTTAAAAACAATTCACTTCTTTATAATGTGGTAGCCTCACCAAAAAAAAAAAAAATGGTTTCTGATAAATACTACCACCAGACACGGCCCCTAGGTATCAATTAGCATCTCTTCTTGGCACTTTTCGTCTCCCCATCCCCCATTTGCAGCAATGCAGTGCTTACCTTGTGTTAACCACATCACTTCTGTCTAAAAACTGTCACAAGAGTTTTTACTACTTGCCTCTGTTAAAGATATTATCAAAGTCAAATAACCACCCTTTTGTCAGCTACCAATTCCTCATTCCATAGGTAGCTTTGTAGGGTTTGTACTAGTAATTTCACTGACATTATTTCATCATTCGGAAATCAAAAGAGTTCTGGTGGAAATCTAGCTCTGCACACTTGAATGTCTTCCCTCATACTACCTTAGGGCCAAAAATGAGGTTATATTAGGCTTATAATAATTAAATGAAAACATGGTTGACTATTAAGAGCATAAGACAACTATGAATTTGAAAACTACACCATCATCCTCTCAAAGAAAGCATTTTTATAAAGGTGAACAGACTGATAAAACATTACATATTTATCATGGTGGTGTTTAGCAGGAAAAATCCCACTGAGAAAGCATTGCTCTTGGCTACAGCATTGGCTGCCATCCAAAATTCACAGACTATAAACAATGAAAACCTTGCCATGAAGAAAACTTAGGGATAGAACTCACTTGGGGTCCCTGACTTTCAGAGGAAATGCTCAAGCCATAAGTCAAAGTAACATTTTCATCAGCCCAAGGTGGCAGGCAGGATAAACGACCTGGTGGTGAGTGCACACGTTGAGAGGGGCCTGGGAGAGAGTCCCTCAGGAAATACTTGTGGAATGCTGACTCCTAACCCAACATGCCTGTGCCAGAGAGGAAGGCCTCGTGGAAGGTGTTAGACCACTGTGGGAAGCTAAGCTAGCCAGTGAAACAGTGAAACACTGTTGACTTTCTGTTGAAACAAGCCTCTAGCTTTACCAGCTGCCCAATTCAGGGCATGTGCTGCTGCCAGGCTTTAATGATATGTGCAGTTAAGAAAATTGGAGATGCCCCTAAGTTGAGTCTGAACACTGGCACCTAATGCTTACCTAGTCCAGAAGATGACAGTTTTCTCTGTGATGACAATTCCAGATGGGCAGATGGCAACATATTTTGTACTATAGTTTTCTGAAGCACTGACATTTTCCAGCTTTTGAAGATGCAAATTTGCAATGTGTGAAGTGAAAAGTACAGTACTGATTTCTTTGAAACGTTGAAAGGAAGACAAAAGATTAAAAAATTCTTTACCCCAACGGTCACTGGACTGGATCCACCTTGAGCTGGTAGTTACTAACCCACCTCGCTCAGGCTTCATGTCTAAACACCTAACTTGGAGGGTGTTAGAGAAGAAGTGGGGAGAGTATGCCAAGGACAGATAATGAGAAGAGTTCATTGAGTAGAACTCTAAAGAACTGGGTCAGCTAGGGGCCACTCCCCTAAAGGGAGGTGGGTAGATTCTACCTAGAGGCTGTGGCAACGGCCTTAAATCCACTACCTAGGAGAATGAATCTTCACTAATTTTTTTTCCTGAAGATGTAGACTATTCTTTGTATTTCTCAAGATGTAGACTATCATTTTGGAATACATAAACTGAAGTGAAGGTCAGGGAGACATATCGGTCAGTAAAAGCTCTTGCTGAGCAAGCAAAAGGACTTCCGTTTTAATCTCTAGCATCACACTTTGTAAAATTCCATGCATGGTGGTGTATCCTTGTAACCCCAACACTGAGGAGGCAAAAATAGGCAGATCTCTATGGAAAGGGAGCTTAATTTGCTTGGTATGCTCAGCATAGAGAGAGACTGTGTCTCAAAAGTCCTGTAAGCAACTCTTCTGGCCTCTACACACATATATATGAATGCATACACATGCACACACACACACACACACTTGCACAAGTAAATACACACACATACATGTACCTATGTGGAAAAATAATGAGTGAAAGGGGGCACCTTCCTGTGTCCAGTGAATCATGGCAATGGCCTGCACAAGACATTTTTCAGAGACCAAAGTGAAGCATAGAGATTTCGGGGTGATGAAAAAAATGCCTCAAAAATATCTGTAATGTTAGAATCAAAGTGGACTCCAACACATAGATAACTCCATGAGATACTTCATGGGTGCTTTTGGATTTTGAATTTGAGCTTTTCTGTGAGCAATGACGAGTACAAGAGAACGGAACCATTTGGACTTGCAAGTGTTGATCAGTGAGCTAGGCTCCTCACCACACACCAATCTCCCAATGCCTCCATCACAGTAATATATGGCTACACTCTGTGAAACAACCATTGAAACCACTTATTGACTAAATGTATGTGAAAAGGTCAAAGATCTCTTAAATATATGAAGTAAGTCTCTCAGTAATTCACACGTGGAAAATACTACAGTTGACACATAATTAGTTGCTTGAAAATGTGACCAAGTACTACCAAGTACTACTCAGCTCTCTGAGAGAAAATATGCTTATTTATTTTTCTTATTTTACATATTGATCCCAGTTCCCTCTCACTCACTCACTCACTCTATGCCACCCTACAATACTCCCTACCACCATCCCTTCCCATCCCTTCCCCCACTCCACATGTAGGGTGATACCTTCCAGGAGCGATCCATCAAAATTTGTCAAGTCATTTGGAGTAGGGACTAGGCCCTCCCTCCAGCCTCCTGGTTAAAAGAGTGTCTCTCCATGGGGAATGTGCTCCCAAAGTCCTTTTGTGCACAAGGGATACATGCTGGTTCCACTGTTCGAGGTCCCTTGGACTGCCTAGGCCTTCTAACTGAGACCCATATTCAGGGGATCTGGGTTGGTCCAATACTGGGTTCCCAGATATCAGACTGGGGTTTCATTAGCTCCTCCTTGTTCAGGTCAGCTATCTCTGTGGGTTTCTGTAGCCTGGTCTTGTCCTCCCTCTCTGCATCTGGATTCTAGTTCGGCTCAGTGTTTACCTGTGGGTGTCTGCTTCTGTTCCATCAGCTACTAGATGAGGGCTCTCTGATGGTGGATAAGTTAGTCATTGATCACATTATTAGGGAAGGGCACTTATGGTAGCCTTTGCACTGTTGCTCAAATTGTTAATTCGGGTTAAGTGTTGTAGGTCTCTGGACATTTCTCTAGGTTCAGTTTCTTCTTCAACCCTATAATGGCTTCCTCTTTTATGTTCTCTCTCTTTCTCTCTCTCTCTCTCTCTCTCTCTCTCTCTCTCTCTCTCTCTCTCTCTCTCTCTCTCTCTCTCTCTCTCTCACTCTCTCATCTATTCCTCTCCAAACTAAATCTTCACAGTCCCATGTGCTGATCTCCAAAATATACAAAGAACTCAAGAAACTAGTCAACAAAACACCAAATAACCCTATTAAAAAATGGAGTAAAGAACTGAAGAAAGAATTCTCAACAGAGGAAATAAAAAATGCTGAAAGACACTTAAGGAAGTGCTCAAAATCCTTAGCTATCAGGGAAATGCAAATCAAAACAACTTTGAGATACCAGCTTACTCCTGCCAGAATGGCCAAAATTAGAAACACCAATGCACAAATAAAAATTCTTTGTAAGCACTTACTTTCCAACCAAGAAGTAACAATCTTACTGCCATCTTCATTGAGTCTAGTCTAACGTGGAGTAATGGAATAATGCAAAAATGAAATACTTGAACTTCCAAATCTAAATTATCTTCACCCTAGATTTCATACAGATCTCAATCTGCAACACTATCTTGTATATAAAAATTTAAATACCCAGAAATAGTCATCCTGGAGAATAAGCAGCCATGAAAGGGGAGAGATCAAAAAATTTTGAAGCTTCAAACATGAGAAGAAAGGAGTAGACAAGAAAGCAGACTTTCTAGCCCAAACCTATTCCATCAAACACCAAGTTGAGAATCAGAGGAAAGACACACAATCACATTCCCCAGACTTGTAACATACAGAGTGGTGAACAACTTATGCTGGAGAGGATGTGGAGAAAGGGGAACACTCCTCCACTGCTGGTGGGAGTGCAAACTCGTATAGCCATTTTGGAGATCAGTATGGCAGTTCCTCAGGAAAATGGGTGCTTTAGTCTAAAAAGTGTGGGAGTATTTTGTTATATAATGATAACTCAAACTCATAACCCATATCATAGGCTATTATCATGCCTTCTTCTCTGGGCTTAAAGTTTTTCCAGGGCAAAACCTACCTTATTAATTGTTAAATTTTATAAATTTTATTATAAAAATCATGCAAATAAAAATCACACACCAAAATCTTATACATTACATGTTAAAGTGTAAAATTCCATGAGACCTACACTAATACTATTCCAATGAATATTCTAACTGTAAAGACATTCATAAAAACTATATTGATGCAGAATCCAGGTTATTTAGTAATCATTAGTTGGTTAGTTTTGTTGTTCTGAGTGATTTATAGATGTATGGTGCAATTCTTAGAAAACAGGGGAACAAATACCAGTAGCAAAGATCTAGTCTAACCACTAACCTATATGTGTCTCATAGGAGATACTCAACCTTCTCAAGTACATATCACATTGTTATTTATATGTCACTGCCCCATCCATCACCTCATTTTACTTGACAGCATCAACAGATTTTTTTAATCTCTGAAGTAGAAATAATACAAATTCCTAAGAGATAAACATAATGATCTAACACTGGCATACAAATAAAGTAAGGCCATGCAAATAAACATGGCTGCCCCATACAAAAATAATATTTTCTGATGGACTTTGGAATATCTCCATCAGTATGTCCCATGGATACCTCAAAGCCAATGTGCCTAAAATATCATCTTTAAATCCAGAGAATAAATTCTCATGAAAAAAAAAGAAAAAATACATCATATTTTTCAGTCTACATTCTTTGTCCTCTTCACACAGATTGGCTATATCATGTTACCCAATTGCCTAACCCAGAAATATAAGTATATCTCTTGAATCTTCACTCTACTTCTCACACTGGTAAAAAAAAAAAAAATCAATAAACTCTACCCATGACAGTAAACTTGAAACAGTAGCTCAGTGATAGAGCTTTAGCCCAGCATATACAAGGACCTGTTTCCAATCCTTAGCACTACAATAAAAAAGAAGTAACTATTACATTATACTACCAAATCTCTCTCTCTCCTCTCTCTCCCTCCCTCCCTCTGTCCCTTCTTTCCTCCCTCCCTCTCTTTCTCTTTCTGTCTCTCTGTCTCGCTCTGTGTGTTTGTGTGTGTGTGTGTGTGTGTGTGTGTGATAGGTTCTAGGCAGACATGTCATATGACTTTGTTGTACTAGACACCTAAGGAAAATGGACTACAGAGACGCATCCATTTAAAAGTCTTCCAGACCAAGCAGATTTCTATCTCCTGAGGAAATTCTAGCTAGCAAGGGATCCTTACTGAAATATCAGGAACTACCAACTCTCAATATTATACCTATAAAGACTTTCAAAAATCAGCCAGAGTAGCCCTTTCTCTGTTCTATACATGATAAACAAAAGTCAAACCATGACTTCAATATCCTCTCAAAAGTCAGTGATTTACAATCAAATGACTTTCTCCCTGTGGTCCTTCTACAAAGAGAGTTGCACTTAGCTATCATGTCAACTGCTTAAAATTTGGGTCTAGCTAAAAAAAAGAAAAGAAAAAAGAAAAACATGCAAGTGACTACAACAAGATAAAAACCAACACATTGTAAGAAGAGTACTATGTCATCTAAAATGTTATTCTGTAATCACTTGGACGTCAAAAGAGGACTAGGTTTCCCTCTATGCTAGAAAGATAACCAGCTGAATGCAGACACACACTAAATTAGCATTGACTCCCTTTAAGCACTGTGGTTTTAATGAAGGCTTTCAATACCTAAAGATGACCACTGAAAAGTCTTTCCTTTACAAGATACAAAATGACCAAAATGTACAAATGCAATGTCATTCTAGATAAGATCACCAGATTCAGTGTCTGCTGTTATATACAGAAGATATTAGAAAATAAAATCACTCAATGACTCATTTGCTACTGTGATAAGGGACACCAGTAGAACTGCTCTTTCTAGCCAGGTCATGTGTTAAATTCTAGGACCAAAAAAATAGGATCTGAGATGTGTCCAGTGTGCACAACAAACTCATTGAACCTAGAGTAAAACACAATAACCATAGCAGACAGCAATGACCTGAATGCTGACTTCTAGTCTGTGGGACAAAAGAGAGACTACCCTCTGAGAAATAACACCTACTAGGGTAGGAGACAGAATACCTGATAAAGGGCAAAGAACCTTCCTCCTTAACAAGCGCCTCTGTCCTTGCACAGAGAGCACATGATAGTCTCACTTCTTGTCTTGGAGAGACTGAGTCACTGTATCTAATGCACTCAAAAAGCTAAACTCGTATTGAAAAGAAATGAAGAAGTCTGTGCATATCAGGAACTGGTGGGGTACTAGGAAGATACTGGTGACTAAATTAGACTGACTATATGACTTCATCCTCATGCACCATTGTATACTGATATAACCACTTTGTGTCTTGTAAATTTCTCTCAAATGCTGATGAAAGAATAATGCAAGCTAGTGTTTGACTGGCCAGTTTCAGCAGGACTGCTGTCTTTGTCTTACAAAGTTTGTGAAGTTATTTACTGCTTTATATCATTATTATTATACAAATAAATGAAAAACAAAAAAATAGAGTGCTGATTCAAGAGATAAGAAACATGGATCTCACGATCTTAGTATATTTGAGATATAGATGGAAATCATTAGGCTTAAAAAGCAACAAATATTTGTCCTTAATTGGATACTCACTACACCCATGTAAATGGTAGAAATGCATCACAATTATACAAAATAAATAGAAATGTTTCCATATTTTTTCAGGTTACAAAACTACACTATAATACATCAAAAAGGTAGACATCAATGTTTTATTAAATCTTCACAATCAACTACACCAGACCTACGTCAGACACTGTGGATTTAAAGGTGAATCATATGAACCCTTCCCTCTGATTCTTAGGCTATTTAAAATCACAGTGGGAGAATCCCCATACATTGTATGATAAGACATTTTAGAGATAAGCACTGGAGGTTTGGGTATAGTTCCCTAAATAATGCAGGGAACATCCTTGGAGTAAAGTAAGTGCATATTCTGTCTTAAGCAATGGGTAAGGAACAGCAAAGTAAAAGAGTCTGAGAAGGGTATCTCAGGGGCCAAGAAAAGCCTGCACAGGAATGTAATGACATAATACTTCCTGGAATTCTTAGGATGGGAAAGAAAAGACTGAAAGACACATGGCTCAGTTAGTTACAGAGGGCTAGATAGGAAACCTTTGCTATCATTACAGGGAAAACAACAATTTCAAAAGCAACAATAAAGTGCTGCTTGTCTTAGACACGCTCTACTACTGTGAAGAGACACCATGACCACAGCAACTCTTATAAAAGACAGCAGGTAACTGGGGGCTGGCTTACAGTTTCAGAGGTTAAGTCATTATCATCATGGTGGAAAGCATGGCAACACATATGGTGCTTGCCAGTAGTATCTGAGAGTTTCATCCTGATCCACACGGCAAGACAGAGACATTAATTAGGCTTGGCATGGGTTTTTGAAACCTCAAAGCACATTCCCAGTGACACACTTCCTCCAACAAAGCCACGTCTTCTAATCCTTCTAATCCCTCCAAAGAATGCTACTCCCTGGTGACTAAGCACTCAAATATATGAGTCTATGGGACCATTCTTATTCAAACCACCATAATACTAATAGTTTAGAGATGAAAGATTGAGAGGTTGAGTTTCTCAACTACAAGAACTGGATGGATATGAAAGATATGAGGAAGTAATTTTATCAAGACTTGAGCAATTAATTGAATTCTGTGGTTAAAAAAGTTACCAGAAGAACCACTGTTTCTGGCTGCAATGTGTTAGATGTTAAGGCAGGTCAAAAACTAGAAACAAAAGATATCTATTGTACATAATGACATAGACAGTAGATTTAGAGTGGAGTTCAGTAATAGTAGTGGATGGCAACACCTTGAGGGCTGAGTCCAACCTATTAAGCACAGGAGAGACTAACTTCTAAGGAATAGCCTCTGCTAGAGGAAGATACCCAGGCATCACCTGCCAAAGTAAGATTCTAGAAGTTCTATGACTATGGCTCAGCAGAGTAGGGAATCAGAATAAATGTTGGTTTTAACTTCTTTGAACTTAGAAAATCTAAGCTGTGGACTTACAAGGAAATGATTTCAATTTTGGACCTTAACTTCTTTAAGCTTTACCTTCTAAAGTCAAAAGGATTTAATCTTTCACTTTCATTTCTCACCATGAATTATACCATAGAAGCATGTTACATTCAAAATCAAGATATCTTAACAGTGCCAGCATTGCATTCTTAGCTTCACTGCAGAATCCCTGAAGAACTCTACTAGACAAGATGGAGGCATTAGCTTTGATCATACTGCAGTCTTCAAGTAAAATTAATTAGGCCTTTGTTTTGACCATTGCAAAGCCTTCTGGAAGCCAGACTATATATTACTTCCTAAGAGTACCCAAAGGGACAATGGTTAGTATTAAAAGGAGTTTAAGCTCAGAACTCTGCTGAGTGACTACTGATCTGCATTCTCTATCCAAGGTAGACAGCCATACCACAAATAGCCTCAGTCACAGTATAGGCATTAAGAGAAAAACAGGAATTGAAATAGGGAGAGTATCAGGCTCCAGCTTCCAAAATGAGTCTCTCAGGAATGATCGTAATGTTTTATTTTAATCTGTACTTTTTACCTTTAACATATGCATACCTCACACAATGATCACCCTTACCTACCACCCTTGCCTGTCCTTCCCCTTCTCACAAATAAACCTTTCATATCCATGTTAATTCAGTTTTGGTCGTGTGACCCTGCAACATTACCCAAGGCCATTATCTGTGTGACTATGGGTTTGAAGCAACCTGTTCAGCAAAAGCTACAATTAAGTCAGTGACTACCCTATCCCAGAAACTTGATATTGATGATTAATAAGGATCAGGAGAAACAAATAGGCCGAAAAGATGTTTATTCAGGGAGAAATAACTTACAACATAGACAGATGAACATCAGCAGGTTCCTGGTCCCAAGAATGCCTCCAGATGTACTCCTGTCCCCTTGCTCTCTGAGCCCCCTCCTCAGACTTAGTTCCCCCAGATCACACCCGGCCCTGTCTCCACCCCAATGGGCGTGGTCTATGCCACAGGTGCTGACAAGGTGAATATCTCACTACAATTACTAGTCAATATTTCAGAGGTAAACGAATGAGCCCCTCCTCCTCCCTTGAATGACTACTGGTGGAGCTGCTCTTGTGTGGGTCCCATGCTGGTAACTACAGTTGAATTACCAATTATAGTGGCTGTTTTGAGACTACAACATGATATTTATTAGCCATTTAGTCTACCTTCTGCCTCTTACATACCTCCTCCCTTTCCCTGTGTCTTAGAAGTGATGGTATAAGTGACTTGTGCCCACATTCTTCACTTATTCTCTGCATCTTGGGCAAGTATTACAGTGATATTTTAACTCCATCCGTTTCATTCCTCTGTTTGCAATGTAGATTAGGACTCAGACACTAAGAGAAAAAATGGAGGTGATCAATTGACCCCCTAAGGCTTCAACACATTCTAATATAACACAGTTCAAGTTATAAAACCTTTGGGATTTATAATTGATGTAGGATGTCCTTCTGTATGCTGCAAATATGTGTTGTTTTTATTGGCTGATAAATAAAGCTGATTTGGCCAATGGCCAGGCAGAATACAGCCAGGAGGGAAATTCAAACAAAGATGTGTAGAGAAAGAAGGCATAGTCAGGGAGACACCATGTAGCCACTAGTGAGCAAGGTGTGGGATAACAAGCTATGAGCCTTGTGGTAAAATATAAAATATTAGAAATGGGTTAACTCAAATGTGAGAATAAGTTAGTAATGTGTCTGAGCCATTAACCAGAAAAACTGTAATTAATATTAAGCCTTAGGTTGGTTACTTTAGAACTGTCAGGCAGGATAAGAAATCTCCATTCACACATAATTTCTTCTGAAATCTAAGTAAAATTACTTAAGCTCAGTCTATGCAGTGAAAGATACAGATTCATTTGGGATGGTTAAACAGATTGGTAACTTGGTGGAATTTAGAATCACTATAATCATTGTCTGCAAGGGATTTATAGGTAAGGTTAATTGAGGTTGACTACCCTCACCCTAAATGTGAGTGTATTATTTCATGGCAGGGATTTAGGAATGCATAAAAAAGAGAAAGAGCTGAGCACATATCGATACAGTCCATACCTGTGGACATAGTGACCATCTTCACAGTCCTGCCCGATGTCCTTCCCCAGCATGATGGTCTATACACCCTGGAACTAGAAGCCAAAATCAACGTTTCTTTTCTTAAGTTGCTTTCATCAAGTAATTGAGCCAGTGATGAGACATTTCAGTATTTTCTCTGTTGTTGGGGGCTATTTGTACACTGTGTGAAAATGTGTTGGTGTGATTGGTGGAACAAAAAGCTGAATGGCCAATAGCTAGGCAGAAGATATAGGCAAAACTTCTCGGTAAAGAGAGAACTCTGGTGAGAAGAAACGTGGAGTCATCAGCCACACAGAAAGGACACAGTAGGTACAAGATGGAAGAGAGGTAACATGATAGAATGTAGATTAATATAAATTGGTTAAGTTATACAAGTTAGTTAGGAACAAGCCTAAGCTAAAGGCTAAGCTTTTATAATTAGTAAGTCTGTAAGTCTCCATAGTTTTTTGTTTGTTTGTTTTGTGACCTGACAGCACAAGAAAAAATGGGATACAGAACTGAGGAAAGAATTCTCAATATAGGAAATCAAGAAGACTGACAGGCACTTAAGAAAGTGTTCAACATACTTAGCTATCAGGGAAATGCAAATCAAAACAAAAATGAAATGTAGTGGGATATTCACTTTGTCTCCTTCTGTGGCACTGACCACAGCCACTCCACAGGAGTGGAGCCAGGGGCGGAAGTGATCTGTGGAAGGAGGTCTGAGGAGAAGCCGGGGAAAGCTCTCTGGCTGGCGGGTCACGGAGAGGAGAGCATCCTGTGGAACTTGCTGGTGTTCATCTGTCTAGGTCGTAAGTTATTTCTCCCTGAATAAACATCTATGTTAATGTTAAAACCCTTCTTTTTATTTAGACAGAAAAGAGGAGATGATGGGAAATGTCATTCTGTATATGTTTCTCATACTGGTTAATGAATACAGCACTGTTGGCCAAAAGGAAAGGAAGATAGGAGGGACTAGGAGACAAGGAGGAAGAGGAAGTAGTAAGGAGGAGTCAAGATGGAGATAATGGGGAGACGCCTGCCCCATTCCCTGGTAAGATAAGGCACGTGGAAATACGTAGATTAACAGAAATGGGTTAATACTTAAGACAGAGATAGCCGATAAGAAACTAGTACCTGACCAACAGCATTATATCAAATACATAGTCTCTGTGCATTATTTGGGGCTGGCACGGTGGCGGAACCAGACCAGCGGTGGGGGATAAACCTACTCCTTACAATGAGATACCATCTTACTCCTATCAGAATGCGTAAAATTAGGAACACCAATGACAACTTATGCTGGAGAGGATGTGGAGAAAGGGGAATACTCCTCCACTGATGGTTGAAGTACAAACTTATACAGCCATTTTGGGGATCAGTATGGCGGTTCCTCAGGAAAATGGGAATCAGTCTACCACAGGACCTGGCAATCCCACTCTTAGGCATATACCCAAATGATCCACATCCATGCAAAAAAGACATGTGTCCAACTATGTTCATAGCAGCATTATTTGTCATAGCAAGAACCTGGAAGCAACCTACATGCCCCACAACTGAAGAATAGATAAAGAAGTTGTGGTACTCTACACAGAAAAAAAAAATGGAAATTTGAAATTCGCAGGCAAATGGATGGAACTTGAAGAAACCATCCTGAATAAGGTAACCCAGTCACACAAAGAGGAACAAGGTATGTACTTACTTATATATGAATTTTAGACATAGAGCAAAAGATCCCCAGCCTATAATTCACACCACCAGAGAAACTAGGATAAAGGAGGAATCTAAGAGATTCATACAATGTCCCTCAAAGAAAGGGGAAAGGAACAAGATCTCCTGAGCATATTGGTAGTGGGGGGCAATGAGTGGAGAGGGGGCTAGGAGAAAGAAAAGGGGAGGAGAAGAAAGCACATGGGACTAGGAAGATTGGGTTAGGAGAGGAATAGATGAGAGAGAGAGAGAGAGAGAGAGAGAGAGAGAGAGACCCCAACCATAAAAAGAGGAAGCCATTATAGGTTTGAAGAGAAAACTGACTCTAGAGAACTGTCCAGAGTCCTACAAGACTGACTCCAAACTAACAATTTGAGCAACAGTGGAAAGGCTACCATAAATGCCCTTCCCTGATAATGAGATGGATAACTAACTTATCCACCATCATGGAGCCCTCATCTAGTAGCTGATGGAAACAGAAGCAGACACCCACAGCTAAACACTGAGCCAAACTGGAATCCAGATGCAGAGAAGGAGGACAAGACCAGGCTACAGAAACCCACAGAAACAGCTGACCTGAACAAGGAGGAGCTAATGAGCTCCCAGACTGATAGCTGGGAAACCAGCATTAGACCGACTCAGAACCCCTGAACATGGGTCTCAGCTAGGACTGAGCAGTCTAAGGCACCTCTCTGACAATAGACCAGGATATGTCCCTGGTGCATGAAAGGACTTTGGGAGAAAATACCCCATGGAGGGATACTCCCTTAACCTAGAGGCAGGAAGGAGGGCCTAGTCTTTACTCCAAATGACTTGACAGATTTACATGACCCTTCCTGGAAGGCATCACCCTACATATGAAGTGGGTGGGGGGATGGGATGTGAGGGTGGTCGGTGAGCATAGGACATTGGAAGAGAGGGATGGAGGGATGGAGAGGGAACTGGGATCAATATGTAAAATAATAAAAATAAAATAAAAAATAGTAAGAAAAAATTCTAGACTTAAAAGTCTAGATAATGAATGTCTCATTTATAAAAACTAAAATTCCATTCACATCTATTTTCTCATAGCTTCAAGTTCTCAGTGAGAAAACCTGGGGATGCCTTAATTTCTCTGCTTTATAGAGATATTCTATACCTCACTCATAGCCCACAGCCCTCATAACACACAAGCCACACATCAGCCCCAGGAATGATGAGGGAATCTCCACACTGAGAATAGCTTTGAACCCAGAACTAATAGACATTGTCAGTGGATAAATGACTCAAGCCCTTACCCCAAGTCATGTGTTCTACTGGGATACCCAGAGGTCTCCAGAGGGATTCAACAACAATTGCCGACAGCAGTAATTTACTTGATAGCATATATTTCATTGCTTATATTTACTTTCCTGTATCACATTTTATGTAAGTACCGGCTGTCCTGGAAGTTACTATGTAGTTTGGGCTGAACTTCACCTCACAGACATCAAATTTTTCCTCTATATCCTGAGTACTGAGATTAAAAGTGTGTGCCTCTATGCCCAGCCTCTACTTGTATATCGGAGTCCACTTATTTAATAGTCCATCATGTATGTCAGCTTGGCTAGGTCATAGATTCTCGAGCTTTTGGTCAAATACCTACCTAGATGTTTCATGAAGGCATTATATTTTTTAATATAACTATATTTACATCATTGATAAAGCAGAACAACATCATAATGTGCTTAGGAATCATTCAACAAATTCAAAACCTTAAGACAGAAAGACAGAGTTAGCCCATGGAGGAAGATGCCTCTAACCTGAAGCTGCAGTAGTAACTCTTCCCTGGGTCTTTCACATGCTTGTCTGCCCTAAAGAGTTTTGGATTGTCAGCCTCCACCATTATATATAAGCAAACCCCATAACCTAAATGAATCTGATAGATAGATTTGTGTATGATATATATATATATACAGGTGAAATAATATATGTTTCCTATTAGTTCTGTTTCTCTGGAGAATCCTAACTATTGTAATTTCTCAAACTATTTCCAAAACCTTGCTTTATCATGTGACTCCAGGAGAGCCCATCTCCTAAATATTCTATAGCAGAAAAAGTGAGTTGGGTAGCTATGGTCACAGAATTATTTATATGTAAGCTCAGGCTAAAATTCCTAGCTCCTAACAAACACTGCTTGTACCTATGAAGACTTAGGCAGCACTTGCCCATCACTCCCATTCCTGTCCTATGGCTGTTCCTGTGAATTGACCACTTCTTTCAGGTTCATTCCATCCTCAAGAAATGTGTCAGCACATGTCTTAGGAATAATTATACAGATGTTTTAAATAATGCCTGGTACATAAGAAGAGGCCCATTCATGATCACTGTTCTGCTATGTATTCTAGTCCCAAGATATGCATTCTATTCTTTTCTAGCCTAGTCTATTCTCTGTTAACACACATGTTGATTGAATCTTACTGCATTTGTTCATCCAATATATGCAACTTTCCTTCTCCCTTCAACAAAATTCCTAAGTGACCAGAGCCTAAAATGAAGTACAACCCCAAGGGCCCAGATCTTATGACAATCCAGCCACTGCTCAGTCACCTTTCCCCCAAGATACTCTTAAGTTTCTAATCCTAACACAACTGGGCCAAGTTGCCTTTTTTAAAGGAATGAATGAATACCTCTAGGCAAGATGAAATATCTCAAAATCTCTTATTCACTTAGCTCTGGGGACAACTGGCAAAAAAAAAAAAAAAAAAAAAAAAAAAAGATAATCACAAAACTGATCTGCTTATTCCGGAGACCCCCACACTGCCCCCAATGATTCTAGGGCGTGTCACAGTCTTCAATAGAAAAAATATTGAAGCAAATGAGGCCCAGATTCAGCTTTATTATACCTTTCTGCAGTCTGTCACCCTATTAGAAGGGCAATGTAGGTCCAGGTACGAACGCAAAGATGCTGGGGACTAGTACTTCCAAGATGAGTCTTTCTCCAACAAAGCACATACTGTTCACCATGGTCACTTTGATAAGGCTATGAATACTGGACCAAAAGTCATCTAGGGATGATGAGAACAAGCTCCTAATGTCAGCATCACTACCCATTCCCTAGAAGACCCATAGCTGAGAACTTGCCAAAATCAGGTTGACAATACAGCAGTATCACCATTCTGATGTTAAGGTTTGCTACACTCTGACAGCTCCCATGGTTTGATATAGCCTAACAACACACTGAGGAAGGCAGAATCACTGTACCATTTACACAATGAGGACACTGGCTACAGCTCAGAGAGATTAATGCACTCACCTAAAGATACACCACTAATCAAGGAAGGAGTCTGAATTCACACTCCAAATTCCAGGCGTTTCCGGGTTTTCTCTTATAAGATCACAGACCCAGGCCCAAAGAGGGTCCTAGAGTGATCATGCCAGGGTCAACCCTGTGCATATATATGCATCATGCCCATTGGTTGAACTTGAACCTTGCCTTTCAGTGGGATTTAAAGTCACCTGAAACTGCCATATCTAAGTAAACATAAAGGCAAGGGCATAACCAAAAAGAAAAAAAAAAGTGGCTCTGGCAAAATGGCTAAGTGAATAAAGGTGCTTGCTAACAAGTCTCATGAACTGAGTTTGATCCCCAGACCCTAGACAATGGAAGAACAGACTCCCAAATTCCAGACTCCTGCAAGTTGTCCTCTGAGTGCCACACATGTGCCATACACACATGCCCACTCACACATGCACGTATGCTGTGTGCATGCACACATAAAATAAATGGGAAAAGAGGGGTAAGTAGAGCATTGCCTCAGTTGACTACCTGTCAGCAAATTTCTTGCTCTAAACTGCCTTTCCAAGATGTTGGTCTGTGTCTATTCTTGCTGTGATCACGTGGCATTTTCCTCTGTCCTTCTTAGAATAAAACTCTTAAAGCCCAAGTTTGGCTCTAATAATCCTGACTCCAATTTCCCCCAGGGCAACTTCCAATAGCCATGCCTGAGTTAATCACTCTTCCTGTGTAAAATGCAGGCTTTGTCAATAAGAATACTAGACACTTAGACAAATTTGATTTGGAGATAAGTAATTGTTCAGTGTACATATGACTCATTCAACATTTAGGATGTATTATATCAAGAAATTCTCAGTTGCTTGTCTGAAATTCATATTAACAAGTTAGCTCACATTTAATCAGGCAAGCTTGTTTCTTTGGTTCACATGATGACTGATACTCTGCCGCCAGTAATGGCTGGCAGAGAAGAGAGTAATAATATCCTGGTTTGCAAAAATATTTGAGAATATATAGTCTAGGCTGCAGCAGCAGCCTTTGTGTCATTTGGGGAGGACGTTTTCACCATAGATAAAGCCTGTGTGCCTCTGGGCTGCAAATGAGACCCAGTCCCAGAGGGCTAAAAACAAGTTAGAAAGCAGTTAGAAAACAATCCCATGGGGTCCAGGACCTGGGCTTTGGGCTTCATCTACCGAATATTTTATTCACGCTAATTCACAACAGTGTCTTTAAAATCCTGGATTAGAATTCAAGAAGACTGTGTGTGTGTGTGTGTGTGTGAGAGAGAGAGAGAGAGAGAGAGAGAGAGAGAGAGAGAGAGAGAGAGAGAGAGAGAGAGAGAGAGAGAGAGAGAGAGAGAGAGAGAGAGAGAGAGAGAGAGAGAGAGAGAGAGAGAGAGAGAGACAGTCATTACTCCTTAGAGACACCTCACACCGCCAGCAGGGCGCCCTTCCTGCGTTCTTGGTGCCACAGCGGCCTCCAGTGGTTTCCTTGAGGAACCACATGCTGTCTCTGCTCCTGGGATGGAGCTAAGCCCAGAAAGCCCGGGCAGAAGACAGTGGTGCCCCTTGGCTGCATAGGGACCTGGATTGTGAGGCAGATCAGGGTCAACAGAGCCAAAAACAATCCAAGCATGCACCCTGGAAACAAAGCTCTTCCCTGTCGCTGTGAAGCACAGAGCAGACAGGGTTTGGAATTCATCTTTCATTCCATCGTGTAATGTATCTGCTGACCCAATTTTACAGACGTTCTCTTCAAAACGGATTTGGCTTTATGAATATTTTTCTAACCATCAAGCTGTGGCAATAGAAATGTCAAGACATTAAGCCCTTTGTATAGAATAAATGACTGCCCATTCCATTCAGAATTCGTTCTCAATCAACTAGTTGGTTGTACATAAAGAAATTGTTTGGAGGTGGTACAATTCACTGTAATTAGTAGCCCTCACCCAACCCCACCCCAGTTTCTCAGCATCAACTAAGCAACAGCTTCACTTCATTTCCTATAAGAGGCCATAGCTCTGATCCATTATTGAAAACATTCCTGTTCCATAACCTCCTTCATTTTCATATATGTAGCTCAGGGCAAGAGGTTCTCTGCCATGGCTTCCCTTTCATTTGAAAGCAATACAAAGAAAAAAAGGAAATGAAAGTCTAGGCACAGAAAGGAGGGGGCTTGATCCTTACACACATGTGCATGCCCTCCAGTTACATACAAAGGCAATTTTCCAGATGGGTAGTCACCAGCCTTCCTCCTTTTCCAGGTTGATTTTCTGGCAGTTCCTCAGCTTTGGGCTGACTGCTCTGCGCATCACTACAGCTAAAATCTACCCCTAGGTCATAAAGCAGCAGCACTCGTTACAAGCTCCCACACAGAGGACTCAGAGGTGGGCTTCCAACAGAGCTGGCAAACATGGGTCTAACAGCTGCTTCAATGGGCCAACTATGAATTCTTGGTCAGGTCACTATCCTTCTTTGAGCACTATCTCCCACTTCAAAATAAGGAGTTGAGTGGGCATCCTTCCAACTCTCAGTCACTATTTAGACTATGTTACCTTTGGCCTGCCTCAAGCACTTTAGAGACAATTCCTTTCATTCATTAACTGAGCAGGCGTGAACAACTATGTGTCAGGCTCTAGGTTAAAGGCTTAATACTCATTTATCCCTCTTAGAAACAGACCACTTCAATATATGCAGGAAAGACACAAATATAGGAATGAGTGGACCCTGCTAACTCGAATGGGAATTTGTGCCACTTTAGGGGCGATTAATTTGGAAGTGGAGTCCATATTTTTAAATGCATATGCTGTGTTTTGATGACTCTAGTTAGTTTAAAAAGAAAGGCTATTTTGAAATGCTTGTTATTATTTGGGACTGTTTGCTTTATTTTTTGTTTTGGAAAGACTACTGAATGATTTACCAAACCTCAGGAGAGGCCAGTTTTACACCTTAATGGGCAAGGACAGAAGTGAACTGAAAGATTCCAAGAACTACCACCAATGTCACAGACACACATACACAAGAAGTATTTTAACAGGCTGAACAGTGGTGGCCACTATTACCAAAGAGCCATCCCACCACTGCTTCCTACTGTAAACTCCAGGAGAGGTTACGTTCCAAGTCACAAGCCTGCTCTCTGGTCACAAAGAGACATCCCTCACTGGCATGCCCAACCTGTGATCCATGTGCCACATATACCCCAAAATATCTAGGAATGTGGCCCAACACAAAAGCATAAATTTACATACAATATAAGCTTTTTGTGACATTTTCAAAACTAGATCACATGGTTCTCCAGCATAAACTTTGTAGATAGCACGGTCTCATTACAATGTCTAAAGAACACAAGCATCTAGCATTTCATGCCTCCACTCTGGCAAAATGACAGTACCAAGAGTTTCCCAAGTGGAGGAAACCATTTACAATGTTAGTTGCCGAAATATTGATTTATTTTCTTGACACCTTGGACCAGCTAACTATACTCCACAATTTTATCCTTTAGAGATACGTTAACACACAGGTATACAAAGATGAACACACAGTGAAACTCTACATGTCATAATTTATAGGAGAAGTAACCCTGGAAACAAACTAAAGAGTCAGCAACAAGAGTTTAGGGAACATACAGAAAATAAGGCACTCATGAAGATGGACCTGGAATACAACAATACAAGGTTATGCCCTCACAGTATTGATCACCAAACAGATGCAAATGAAATAATTGCAGAATGATGGTGGGAGATGTCATAAATATGTTTCTCTTACTGGTTAATGAATAAAGCCCTGTTGGCCAATAGGAAAGCAAGATAGGTGGGACTAGTAAACAAGGAGGATTCTGGGATATGTAATAGAGGAGAGTCAAGAAGTAGGGACTTGAGAGAAGAGTTATGGACCCTCTCTCCAGTAAGATAAGACCATGTGGAAACACTTAAATTAATAGAAATGGGTTAATATTTAAGACAGAGCTAGCCAATAAGAAATGCTAGTAACAGGACAACAGCTTTATATCTAATACAGCATCTCTGTGTGTTATTTGGGATTGATGCATCTGTGAGACCTGGCTGGCGGGAAAGTGCTCATAACAAATTGGCACCTGCAATATAGGTACTAAGAACTTCCACTTAAAATGTAACAAAAACAAAATAACAGAGACAAACGAGTCCTCTTGGTAGCAGCAGTTTTCTCAAATGGGCTGTTTTGCTAGGGGCAAGCAGAGATTTGTGCAGCTCCTTTAAGGGAGATTTCCTGACTCAGCATAAACAGCAAAAAACTAATGCGGTTAAATAAGGATCAGGATAAACAAATAGGCCGAATAGATGTTTATTCAGGGAGAAATAACTTACAACCTAGACAGATGAACACCAGGAAATTCAACCCGATCCTCTCCTGTCCGAGTCACGCCAGAAAGAGAGCGCCTTTCCTGGCCCCCTCCGACCTCCTACCACAGGTCACTCCACCCATGGCTCCACCCCCAATGGGCGTGGTCAGTGCCACAGAACTATCTCACTACAGCAAAAAACCTCATGGCTCATTTTTAAGGAACCCTGCTAACAAGTGAAGGGTGTGTACGACAGAAGGGTGTGTACGACAGCTGGCAGTGGCAGTGACCTCATCTCTAAGCCTGCAACATGCTGCTTGATGGCAGTGTAGACCAAGGCAGTGAGCACAGCTCTCAGCGCTGGTGGTAAACATACCCCTGCTGTATTGGAAAGTAATGTTGTGTAGCAGATAAAAGACTTGTGACCAGGAAAAGATAAAGATTTACAGTAAAGACAGATTCAAATAAAGAAAAACCTCTAAAGGTTTATGTTGTGTTTTAAAATATACTTAGACTTGGGAGAGACAAAGAAACAGGATAACATGGTTTTAAAAAAATAGAAAAAGAGTAGCTAGACAAGGTGGCATACACCTTTGGAAGCAAAGGCAAGCAAATCTCTGAAATTTCAAAGTGAAACTGGTATACAGAGTGAATTCCAGGGCATCAAAAGCTACACAGAGAAACCCTGAAACCCTGTCTCAATAAATGAGAAAATAGAAGTAAAAGAAATAGAGTAATGAAAAAGCCACATAAAAAATGGAAAATGCAGAGAGTCTGGATACTGTGTGCTATTGTGTTGTCTTTGAATTGCTCAATTTGCTAAGGAAGGAACAACTGCTAAATCACACTTGATTATCAATGCTGCTGAATTAATCCAATTTACATATTTTAAAAATGCTTTGACTTCAAATTTTAAGTCTAAGGACAGGTTACTAAGGAAAATAATTTCTATTTTTGTTTCCACAGAAAATGAAAAGCTGTGGAATCCTTCCAAACTAACATGATTTGAACAAGCAAGACCCCCTGAAGCAGTGTCCCAGGTGATCCAAAATTCAAAACAGCTGAGACAAGACAACATTGCAGACCATTACAGGATTTCTGCATCTTCTTAGGATCCTCAAGACAGTGCCTGCTACCAGCAGGAAGTACTTTGGAAAGAACAACACCCAAATTCCCAAATATTGTCTATAATGTTTGTTTTCATTTAAATGGGGTTGGTTATAAACACTTAATGACCACAACCAATCTCTTTTTAAAGGTAAACAGGGGATTATGGTATAGAAATGAATACTTTGTTTTGGAATGGATTTTCATTTATTAGTACAAATTTAAAGTCAATTTTGTGATATGTAAATTTCTCCTCTTCTTTAGGTATTGTGTTTACACAACTCATTTAAAATGCAGTGTATAATTTTGTACAGATTATAGTTACCTGTAATAGTCAAAACTTGTTAGTTAGGATTTCTAGGTATTCAGAGATATATTTGAGATGGATAAATATTATTCAAACCTTTCAAAGACCTATAGAATATGGAATTTAAAATGGTTTAGGGTTTTTCTTGATAGTGAGACATAACTGCTCCTGGCAACACCAACTGCATCAGAAGGGAAGATGGACATCGAAGAAATTTGTCATGGGGTTTGCTCCCAATATGGCAAGACTACCCATTTAGGCAAGATACTGCTCTTGTCTGGACTGTTTGACTTTGTGGTGTATTAACTGGACATGCAGGACCCACAGGAAAGTGACTGCTGATTCAAGATGGACATTGCTACAGAGTTCCTGCTTCATGGAAGAGTATGCCAGACAGTCTGCAGGACACTGAGAAAAGTGACTGACTAACTGCCAATACAAGAAGACAGTTTAAACTTTCCTGCTTTGCTGAAGAGTCTGCTAGACACACTATGGCCTATGGGCTGAAGATGGAACATTACAGAAGAATTTCGGGTGGCTGAACAGCCAGGGAGTTATCTCTATCATTTCTAGAGTTTATATATTATCCTTCTGTGGTCTTTGATGGAGTTGAAGACAGACAGTTATGGTTTAGTTAGGACTAAAGATAAGTTACATTTAAGATTTTAGACTCACAAAGACAGAATAGATGATGGAATATTTTCTTTAAATCTTACTAAATGCTAATGAACTAAATATTATTAACAATAGTTCTTATTTGGTAAATGATTTGTGATGTACAGCCAGGATATCTGAATCTTCTTCGAATCCCCCAAGACAGCGCCCCTTACCAGCAGGAAGTAGTTTGGAAAGAACGACGCCCAAATTCCCAATTATTGTGTATAAATGTTTTCATTTAATTGGACTGTTATATAAAATTAAATAAAATTAAAAAAAAAAGGAAGGAAAAAAGCAAAGTGAGTAATGCCAGGCTCATCTTAGCTCTCGCTTCCTTAGCATATGATGATACTCCCCTAGACCTTCTTAGCAATGAGATCCTGTGTGGGCCTTACATGACTCCTGAGGTTAGTCTCATGGAACCTATCGGGTGCCAACCCTAACTATCTTTGTTTCCTCTAATCTGTACCTTTCTCCCATCAGTATAAGAACCTTTGCCTAGAATCCAGAATCTAAAATTAGCATCTTTGCCAAGCATGATAATCTTACCACTGAGGATACTGAACCAGGAAGATTCTAAGCCAGCCTAGGCTATATAGGAAGACCCTGTCTTAAATAAAAGATAGATAGATAGATAGATAGATAGATAGATAGATAGATAGATAGATAGATAGATAGATACTTGCATTATGGCTGAGAGTGTTCTCAGACAATCAGACAATATTTGAAGTTACAGCTGGAAAACTCTGAATACTAAAGAAACTCTTTGACAGTGGCCTCCTTTCCACAACAAACTGGCCTGTATTTTTTCAAAAACTCAAGTGTACATAGCATCTGCTACAGCTAGTGCAGGAAGGAACAAGGAAGCTAGCTGGAGCTTTTTGTGAAATGTATAAAGGCAATACCCAAAAGCAGTGGGAACTCTGACCCATAGGAGCCACATAGGTGATTGAAAGATACCAACTGGTAACAGCTTTCTGTTTCACATACACATATGGAACAGGAGAACAAGAAAGAAACACCCAGGAGACTCCACAGACAGCTGAGAGTAGGCTAAACTGATAGTTTTTACAATAGGTTTGAAGAAGTAAAGGACAGAGGTCCAAATAATCTTGGTCCCAGTTTGCCCAGATCTTAGGCCAGAATTCCGCCAAAGAATTGGAGCTCAAATGATGGACTTTGGGAAGGAAAAGGGATCAAGCACCCATCTGAGAACTTATACTACAAGCCATTCACACAGTGAGGTATGAGTGGCTTGGGAGCCAAGCAGGCAACAGAAAGGTGGGAAGGGGAAGAGCCACTCACATACTGCTGTGCAGAAAATACCTTCTGTAACCCAGGTAAAGCTTCTCCAGCCACTTTGTCACCTCTCACACATACTCACACATCTTAATAATGGACTATTAATGTAGTAGACACCAAAAGAATCACAATCGTTGATTTGAACAGATTGTTTGTGCATTCTTGTTGATATAAGCCCTGTCACTGATAGTCAAAGATACAACCAACTCATCCATGGATGAATGGATAAGCAAAATGTGGTAAATACATACAACAGAATTATATTTATCCTCAAGAAGAAAGACACTTCTAACATTCTACAACGTGGTAGAATACTGAAGACTTTATAAGGATGCTAAAGTAATTCTTCACAGAAATTGAAAAAATGTTAAATTTCACGTGGAAATACTAAACATCCAGGATAGCCCAAACAATACTGAAAAAAAGCTGCTGGAAGTATTACCATCTCCAACTTCAAACTATACCACAGAGCTATAATAACAGCATAACACTGACATAAAAAATTAACTTATTGATCAATGGAATAGAACCAAGGTCTTACTATGAGCTCACAATACTACAGCCACCTGATTTTTGACAAAGAAGCTAATGATACACACTGGAGAGCAGATGGCATCTTCAACAAATGATTTTCATCAATCTGAATAGCTACCTGTAGAAGAATACAAGTGGATCCTCATCTCTCACCATGCATAAAGGTCAGTTCAATGGATCAAAACCCTCGGCCTAACATCTGATCCTGGGAGTCTGTTAGAGGAGAAAGAAGTGAATAGGCTTGAACTCATTGGCAGAGGAAAGGACTATCTGAACAGAACTCCAGTAAGTAGTGCAGACATTAGTACCAACAGACTAAACATTACATGAAAAATGTCAATCTCAAAAGACATGCAAACATGGAAGTGGGAATCTCTCAGGGTCCCACCCCTATAGAGGCAACCATGGGCTACTGAAAGGTACAATTCGTTTCTCTCAAATGAGTACTCTGCTTTAGTCAGTGTTACTATTGCTATGATGAAACACCATGATGAAAGCATGTTGAAGAGGAAAGAGTTTATTCAACTTACACTTCGACATCACTGTTCATCACTAAAAGAAGTCAGAACAGGAACTCAAACAGGGCAAGAACCTGAAGGCAGGAGTGGATGCACAGACCATAAAGGGGTGCTGCTTGCTCCCCATGATTGCACATCCAGCTTTCTAATAGAACCCAGAGGCACTAACCCACAGGTGGCAGCAACCACAACGGGCTGGGCCCTCCGGCATCCATCTCTAATTAACAAAATACCCCACAGGCTTGCATACAGTCTGACCTCACGAAGGCATTTTCTTAATTGAGGTTCCCTCTTAACAGACGGCTTTAGCTTGTGTCAAGTCCACATAAAATTATCCAGCACAAGCTTGGCAGTGGTGGTGCACGCCTTTAATCCCAGCACTCAGGAGGCACCGTCAGGCAGATCTCTGTGAGTTTGAGACCAGCCTGGTCTACAAGAGATATTTTCAGGATAGCCTCCAAAGCCACAGAGAAACACTGTCTCAGAAAAAAAAAAAAAAACATCAAAAAAAATCATCCAGCACAACCCATAATTGGTTATTATATACAAAGTGATCAGTCTTGAAATCATACATGCAAAAACAAGAAAAATAGATTCAGAAGGTTATATTTATATCTCTGTGTACTTCTATCTCTCTCCCTCCCTCCCCTCTCCCCCTCTGTGTTTTTTAATTTTTATTTAAATTAAAACATTCTTATTTTGCATACCAATCCCAGTTCCCTCTCCCTCCCTTCTCCCCATCCCCCCCACCAATCCCCATCCACTCCTCAGGGATGTCACATCATTTGGGCAGGACCAAGTGCTAGATTTCTCATTAAGCCCATACTGGCTCCCTCTATTAAGGTATCTCTTTATTTGCTCTCCTTCTCTGTTCTTCCCCCTTCCAGCAGCACGGACACTGAGATCAACAATTAATAAATGGGACCTCCTCAAACTGAGAAGCTTCTATAAGGCAAAGGACACAGTCAAGGGAAAATGATTTTCACCAACCCCACATCTGACAAAGGGCTGATCTCCAAAATACACAAAGAACTCAAGAAGCTAGTCACCAGACACCAAACAATCCAATTTAAAAGTGGGATACAGAACTAAATAGAGAATTCCCAATAATCTAAACTGGCTGAAAGACACTTGAGAAATTGCTCAACATCCTTAGCCATCAGAAAAATGCAAATTAAAACAACTCTGAGATACTATCTTACCTGTCAGAATGGCTAAAATCAAAAACACCGAGGACAGTTTATGCTGGAGAGGATGGGGAGAAAAGGGGAACACTCCTCCAGTGATGGCAGGAGTGCAAATTTATACAGCCACTTGTGAAATCAGTATGTTAACTTCTCAGAAAATTGGGACACAATATACCTAAAATCCAGATATTCCAATTCTGGGCATATGCCCAAGGACACTCTGCCATACTACAAGGGCACTTGCATAACTATGTTCATATCAGCTTTGTTCATAAGAGCCAGAAACTAGAAACAACCTAGATGCCACTCAACCAAAGAATAGATAAAGGAAATGTGGTACATTTATTTGGTTAAAAACAATGGTTAAAATTAAAAGGTGGGTACAGAACTGAATAGAGAATTCTCAATAGAGAAATCTAAAATGGCTGAGAGACATTTAAGAAAGTGCTAAACATCCTTAGCCATCAGGGAAATGCAAATCAAAGCAACTCTGAGATACGGTCTTACTCATCAGAAAGGCTAAAATCAAAAACACCAAAGACAGTTTGTGCTGGAGAGGATGTGGAGAAAGGGGACACTCCTCCACTGATGGTGGGAGTGCAAACTCGTACACCCACTTTGGAAATAAGTGTGGCAGTTCCTCAGCAAAATGGGAATCAGTCTACCACACGATCCAGCAATTCCACTCTTAGGCATATACCCAAAAGATGCACATTCATACAAGGACATCTGTCCAACCATGTTCATAGCAGCATTATTTGTAATAGCCAGAACCTGGAAGCAACCTAGATGCCCCTCAACTGAAGAATGGCTAGAGAATATGTGGTACATTTACCCAATGGAGTACCACTCAAATGTTTTTTTTTTTTTTTTTAAAAATGACATAATGAAATTTGCAGGCAAATGGATGAAAACTAGAAGAAACCATCCTGAGTGAGGTAACCCAGTCACAAAAAGACAAAACATGGTATGTGCTCACTCATATATGAATTTTAGACACATAGCAAAGAGAAGCTAGAAACAAGAAGGACCCTAAGAGAGACAACCATGCCCCCCCCCTGAAAAAGGGGAAAGGGACAAGATCTCCTGAGCAAATTGGGAGACGGGCGAAGGGAAGAGGGAGTTAGAAAAAAAAAAGAGAGGGGGAGAAGAGGAGGGGAGAGGAGGACATGAGGGAGCAGGAAGATCGAGTCAGGGAAAGAACAGAGGAGAGCAAGAAAAGAGACACCATAAAAAAGGGTTTATATAGGTTATATAGGTTTAAAGAGAAACCTGGCACTAGGGAAATGTCCAGAGATCTACAAGGGTGACCCCAACTAACAATCTAAGCAATAGTGGAGAGGCTACCTTAAATGTCCTTCCCCAATAATGAGACTGATGACTACCTTATCTGCCATCCTAGAGCCCTCATCCAGTAGCTGATGGAAGCAGAAGCAGACACTCACAGCTGAATACAGAGCCGAACTCCTGGAATCCATTGCAGAGAGGGAGGAGTGATGAGCAATGGGGCAAGACCAGGCTGCAGAAACCCACAGAATCTGCTGACCTGAACAAGGGGAAGCTCATGGACTCCAGTCTGATAGCTGGGAATCCAGCATAGGACTGACCCAGACCCCCTGAATGTGGTGTCAGTTAGGAGGACTGGGCAGTCTATGGTGCCTCTGGTAGTGGATCAGTATTTACCCCTAGTATACGAATGGACTTTGGGAGCCCATTCCACATAGAGGGATACTCTCTCAGCCTAGACACATGGGGGAGGGCCTGGACCCTGCTCCAAATGATAAGGCAGACTTTGAAGACTCCCCATGGAAGGCCTCACCCTCCCTGCGGAGCAGAAAGGGGATGGGATGAGAGTGGGGGTGGGGAGGAGACAGGGGAGGAGGGGAGGGTGAGGAAACTGGGACTGACATGTAAAACAAGCTTGTTTCCTATTTAAATAAATTAATTAATTAAAAAATCAATGGTTAAAAACCATGACATCAGGAAATCTGCTGGCAAATGGCTAGAACTAGAAAAGATCACCTTAAGTGAGGTAACCCAGACCCAGAAAGACAAACATGGTGTGGATTTACTCACAATTGACTATTAGCGATAAAGTAAATATAACCATTCTACAATGCACAGACCCAGAGAAGCTAACAAGGAGGGCTCAGGGTTGGGGATGCATGAATCTCCCTGTGGACGGGTTGGGGGGGAGGGCTGGAAAGGAGTGGTGATGGCAACACAAGGGATCAGGTAGGAGGAGGATGGAGGGAGAGAGTACTGGGAGAGGCAACTGGAATCTGGGGGCTTCTCTGGGATGAGCTAGAAACCCAGAGCAATGGAAACTCTCAGCAATCTAAGAGGATAGCCCTGGCTAAGAAATGGGGAATACAGAGCCTGAACCACCCTCCTCCTGTAACCAGGCAAGATTTCCAGGGTGGAGACTGGGACACCATCTCAGCCATAAACCCTTCAACCTGCAATCTGTCCTGCCTACAAGACGTATCAGGGTAAAGATGGCACAGAACTGTGAGAGTGATCAACTAATGACTAGCACAGCTAGAGACCCATACTCTGAGAAGGAGCTCACCCCTGAGGGCCAGGACACAGAGGCTGGACACCCCAGAGGCCTAGGAGATAGAAGCAAACACAAATGTCAACAAAAATTCAATGAAACGATTCCTAAAGACATTCTGCTCTACTCAAAGCCCAATTGTCACCAGAGAGGCTTCATCCAGGACCTGATAGAAACAGATGCAGAGACCCACAGCCAAACATAAGGCAGACTTTGGGGAATCCTGCAGAAGAGGGGGAGAAAGGATTGTAGGAGCCAGAGGGGTCAAGGACACAAGAAAATTCACAAACTCATAGGGGCTCGCAGAGCCTGAATCGACAGTCAGGGAACCTGCATGGGTCTGACCTCTGTGTTTGACAGTTGTTTGGTCTTCCCATGAGACTCCTAACAGTGGGAGCAGGGCTGCCTGACTGTGTTCCCTGCTTTGGGGACCCTTTCCTCCTACTCGGTTGCCTCACCCAGCCTTATTAGGAAAAGAGGTGCCTAGATTTACTGCAACTTGACATACCACGGCTGGCTGTGGGAGGCCCACCTGCATCTGAAGGGGAACAGTGGGAGAAGAGTTGATGTGGTGGAGGATGGGGGAGGAGGGCCTGGGAGGAGGGGAGGGAGGGAAAACTGATTATGTAAAAAAGTGGATAGGGTGGCAAATTTTATGGCATATTTTACTCATTTTTAAATGTAGGAAAGGTGGCAGCTGTAAATATTAATCAATACCTGCTGCCTACTGTGAAAAACCATGCTAAAGCTTGAGTGTGGCTTGGTTCTATAGCAGTTGCTTAGATTGTACAATGCCCTTGCTTTTTGATCTGTTATCTAATCTGTGACAACACACATCTGTAAAGGTAAGAATATATTGAGCTTGAGGCCAGCCTGAGCAACATAATAAAGTCTTGTCTCCCAAAAATGCTGATATTACACTACACCACAATTAAGACAAAGACTATGTGGTAGATTCCACTTAATGAAAAGACACAATATCATATGGATTTGTACACAAAAAATGAGTAAAAATACACACAGATGTTCACATAGCTATATTCTGAAAAGTTGATATGATTTTTAGTGTTGCCACAATGACAAAAATCCAAAATTCACTCAGGAGATGGACTTCTGGGCATGTCCACAAGGGATTATCCTCATTCCATTAACTAATGTGGGTAAGAAGCATCTTAACTATAACCCTAACCCTAAACCTAACCCTAACCCTAACATTCCCTGTCTGAGGATCCTGGACTGTACAAAGTGAGTGGAGCATTAGCACACACATATTCATTACTCTCTTCTGACTATCAGTGGAATGTGACCAGGCGGTCCAAGATCCTGATACCTTTGATTGCAACCTCATGATAGACTGTGAGCTATGACAAGCCTTCCTCCCTTTGGTTATGTATTTATCACAACTATATGGGTTTCAACCAGAAGGACTGAGCAGTCTAAGGGACCTCAGACAGTGGAACCAGGATGTATCCCTGGTCACAAAAGAACTTGGGGACACATCCCCCAGGGAGGGATACTTAACCTAAAGACAGGAGAGAAGCCCTAGTCCCTACTTCACATGACCTGTCAGACCTACATGACCCCAACTGGATGGCATTCCCCTACATGTGGAATTGGGGTGGGGGGATGGGAGGGGAGGGTGGTCAGGGTGCATGTGAGGGGGCAGAGAGGGTAAAAGGGAGAGGGAACTGGGATCGACATGTAAAATAATAAAATAAATTAAAAAAGAAAAAAATAAACTACCAGAGATGGAGAAACAGCTCATCAGTTAAAAGCAATGACTGCTCTTCTAGAGGACCTGGTTCAATTCCCAGCACCCACATTGCAACTAATAACAGTCTGTAACTGCAGTTTCTGGGGATCCAACCCTTTGTTCTGGCCTCTGACAGCATCAGGCACACACATGGGGTACAGAGACACATGCAGGCAAAATACTCATACACGTAAAATAAAAATAAAAATAAATTTCAAAAAAGTAACTAAGAAGGTGGGCTTTCTAGCTTCATCTTTTTTTTTTTTTTTTTACTGTTTTAACATTTTACACAATGAACATACATTAATCTTACAAGTAGGTGGAAAGACAATAACACTAAGAATCCCAAAAAATTCAAATGAAAACAAGTATTTATTCAATTCCCAGATGTAGTCATTCTATGGTTAATACAAATATGCAGGAATAACTATCACACCAGAAAAGAGCATTTATTTCATTACATTAAAAGGTAAGACCCATAATATCACCACACAAAGTCAGACAACTAGAAATGCAAATACCCAAGTATCACACAGAGAGAATAATGGCTCATGTCATTAATACACAAGAATCAAAAGTCAAAGCAGGATACAACTTTTACCTATTATTGTAGGAGTATAGGTTTTCTTTTTTGGTGTTATGGGTCTTATTGATAGGCTTGTTGACTTCCTTTTCTAACTTTAGTATGCTATAGTAGCAACAGAGTGAGGAGAAAATGGAACTGTTTTTCATGACTCGGCACTGAGAGACTATCCTATGAGAATACTTTGAAATAATGAAAACATTTTACTCACAAAGTTGACCATAGCATTACTTGTAATACTAAAATTTTGGAAATAACCTAAATTTCCAACAACTGAAAGGAAGAAAATTTTAATAAAACTATGCAATCACATATATTACCAGCAATATAAAATATCTGCAAATGTCACTAATAACCATACATAGTATTTAAAGAGAAAATAAGAACAGAAATTGTATTATAAAGAACATAAGGAATCAAGAAATGTAAAACATTCATACCACCCAAAGGACAAGATATTAAGTGTAACAATCTCAGGATAAAGCAATCAGACATTTTTTTTCACCTATTACTGCATTTCTGATTTCCAGCTTTTCTATAATTAACACATCAAAATTCATACTATGAAAAAAATACCTTTTTAAAAGTGAAGTAAATAGCAGTTTTAAGATGTGTTCACTTTCCCCAACAACACAGTCAAGAGAGTCCTGAAAGCCTCAGCCTCTCACGGGGGGGGGGGGGGTCAGGGGAGCCAGGCTATGAAGAATGGCCATGAAAGGGTTGGAGCAAAGAAGAGAGGGCACAAGCTAGAAGGGCCAGGGAGGCAGGGATTGGCAAGGGAAAGTCAGCCAAGGGAAGGGGCATTGTGGAGCCAGGGAAGACTCTGACTGCTCAGCGGAGGTCTTTAAGACCCTTAGTAGGCACTGACGGTGTTCTCAAAGGGCAGGGTCAAGAGGGATTTTTAGGAAGACACATGGATTCCTTAAGGAACAGGGGAGGGAAAGGGGAGGGAGGTAAACTATTTAGGAAGGAGAGGGAGAAGGGCAGAGGCAATGGCAATGAGAATGAAAGGAAGAGGCTGATGGCCACAGCAAACTCTCTACTCTATGCTTAAACCACATACAGTTTGCTCATTACAGGAACACACCAATCAAGGTTAACACATCCAGCTCAAATCCAGGGCATCTCTGTTGAGTAGAACTGTCTGCTATGGTGGAAAGGCTCTAAGTCTAGCTACTGAGCACTTGAATTGTTTAAAATTTTATTTCATGTCAATAAAATAAATTTAAATAGTCACATATGTCATGTGACTACTAAGTGGAGAGCACCAATGGGCTTATGACTTCATCAGAAGCAGAATTTGGAGGGGGTTGACACTAAAACTGCTTCAGGAGATAAAATTGAAAAAAAAAGTAAATGTATATACTATGGTCAAATAGGAACAATAAATGGATGGATGCAAAATAAAAACCTGTGTCAAAATCTGTCCCTATAACTATGGAGGAGGAGATGAAGCTAAGCAAAATAAAGACATGCTGTTTAAGAACTTCTAAACAGCTGGGCAATGGCTGCACACACCTTTAATCCCAGCATTCAGGAGGCAGAGGCAGGTGGATCTCTGTGAGTTCGAGGCCACCCTGGTCTACAGAGTGAGTTCCAGGACAGGCTCCAAAGCTAAACAGAGAAACCCTGCCTTAAAAAGACAACCAAACAAACAAATTCTAAACTAAATTGTAAAAATGGCACTGAGTGAATACAATGAGACAAATAATATAAAGAACAAGAGAAGACTGAATCAAATCATCTACAAAAGACAGTTTCTAGACAAGGGGCAAATTTGGGGATCAGGAGAGATGAATGGGACCATCAATCTCCAAATAGAAATTGGTCAGGAAAATCATTGTACTATGAGCTACCTGTCTATAGTAGGCCAATTAGTAAAAACAATCTGTCTTTGAGATTTTACAAACTTAAAAATAATATCTTGGCTTTTGGGATTCAATTTAATACGTGAGAGTAATTTAATTATCTATTTGCTATATTCTGTTTCAAAAACATTTATCTTGAAACACTGAGGCATTTTAAGGAGAAGATTATTGAAATTACTCATTTAATACAATACTAAATACATTGTATGTTGGAAAGCTGTTAACTACTGATAACAAGAGTTTTCAGCACATTACAGAATTGACTTTTCTTTAACAATAGTAATGAAATAACCTTATCCCTACCTGTTACATAACCTTCCTGTTACTTTCATATTTAGGGAATATGCAAGAAACACAGAACTACATTCTAAAAATTACTTATACCCTATTAATGAAAAGTTTCCAAGCCACAAGATAATTTACGTTTCATAAATCCACGTTTTCTCTACTAAAAGGTAAAAGAATAGCTCCTGCCTCCAGCATAAATGGGTATCAGAAATTCTCTAAATAGGAATATGAATATGATTCTGAAGGATTCAAATCATGGGTATACTTACATTTTAAATGGCTTTCATTCTGAATAACTGACATTTTAACAGATAGCCACTGAGTTCAAGAGTTCTACCATTAACTAATAAATTATTTTTTGGGCCAGCAAGTATTGAAATAGTTAACTGAATTTCTTACCTATACTTTATTTATTATTTAATGAAGAAATGTTGCATTAATAATCCCATGTGTATTTTACCTTTGATTTTGAAATCTGAACTCTTAGAAACAAAAGTTGAACATAGACCATATAGAAGTTGTTCCTAGAATGATTACTTAATTTCACATTTGAAAAAGAAATGAACTCCATGTTAACATGTTTTGACTACATTGGGTTACCTAAGATATATGGTTACTTTTTGAAATGCACTAAATTCAACAAGTAAATTATTTCATGAATACAGTATTATTTTGGGCTAGTATGGATTTTATATACAAAGGTATGATTACATTTTGGTAAGATCACTTTGTAGTTATTTAAACTAAGCTATGAGTGCTTTTAAAATGGAAGAGTTTCAGCCTAGCCTAAATCCAATGACCAGTTATAACTTAAGAGCTAAATGAAAAGATTTGTGTGCCACATACTCCTAGGTCAAATTGATGATTAATGTTTTGATTGCTTCCCACTCGGATTATGTCTATTACAATGGGTAGTAAAAGACAGCCATTTCTAATGCCACCTTTCAAGAGCCAGAAGGGGGCAAGGGGACACATATATGTCCTGTTAGACTGGCAGAAGTCATGGCTTCAATGAGTGGGGAAATCCTCCATGTTGGGAGTCATTATATACATTGTGATCCTGCAGTGGGTCAGAATCTACAAAATAGAGTTCCCCTGCATGGATGTCAGAAAAATTAGCCAGAAATTCATCAGGATTAAAGCCAACCCACACAGTATACCTATAGTCTATGGTACGTATAGAGTAGCCCATGATCTTTATATCTTTTAAGCTTGGCTTGTCAGAATTCCACTGAGGGGAATCTGCAGGCCGGGGGTACTGACTGTAGGCAATCAACTCCCGGGGATTACCAAGGAAGTGCGACTCCTCTTCAAAGTCATGGAGCTGCAAATACTTCTGAAGACTCTGGCCTTCTCTGCACAGCTCAACATGAAAAGAAGGGATGGGGCATCGAGGAGGAACTTGCAGTCCTGAAAGTCCAGCAAGCGTGGGAAAGAGAGATACAAGTTCCACGAGGTCCGTGTCGTGCCTACCTGAAACAGGAAGCAGCACAGCTGGATCTAGTACACTTGGGAGCCAGCCAGACCAGAAGCCTGTCTGAGCACCACCTGTTCCCCATTTCATTTTCCCATACCACATCCAATTTTTAGCAAAAGAGACTTAGAAATTCGACCTCTCCAGGACGCCTCTCTTCACTAATGGTGCATCCGATGTGAGTAACGGGATGTAAAGTTAAGGTGTTACTAGCCTGTGGGCATCATTTTTTATCTACTCAAGTTTTGGAGCCAAATAATTGATCCTGACAAGTCTAATCAATGAAAGGTCTACACATGGTGTAAAAGTTGGTTGAAGATACTCATTTCGAAATATTTGCATTTGATCCATATTTTCTTTTTACTAAGGTAAAATACACGAAACATGAAATTCATGACCTTAACTACTTTTAAGTGATAATACATGTATTCACATTGTGCCAGCAACACCATCACTTCTACAATTCATTTTATATCTCCCCACCATCCCCACCATCTCAGCACTTAACCCTTCACTAAAACCAAACAATAGCTGTCCATTTTACCACCATCAATTGATAACACCCATTCTACTTCCTAGCACTATAATTCTGACTACTAGACTACTAGAAATATCTCGTGTGAATCATCTCAGACCACATTTGATCCTTTGGGCCTGGCTTATTTCATTTAACATAATGAGTCCTCAAGGTTCATCCATTCTATAGGATACACTGGCATTTCCTTTCTTTTAAAGGATGAATAATGTTCTACTGTATGTATACATCACAATGCATATATAGCCAACAATAGATTGAGAGCAGAAAGCAGCTGCTGGAGAAGGAAACTGACCAGCCCAGCTGTTCATGGGCCATCTCTTAGAACTGTCAAGCTCCCTGCAACTTATGTCAAGAACTCTAGGGACACAGCTTTTATGAGTCATCAACCATGTTGATGTGGGCTTTTCAGAAATACAGGTGCTACTGAGTCATCAATGCTCCTGTGAGTATCCCCTCACCCACACTCCTACTAGTAACCCCAATAAAGCTCACTGATTCACCAAGTTAGGCTTTGATGTAATTGTTATTTTGGTCTGTCATGGGACATGTATGCTACATCTCCCTAGAAAAAGCCTCTCATAAAAAAAAAAACACCACAATTATGAAAATAAAAACCAGCATAAACACATGTGTGCATCACTGATAAAAAGTATTTACCCTCAATCTAGTCAGGGGAATTGGGATACTGCAGAGAAAGAATGGTCTGAATACTTGTGAGGAGGAATTCCAAGAGAGGAGGAGGGAATCAGGTCATGTAAGGTCTTGATAGCCACTGTAAAGACACTTGCTGAGTGAGAAGTTCCTGAGTAGGGCTGTATTTTGGAGGGTCTGTTTTTTGGTTTAAACTTTCATCTTTGCAGTACTAGGGATAGAAGTCAGATTTTCAGTCTATCCTAGACATGAACTCCACCACCAAGCGATAGCCCTACCTCTGCTCTGAGTTTAAAAACGGTCACTTGTAATACTGTGAGAAGGAAACACTCTAGAAAACCAAGGGCACAAGTAAGGAAACTTCAGAAAGTTGCTACAACAAAAGGCTGGTGGCAGTGGAATTAATGAGACTGGACAGAGACGGATTCTGATTAGAAAGGAGCAAGCTTGCTGATGGACTGCACAGAATATTGAATAAAGAAAAAAACAGGTTGAAAAGACTCAGAACTTGCATTTTTCATTACCAGGGACTAAACCCAGGGACTTATGCTTGCGAGGCAAACACTCTACCATGGAGCTAGATCCTGAGCCTGAGTTTTATTTTTTGAGATGAATTCTCAGTTACAGAAGCTGGCCTTGAAATCACTCTGTATCTCAGAAAGGTTTTGAACATGTGATCTTCATGTCTCAGCCTCTGAGTAACCTTGATTACAAGTCTCTGTTCACAGGACTTTTTATTTGTTTGTTTTGTTGGTTGGTTGGTTGGTTGGTTGGTTGGTTGGTTGGTTGGTTGGTTGTTTCGCTGCCTGGTTGTGGCTTTTTTGTGGTGAGGGGTGTTAAGGTGTTTTTTGGTTTGGGAGCCTAAATGACAATGCCATTTCTAAGGATAAGAGTGTCAAAGGCAAGAATGTAGTTAAATCAGTGTAAGTTCAACTGCAGGCATGTTAGACTGACTAGACAAATGAAACAAATGATTTGAAATACAAGTTCAAATTCACATAAAAGATGAAGACTAGAGATTACAGTTGGAAAAACTGGATGACACTACAATACAGGGATTTCTAATTTGCTGATTATCTTCCAAAAAGTTTCAAAAAGGACTCATCGACCAGATTTTACAAGCAATAAAGAATTAAACTCATGCCTTGAAGCTCTTTAAGCTTTCTCTTGGTGTTAGGAAAGAAATAGAGCATGAAACATAAGAAATTAAATGTGTAAAAAGAAAAAAAAAGAGAAAAAAAAAACAAAAAAATGTGTAAAAAGAAAATTGGATGACATAAGCAAACTCGAAAGGCCAGAATGATGATCTAAAATGATCTAAAACACAGAAATGGACATAAAGTGCAAAGCCTTGGTGTTAAAGATGGAGTCAGTGGTCAATCAGTCTAGAAGAGGGGCAGCCTGATTTAGCACAGCTCACAGAAACACAGCTCCGAATAAGAAATGGCATTGCAAGTATGTAACTGGTGTCTGAAAGTGCACTAGACAAACAAAGTCAGGGTACAACTTTCAAGAACCTACAGCTGCCACTTCATCTGGGCAGGAGGAGTGCCTCTTTGAAGGAATAGCACGAAGAAATCAAAGTAAATCCCCTGTGCTGCTGGGGAGAACAGAGCAGATTAAGCTCCTGTGTTTCAATAGGTCAATGTGCTCCAAAGTGGAAAATAGCTCAGTAAGCACTGGGGCCCCCAAACAAGTGTGCATATGAAACATTCCACTCATATGTTGGAGACACTTTTTCTCAGCAATCTACAACCTCCTCTAAGGACTGACATGTTTTTGTCACCTCCAAATAGCCATCCCCACCTTGGGAATGTCTCTTGCTCCTCTAGCCCTCTAGACTTCCCAAGGGCCCCAATATACAGTGGCCATTCTTGTCAATTCTGTCCCTGCTATGCATTCCCAACCTAGTACATGGGAGATGCTAGAAAATAAAAGAATTCCAAGACACCACAAAGAGGGACAGTTTGTTGTCTGATAAAGTAATTCACATATAAACAAAAGGTATTTTCCCGGATAGGCATTGTCACTTCTGTGTGTTTATACCTGAATCCATCAATTCTGAAGTGGGATTAAAGGGGTCCTGGTAAGGGAAAAGCTTCTCGCCTGCTCCAGGAAGTGGGGCTGTTTTTCCAGGAACATAGAACATCAGCGGCACACGGGTAGTGACATCAAAATTGCTATATTTAGCCCATTCTCCGTGTTCACCTAGGGCCCACCCTGCACCATAAAAAAAAAAAGCACACAATGGAAGAAAATAAGTAATAATATTAGTTTGTTTACTTTAGATACCATTTCATTTCTCAATGTAAAGTGCAGAGGGCACCAAAGGTCATAACTTAAGGAAATGCCTCTAGAACTATAAAAAGCAATCCACATAAATGCTGCTTTGTTAAAAGGCAGATATCAGTCCGCAAAGAAGAAACCGTAAAAAGAGATAACCTTAAATTCTCAGTATTAAATTCTACAGTATCTTCTTTTTTAAAGTAACTAGAAATACACACACATTAAATTTTAGCTGTTTGGGAGGCTCCAAATAAACATGCCTCTCCTGCCAAGACAGGAGTCTGCCCATACTTTAGTACCTACTAAGTGCATTCAGCTGCACTGAGCAGCTCTTCCTGGATGATAGGAACCTAAAAGTTAGCCATTTCAATACCATGCCCTGTGTCTTATCTCTTGACCATGACACTGGCTTCAAGTTGAACCGTAAGACTAATGAGCCACAGAATTATGCACAAGATAAGAATATCTTAGTATTTTAAAAGGCCTATCATATACATTCATACATGAAGGAAAAAAATAATTCAAATTTTCAGCCCTGAGTAAGAAAAAGAAATCATTGGCAGTCATTAAAATGTCTACTCCAAAAGATGAAGTGAATACTGCAGGCTGGGAATACCCAACCTGCTTACACATGAGCACATTTTAGAGACAAAAGCGTGTGACAATGACTATATGTGGAGAATGTAACTACTGTAAAAATAACTGCAGATACCAAAAGCTTGCGGGAACTAAGGGAAGTGCTAGCATACACCTATCCTTTATTTATCATAGCCACATTTGCTGACTTTTGTGAGAGAGGTTGCACAGACTAGCCTGCAACTTCCCTTATTCGATCTCCAGACAATGATGGAGCTACAAACAAGTGTCACAACCATAGTTAAGAAACTATGGTCAAGAGGCTGGAGGTTTAGTTCAGTAGGTAAGAGTACTTGTCACTGCTCTTCCAGAGGACTGATATTCAGTTCCCAGTACCTATGTCAGGTGAATCACAACTGCCTATACTTCCAGCTGGTCTCCAAGGACACCTGCACACACATAGTAGACACTTATGCAGACATATACACATAAATAAAATAAATTGGGGCTGGAGAGATGGCTCAGCAGTTAAGAGCACGAGCTGCTCTTCCTGGCCTGGGTTTGACTCTGCCCAGTACCCACACAGAAGATCACAAGCAACTGTCTATAACCCCAGTCTCTGACCATCTGACTCTTTCTTTTGGCCTCCTTAGGCACTACACACATGTGATATTCAGACATACATGCAGGTTCAATACCCATATACATTTAAAAACGTAAATAAAGATAATCAAATCAATCTTGAGAGAGAGAGATAAACAGAAAGAGAGATGATGGTCTTAGGACCTCAAACTGTTCTCCTTAGAAGCCTCCTACTTAGAAGAATTCGGAATAACCAGTGGTTAAGACAGCAGAGCACTGTGGATGTTCATGGGCTCTGGCAATCTGTCCATCCCTGTCTGTAATGCTGGAGACTTAAGAGAAGAGTGTTCAAAGAGTCTACAGGAGCTCAGCAAGAAGAGTCCAGACCATCACCTCTATGACTGGGTGAGGGGAAACCCTGAACCTCCATTCCTCTGCATTCTCCAGGACAAAGCAGCCTTGACCCAGTAGGTTTGTAGAGCATTAGCACAGAGGTCATGTTCCCTCGTAACATGAAGCTAAAAGGTTGAGAGTTAAGAAGCCTAGGGGACACAAAAGTGAGGGGCCTCAGCAGTGGGACCTCGAGAGTCAGCTCTGGGAAGTTTGACTGATGTGCATGCACAGACCTGGAAGGGACATAAAGTAAGCTCTACTGTGGCATTCCCAAATGTGGCCATTCTAACCCACAGGCCTTCACCAGTTCTAGTGGGCTACTCTGGCATCACTCAGAACACAGCAGTTATCTTAACACTCAAAATTCGGTACATAGCTGTTGTGATTAGTTCATGGCTAAATAAATATAGTCTTTCATCATTCTAAGCTAAGCTTCAGTCTCGGCTGCTATAACCAGGAACAAATATGTGAACAAACATTTAGGGACCAACAGACATTATTCAGAGTGAGAGACTGCCAAACATCCCTAAATGGGATGGGTCCATCAAATCCCTCTCCTCACAACTCAGGGAACCCTTCAGAAGAGGAGGCAGAAAAGAACCAGAGGGGATGGAGGGTACCAAAAAAAAAAAAAAAAAAAAAAAACCCTCTAAATCAACATAATGAAAGCTCATATGAACTCAGAGGCCTGAGGCAGGACACAGGGCTTAGACAGGTCTGCACCAGGTCCTTGAAATATATAATGGCCTCCAACTTAGTGTTTTTATGGGACTCCTGAGTGCGCAAACAAGTGGGTCTGTTTCTTGTGCCTTTTTTTCTTAGGCTCTTTTCCTTCTGTTTGTCTTGTCCAACTCCAATGTGTTAGTTTTTATTTTATCTTATTTTATTATTACGCCTTAGAAGCTATTTGTTTTCTAATGAAAATAGTGAGTAGATCCAGATGGGAGGGGAGGTGGGGAGGAACTGAGAGCAGAGGGAAGGGAAACGTTAATCGGGACATCTTGTGTGAGAAAAAAGAATCTTCAATAAAGGAAAAAAAATGAAAGATAAAAAAAGATGTGAGGAAAAAGCACATATCCCTGAGAGGCTCAAGGGTATGTTTTTAGATAAGGAGGAAGCAGTGAACCTCCAAGTAAAGGTCCTCTGGCTCTCTAGGTTAGAAATGGGAGCTAAAGGGTTTCCTTTCAGAAAGAGATGCTAAAGAAGGGAGAGAAAAGGAAGGCAGTTGGGGATATCGGTGGGATATAAGTGACACAAACGCAGGAGGAAGAACACTGCTGAATGGAAGGCAACCAGCTGGAGGAGGGGCAGAGGCTACAGGAGAGGCCAACAGAGAGGAGGACTAATTTTAGTAGAGTATAATGACATACGTTTGACAACGATATAATGAAGCCCACAACTATGTGTGCTAACTTGTTAAAACTGTTACAGGTCTGGAGAGAGAGCTCAACAGTTCACAGCACTCCCTGCTCTTCCAGAGGACCCAAGTGGAATCCCTAGCACCCATGTCATGCAGTTCACAAATGTCCATGACTGCAGAAGCAAAGGATCTAAAGCCCTCTTCTGCCATCTGCAGGCACTATCCTCATGCACACACATGCACACGCACACATACACACACTTGCACACACACACGGACACACACACATGCACACATACACACACATACACACATACACACACATACACACGCACGTACACATGCACACATACACACATGCACACATACACACATGCACACACACATGTGCACACATGCACACGTACATACATACACACGCACACACGCATATGCACACATGCACACGTATACACATACACACACAATTTTAAAAAACATTAAGAGGCACAAAAGCAAACCCTCACTCATATAAATGCACGGTCACTGATGAAATCGCTAAGACAAAATATTTGCACCTACTTCCATTCTCAAATATCCAAGACGGAGGGCCAAGAACAACTAAATTGCTCTTAAAAGCTCCCCATGACCCTGGACTCAGAACACTGCTTTTACACAAGTGTACCCCTATATATGTAGAAAATTGCAAAGTGTGCTTCAGAGGAAATTGAGATGTTCAATTCTCTAGTGCACTGGAAAATGCTTACCATGATCAGATGTGAAAGCAATAATTGTGTTGTTGGCTAGATGAAGATCATCTAAAGCACTCAAAAGATGCCCAACTTCGGTATCCAAATAGGACACAGAAGCAAAGTAGCTCTGGCGAATTTTCCGCTGCAAATGAAAAACAAAATTACAAGAATGAGAGCAATTTTAATTGCCTTGGCATACAAAGAGAACAGCTACCTGAACATCTATCCCAATCCCAACCTCTCCATTGATTAATGATGTTCTTAGCCTAAACTTAACATTCCTTTTCCTACTTTCTGTAGCCCTCCCCCCCCCTTGCCTACAGAGGCCAGCCTAACAATCTGCAAATTGACATGTTTGAAAGCAAATCAGCCTTTCCTTTAATACACATGTCACGACAAATGGTTGTCATTAACTGTGCCTTTCTGTCTATTCTGCATATTCTGGATAGTCTCTAGAAATGAACATCTACACAGAAAATAATCCCTTAATCTTTGCATTCAGAAACACACATTATCTGATGAGGAATATGCCAAACATCACTCAGCTCCATTCAAGTCACCAGGTGACTTCAAACACTATGGACAATGGAAGTCCTAAATCAAGGTTTGGGGAGTGTCATTTCTGAATGTTCTACAGCAGTGATTTCCAACCTCCCTAATGCTGCAACCCTTTAATACACTTCCTCGGGTTGTGGTGACTCCCCAGCCATAAAATTATTTCATTGCTACTTCATAACTGTAATTTTGCTACTGTTATGAATCACAGTGTAAATATCTGTTTGCCAATGGTCTTAGGCAACCCCTGTAAGAGTCATTCAACCCCCAAAGGGGTCAAGACTCACAAGTTGAGAACTCCTCTTCTAAAGCTATCTGCATTTCTTGGCTTGTAACAGTCTTGCAATCTGTCTCCATCTTCACATGCAGCTCTTACTGCATCTGCTTCTGTCACTGCTTTCCCTACCTGACCTCCTTATCAAGACCACAGTCATGTTATTTTGGGTTGGGGCTTACCCGAATAGTATGAGTACATCTTAACTTAAAGCAGGCTACATTCCGAGGCACGAAAAGTTAAAGAGTTCATTGTATCTTTTGGGGGAACAGCACGAATTAACTCCTAATAATGACCTGAGTAGGGCTCTCCTCTAACCATTTTCTTACCCAGCAAAAAATAGCAACTGAGTAACTTCATGGATCAAGGTGTCAAGTGTGTAGCTCATTTCTAACAAACTCTAATGAGCAGAAGGATAATGAAGGGCAACCCAAGAGGAACTGCTGGGACTGCTAGTCTATACCTACAAGTACAGGAGCCATAAGTCTTTCCTGGACTAAGTCCTCAGTTATTGTTCACAAGCCTTAAAGGAAATCTTTTTCTCCCTCCCGAGCAGGAAGAAACAAGAGAACCACTTACCAGATCAGCCCCATCTGCTACCATCCTCAGGGCCCCTGTCTCATGAGATGGACCTATGGCATGCTACTTGTCATTGCTAGGGCAATCATGAAACTTCCCCTTCATCTACTTGCAGTGACAAACACCTATGCTTACAGAAGGATTATGTTGAACTTCTGCCTACATATACTTTTTAGTAAGTAAACTTTTCAGTCTGGAGCCTGGAAAACTCCAGTTCTCCTAGGGATCATGATACCTCCTGCCTATGCCAGTCATGGAAAGAAGGCAATAAAGAAGCAGGTATGATGCTCAGGCCTATTAAGCCAGGGACAACTACAGATAAGCAAATATACACAATATCAGAGGGGCCAGGTTTGAGACATGCAAATATACCTTCAAGTTAGTTAGTTTGTCTGGATAAATCAGGGAAGGCTTCACAGAGGAGTTTCCATTGCTATCACCAAATATGTGCAAAATGCTCTAAACCAACAGCTCTTATACACACAACAGAATGGAATCATGGTATAGCAGGGCACATTTGGAGCCATGTAACAACATAGGAAGGCAGACAAAAACAGTAGTATGTTAGGGCCAGATGACATAGACTTGGAAGTTCTTCAAGGGAGTGAAAGTCTCAGTCTGTAGGTCAAGAAAGTCAAACCACAGAGCTAATGCAACATACGCTGCAGGTTAGCAAAAGTCATGTGACAACAGCAGCACAAATCGTAGGAGCTTTAGACAAAAAAGCACTAGGTCATTGCTGGCCCCTCAGAAGAATTCAGCAGCTTGCTAAAAGAAAATCAGAAAGGTATGATGTGTGTACCTGTAATCCTGGCACATGAAAAGCTGAGGCAGAAGGATTACCATGCATTTTTGTTCAGCTGGGACTAGAGTGAGAACTTGTCTCAAAAAATGGAGAAAAATTGAAAAAGCAAAATGTACTACAGTGGTCCAGAAAGATGTGTTCACATCAGAGAACCAGACAGACCTAAGAGGAATTTGGGGAGGTCAAGCAGGTGTGGAGACAGGTAAGAAACATGGTATCAGATGAAAATGAAAAAGCCAAGGGTAACTCACATTCAACAACAGAGTGATTGGCTGCCATTTCACGAGAGGGACATAGTGGGAGAGGAAGAAGAAAAGGCAGAGTAGGGGTGATAGCCTAGCCATGTGGAACACAGCAGAACCAGGGGCAACACGATCATCTGCCTGGGAGTACCTCACAGGAAGGTAGACATGTGTGTCAGAAACTCAGGAGGGATGGAGTAGTCCTTGGATTAATCTAACAACAGGGCTCAGATGAAGCTAACTATGGAGACTTGGAAGAGAAGAAAAGATGGAGGACTGAAGGAGATCAAGGAGCAGTACCTAAGTGGGAGACTATGCACACTGAAATAGAAAGGGGGCAGGGAGGGGCAGAAAGATTGGCAAGGAAGTCCAGGAGTAAGATAGCTCCAGAATGGTGATCAATGAGAAATTAGCACTGAGCTCAAGGAAGTTCAGTGAAGACATTGATGGCAGATTTTGCCAACAAGGTCAATGTCCGCCACAGTAAGAACCCTTGGTGATCCAGAAGCTCAGAAATCCATACACACAAAGATGAAGAACAAATGGACCAGTAACACCATGGATGCAGCCAGAATAGGCTCTTCAACACCCTCAAACAGTAGTTGAGGGAGCAGAGCAGCATACAAAAATATAACAGGACAGAGGTGAAAGAAATGGTACCTCTAAAGATGGTGAGCAAAGAGGCTGCAGAGAACATCAGCAGGACCAGACCTCACCAAACAAGCTGAGAACCTCTGCTTAGTAGCAGTAGAGGTTCTCTCCAGCAGCTCTCACAGCTGGACTGTCTCATTATTAGGGTACTGTTAAGGGGACAAGTGAGATGAAGAGAATGCAAGAATAAGGAGAGCTGTACCATGATCCTTCCTCCCCGAGAAAGAATAGTATGAGAGGCAACAAGAATGTCAGGCGAGGGAGTTCCAAGAACAAGGGGTCATAACCCAGCTTGTGCATAAGCATGCAGATGTAGGCCTAAGCATAAACTGGGAAGCTGAAGGAAAGAGAGAGGCCAAATTAAGGAAAGACATCCAAAGCTACAATGGGCCGGGGAACATGGCTCAGGTCCATAAAGCATGAGAGGCATAGCCCTTCACATAAAATCACCCACATAACTATTATGAGCTATGCTGCCTGCTGTGTCCAGTGGCCTGGGGTGTAAGGAAAGGGCACAGAACTTCAAGGTGGCACTGACCCTCCCTGTATACTTCTACATATCCTCTACACTCTTCACTGAAAACCTTTACCCATCTTGCCGCTGTGTGATTAATAAGGTAAGGCACGGCGACTTGACAGGGGTCATGCCACCGGCATGGGAAAGTTACTTCAAAACAAAACTTTTCTGAACTGACAAAAGCAACCTTAGGGGTTGAAGTTATGTGTCTGTGGGGCTAAAGCAGCTCCAATTGGCACCAGGTCTGTGCCTCACCATGTCACACAGCAGTTTCCTGTTTGGCAACAGTGAGGTTCTCATCCAGCCCAAATACTAAACACTTACAAACCGTTCTGGCACCCTGTCCATCCTAGAGGGACATTTCAAGTGACTGTCACTACTAAAATATTCAGGTACTGATCTAAAGCTGCAAATACAAACCATATTATTATCAGAGTTGACAATGCAGAACTAGGAAGCTAGTTGGCTTTTGAACTCTCTCTACTCACCATTTGAAACTCAGGAATCACACAGTTTTGAGTAATGCACACGTCACCTCTGAACTCTGTGCAAACTCAGGGACCAAATAGCTTTGAACAGCAAAAGATACCTATTTATGTTGGACCTGTTTCATTTTTTTCCAAAAAAAAAAAAAAAAAAAAAAAAAGGCTATTCTCCTACAGAGTACATCACAACCACCTGATGCGCTCTCTGAGGAAATGTAGTTTCTTGGGCCCTATCTTTAGCTCTAGGGCTGGAGTTCAGTAGTATGGTACCTGCCTAGTGCATGTGAGGCCCTAGGTTCAATCACTAGTACTGCAAAAAAGAAAAGCAAAAAAAATAGGGTGAAAGGGAGAGGGAAAAAAAAAGATGTCCATATTCATAGGTGGTCCAAGACTAACTAACAAGTCTGCCCAGTGAATCCGATACAGTCAGTCCAAGGAGCACATTTTGAAAATGCTGTCTATCCACTACCACCTGCTTTAGCATTCATGTTATAAGACTTCAGAAAGAATATGGTTCCACGTGTCTTTTTTACTTACAGGAAAGAGAAGCTGATGGATAAGGGGATGAGTCAAGATAACCAAGTGACTAACTTGGAGGCTTCTTTATCTCTGTACCACAGATACCAGATACCACAGCTCACTAGCATTAGCCAGGATATCCTACCTCCCTATGTACTAAGGCTCAGTTCATTCACTCAAGAGAAGCAGAGGCCAGTTTAGGCCTTCCCACAGAGGAAATAAAAGTACCGGCAAAATAAGAATTCTGGGCTTCTACACAGCTGCTAACATCCTATAATTAATAAACTGTGGTCCATATAAATACCCTATGGGTTGGGGGGGGGGGTTCACCCAAGCCACATCCCAAACCTGTGTCTGCTTTAGAGCAAGTCTGGATGCTACCTTCTTTAGAAGCTAAGGCACTAGTAAGGGGACTTGATCTATACAGCACTGCCAATGTCAGTATCAATAGAAATCCAATGCCCCCAAAAAGTCACAAAGAAGGCTTTTGTCTGTTTTGGCTTTATGAAACAGGAGCTTACTATTTAACCTGGGTGGGGTTTGAACTCATTATGTAAATAGGTTGGTCCTGAATTCAAATGTGGCCTCACCAACGACATCTTACCATCAATGTCTCATGTATCCCCTATGTATCCCCCTGGTACCTGAAAATCCACAGGAATTGGGCCATAGGGCACACTGATGTTTAAGGCTTGGACGTCTTCCCGCTCCCGGATGTCCATCCAGGGGTTGTAGGCCACAGGTGGTAGGCCATCAGGGACCTGGGGATCAGGAGCCAGGGTGATGTTTTCCAAGGGATACAACTTCTGAAATTCCTAGGAGAAAAGCACACAAACCCACAAGGTTGCCACTCACTTGGCAAAAGCACAAGGTTGTGTTTCCTGAAAGCCTATGATACATTTACTTAGTGCTAATGCTTCCCAGCTACTTACCCACCCTCACCGGCTCCCTACTTTAAGCCACTCGCATAACACTCAAACCGCAACAAAATCCTAAAACATGTTTCCTACAAGGACAGCAGCAACTGTTCTCTCCTCTCATAGACATGTGCCCTCCTGCTCCTGTCCCCGCCTTAACCAGAACATACAAAGGCATGGTGAGCCACTGTTGGCTCCCAAAATCTCCCTCGGCTTCTGTGTCAAGAGGAGAACTCACAGGACTTGGCAGAAGGTCCCATTTAAAGTGATCCTTTATTACAATGAAAATATTTCCCATTAAATCAGTAAAGAAAAAAAAAAAAAAAAAAAACAACATGAGGCCAAATCTGGAGGAAACCAAGGAAGAGCTTCAGAGTCTATCCCAGGGAGTTCACATAGGAGGCGCGTATTGCTCCAGCTAGTTAAAAGACGGTGCATTTAAAATGCTACCAATCAGTGAGGCTTATTAAAACTTCAGCACCCGGTTTTGACATGGGTTTCATCACGTAGGCACTCTGCCTGAAGCAGAACAAAACTGCTTAGGCACTCCCAAATCAAAGTCACCAGTTGCCAGACAAGGGCCAGCCTTATAAGCAGACCTCTGAAAGGCTTGCAGCTAGGCAGCTTTGCCAACTCTTCTGCACGGGAGCAGAAGGCCCTCCCTGTCACAGGACTCTTCCAAAGGGGCTGAGAGCTCCTGCTTGGAGGGCAATATCCTCAACACTCATAATACAAGATGCCTACAACACCGAAGAGCATACTTTCAGGTCTGTCCTCTCATTTATAACCAAGGGACATTCTTTGTAACGTGAAAAGGCTGGGCTGCTCAGACCCAGAAAAAAAGAAAACAGAGAAACCCTGGAAATGATTATTAAAAAGGACTACACATTCTAAATGATATAGAGAAGCGTAGGATTTGAAGTACCAACAAGTAATTCTGTCTCCTGTACCTATAGGGTCTAGTATGACAACCTTAGAGAGGAATGACACTTGGGGAAGAAGGCTTTAGGTTTCCAGAGATTTTCTCCCAAAGACAATCCCTTTGGGCTTCTGGTACCTTTGCCTAACCTTTATATAATCCCATCGACATGATGAGTTCAAACAAAAGAAATCAATCTCCAGTGGAGGAAAGTGGAAAGCTAAAGTTTATTACAAGATTCTTACTTGTTGTAAGATTACTTTTTGTCACTGAAGTTTGACTACCATCATTCCAAATATACTAGTACCTACTAGGCATCCTGGTGGGTTATGAGCATCTTTGATACACAATGCCTCTCTGGTGACTAAGTAACACAGATAATAGTGGCTGTGTTGGATAAGTCTTAAGACAGCTTATCACCTTGGGGTATCTGAAGGGGATGTGTGGCTTGTGATACCCAACCGCCAGGAAGAAAGGGCTTGCTGACGTTTTCATCTTTTCCAATAACCGAATGGCTTCCTCAGTGCTCTGTTTGTCAGGCAAGGTGCCCTCAGGCACATCTGCCACATCCACAGGACAAAGCAGGTTGGCATGGAGTTTTCCATCTTGTCCCCTACATGTCTTTCAAAATAAAATGCCTAACATCAGTCTATTAAATACAACAAACAGAAATCCCGACAGTCATACCCTGAATAAATAGCACTATCACCAACCCTCAAACTGTTAAGTCACTCAGAATGAGCATTGCACACTAGAAGCAGACTGAACCAGAAAAGTGTGTGTCCTTACTCCAGACCAGGGAGGAGGGGCCCAAAAACACACATAACGTTCAGTTCATTCCTGTGAATTCTGTTCCCAAGCTATAACTAATTAAAGGATGCCCAAATAAACTACCAAAACTATATAAACATTTACAATCCTTACCTCAATACTTCATTCATGGTGAGCATAAAAAATATCCATTAAGTGAAGTGGTCAGACTATTGCTTAAGACTAAGGTTTTAATTTATTATTTGTGTATATGTACACATATGTGTTTACATATTTGCCAGTACACATTTGGGTGGGGAATAGTATACGTGAAAAATGGAAGTCAACCTCAGTTGTTCTTTACAAGCTATTCACCTTGGTTTTTGAGACAGGGACTTGAACTGAGACATTAGGCTAGGATATCAGGGCAGCAAGCTCCAGGGACCTGCTTATGGCCCCAGTACTGACTTCTTAATGGATGCTAAGGATGGAGTTCAGGCCCTCATGCTTCTAGGGAAAGCATGTTACTGACTAAGCTATCTCCTTGGCCCAACTTAAGGTTTTAGACTAAGAACCCATCAGCCAGGTGTGGTAGCCCATGCCTCTAATTCCAGCAGCATGAGAGAAGCTGATGCAGGAGGATTCTGAGTCTAAGGCCAGCCTGGGCTTCGGAGAAACTTCCAAACCAGTCTGCCTGGACTATTTAGTAAAATATTATAAAAACTAACCTCACAAAAAAGTAATCATTGTGCCTATCAAACCAATTGCTAAAGATCCTAATGCTTGTTTATACAAGCCATTACAAGCAAAAGCTACAAACTCCATAGCATAACCAGTTTAAAAGAAAATACAATATATTTAATAGTCCACTGCTAGGCAAGAAGGCAGTGCTTCCTCAACCCTTATACAGACTTACCTTAGTGTTTTCATACTTCTCTGATGATGGGTGATAAGGTGGGAAAGACCAACTATATGGAGAATCATCACTGTGATTGGAAGATATACCTTGAATTGGGGAAAAGAAAGCTGCTAAATACAATGTGAAAGGTCTTTCAGTACCCCCGCTGCCAAATTAAAATCGAACAACTACACAAGTAGCTCCTCTCCTCTTTGGGCCTCAGTTTCCTTACCTATAAAATCAAGAGCTCAAGCTGGATGACACATTCCATTAAGAACAACTGTCCAGGTCATCCAACTTCCCAATTCCTAAGCCTCAAAACGACAAGATCAGCTAGCCTAGCATATCAGTGAAGTTCCTTGGAACCCAGGCTGGGCACTCTTACCCACCCTCCGGAAGCAACAACCACACAAGGAGAAAGAAAAGCACTATCAGTACCATGAGACAGATGAGCATAGAGAGGTTGAGAGAGGGCCCATGCCTTGCACACTGCCAATCCAATAGATGAATGAGTCAAGACTCAAACCCATGCCTTCAGCAGCAAGGTCAAGTATGCAGTTGTGAAGCATGACTCCAGCCCAAAGCTTAGTAGTTTACTATGTACTGAGCAAAGCAAATAGCATATGAAACCAAGAAAGAATTTGCAAATGTCAAGAGCACAGAAGTGGCTTGGGAGTAAGGGTTTATAAGACACAGAGAACTTCATCTCTAAATCTAGTCATCAGGAAGGAGATCAAAGAACACACACACCTTGTTGGTTTCCCTTCCCAAAATATAATCTCCTCCTCTAGAAAATACTCACTTCCCTCCAGATGCCCTTAGGCAAGTGTGGTAAGTACCAAACTAGGAAGTTTAACTTCTATTCAGCTTTAGGCCACACAAAATGATTCCTGGTACATTTATTTTCAAAACTGAGCAAGGCATAGTCCACCTGACTGCTATTCTCAACCTGGACTGCCATCTAGGTTTCAGAAGAAAGCTCCTGAGCCTGTAAGGTATAATCAATGTGCAAACAGATCTTGGGGATATTCAAGCTTTCTCCTTCGGTGATGAGCATCACCATCCAAATGGACCCAGCACTCTGAAACACACTTCAAATTCATGGATGCCCACACTGACATGTTCCCTGGTAGGGTATTAATCAACTACAGCCCCAGCTTCCCACATATGTGAGTCTCAAAGTCAGCTACACGGCTAAGTTGTGGCAGCACTGAGTCCACAACCAGGTGCCCACATCCCTGATGCTACTGCCCAGTGTAGTCTATTCTGCTTCCAGAGATGTTCATGGTGGTGAAAAGCCAAAATGACCTAAATGATATGCCAGGCTGCTGTGCTGCCATTAAAAAGGAACATGATATAATGGGAAAATATGTACTCTCGCTTGGGGTACAAAAGTATGAACACTATATAGCCATGAATCAGAAAAATACTATGTCCAGAAAACATCAAATGCAGCTTTTCTCAGAGTGGTGCTATTATATATTCTATTCTTTAGTTTCTTCCCACTCTTGAAATCAAGTGATCCTTCTATCATCATTTTAAAGTGGTGTCTATGCTTCTTTTAGGAAGTAAACAACCAGTTTGTCCTGCAGTATTCAAAGTCAGAACATGACACCCAACTTACTTCCTCTTTCTGATACTACTCACAAAGAAAGCATGAGCTTCCCCCGAGCTGTCCATCCAGTCCACACAGTACTTCTGGACATGCAAGGTCCTCAGGTGTGCTTGCCTCAGGCAGGCACCCTGCAAGGCACAGGGTCAGGCCCAGAGCTGGACTGACAGAACCGCCTCTCCAACAGCCTGTGTACTTCCACAACCCAAGCAGCGGGCTAAGTCCCAAAGCACCACTTCCACCTTCTAAATGAAACCAGTTCCTTTCTGTTCTTTCTCATTTGGACTGTGAACATGAAACTAAGTTAAAGAAGGGTTTTGTTTGTTGTCGTTGTCCCACAGAACAGCAGCAATGAACAACAAGTTACCCGTCCTGTCGGGAAAGATCACTAAAACATAGTCTCAACCCAGCAAAAGGTTTCAGTATTCAGGCACAAAACAGAGAGCCCAGGCTTTGGTAACTGAGCAGTACCAGGGTGAAAGACTTTTCCAACCGACATGGTCACGTAGCCATTCTCTTTGAAGTACTGGGGGATGGTGGAAAAATTCCCCGAGTGTACTCTCCAGTAGGAGTTGAAGTCATACAGGCGGGTAGTGTCAGGCCTCCTCCCGGTGAGGAAGGACACTCGACTTGGTGCACACACCGCTTGCTGTTAGGGAGGAGAAGCAAATGTCAACATCATCATAGCCAAATGTGTCTGCAGTCTTCAAGGTAACTAAGCAACCTCTCTAGATCCTCAGCAACTGCCTGGCAGCTGAGTCATGCCAATCTCAAAGCTAACCAGTGGGATTTAGGCCTCGCCCATGTACTAGAGATTATTGTCTTCTGAACAAAAGAAGATAGTTAGAACAAAAGAAGATTGTTATCAGGCTTTCAGAAAAGCAGGGGTGGATGTGTGTGTGTGTGTGTGTGTGTGTGTGTGTGTGTGTGTGTGTGTGCGTGCATGTGTGTGTGTTCCTATGCAATGGCACCCCCAGGTACCCAGAAAGGGTGACACTCTTGGAGGGTAGCCCTGAAAGTGGGCTCAGGGAGAACAACTGCCGTGGATAGATGGCTGACTCTTAGCCACTCACAACTCAGTTGGCAGAGCCATGGGTTGAAATTTGCAGCTCCAGACAGTTCTTGTTTCTGGCTGAAAGGTGGCCAAGCCTGTCTTAAGCATGTCAAGGTAGGGCATAGTCTCCACCCAAAGAGGAGGGAAGCCTTGAAGGCACAAGCTTCCCTGTGAGTGCAGGACAGGCTTGCCTAGGCCTCCATCTTCCAAGCTCTGCTTCCCTCTTTCAAGGAGGTCAACCCTAGGGCAGCAACATGCAGCTCCCTACTGTGCATACACAAAGAGGAACATAACCACAACAACTAAATGTCCCCAGATATACCTGTGCAAAAGCATTCTGAAAAAGAATGCTGTGGGATGCCAGCTGGTCAATGTTTGGGGATCTCACTAATTTGTCTCCATAACAGCCCAGGGAGGGGCGCAGATCATCCACAATGATCAGAAGGACATTCAGAGCATCTGCATAGGAGGGAGGGGCTTTGGTTACATCACATGCACTGACACTGAAAACCCCCCACCCAGGTAAGAAGATCAAGGGTGGGTGGCCCCTGCTCCTTAATAGTCCATCTAGGAAAGGGGCAACCAGGGCTCTGTGCTGCACCAAGAGTGAGAGTGGAGTGCACAGAAGCCCTAATCTAGGGTAAGAGCATTATATATTGGCCATGTCTTCACACCTAAGTGAAGAAGAGAGACAAACAGAGACTAGGGATGGGGTAAAGAAGGAAAAGAAGGAAGGAATAGAGAAGACATATGGAAAGGCAATTAAATAAAAGAAGGATGAATAGAAGGGAGGAAGAAGAAAGGGAAGGATGGAAGGAGGGGTAATAGAAGGAAATGGATAGAAGGAAGGAAAAGGATGTTAGACAGATGTGACATGTACCTGTGGATGGCGCCACGCCCATGTATATATGGGAAGCAAAAATTGGACTCAGTGGAATTAAAAACAAAAATAAGACATGTAGTTGAGGGTGGGGTGGCTCTGGGTAGAGTTAGGGGTAGGAATGGGGAGTGAGTGTTATAAAAATACGTTGCATGCACTCATGAAATTCTCCAAAAAAAAAAAAAAAAAAAATCAACGAGAAAGGAAAGATGAGATGATGGAGTGAAAGCATGAAGGGATGGAAAGGAGAAGAGGTAGGAAGGAGGAATGAATGAAAACTTAATGCAGGCTGAAGAAATGAAAGGAAGGAAAGATGTGTAGAGGGTAGGTAGGAATGAAAATGTGGGGGGAAGAGATGAAGGAGGAGAGAAAAAAGAAGATAGGATGGATGAAAGAAGAAACATTAGCTGGGATGATGACAAGGTTGGATAGGGCAAGGAATGAGGAACTGGCACCTGTAGCTGAGTCGCCTAGCGCCGCGGACTCCAGGGTGAAGCAGAAGGAGCCTAGCAACAAGCTGAACCCAAGCAGGCGCCAGCCAAGAGGCGGCGGCGGCGGCGGCGGCGGCATCTGCGACATTCCTGCTTCGGTGCAGCCTTGCGGGAAGGTGTCGTCCGGCTACAGCACGACCATTGGATAGCCTTCCCCGTCGCCGCCGCCGCCGCCGCCGCCGCCACCACCACCACTGCCGCCGCGGCGACAGCCGCCTCTACCGCCAGTCTCAATCACACTGCGTGACACCGCAGCCTCGGGCCCAAAGGCCCGGGCGCTGGCCCAAGCGCGAGTGCGCTTGCGTGACTCCTCCTGCCTCTCCCTCTAGGGGAGGAGCCTGTGGTGCAGGAGGTCCCTAAGCGTGAGCCGCCGCCGTAGTGGGCGGGACCTTAGCCGGAAGCTTAGGGGCTGTGGCTTTTCCAGAGCACATTTTACCGTAGACAATGGTGATGGGAAACTTGATGTTCGGAATGTTTTGCTATTGAACTAGTTTCTTAGTCTCTTTCCTGTGCCAGTTACCTGGAACCCCTGTTCTACCCTTGTCTCTCTACAAATGTTAATTTTCCTTGCACCTCTTCTGCAGAAAAGCCTCTTGAAAATTCATTATACCTAAAAGGACCTTTTATCCTACATATTATCCTACTTATTAAACACTGCATTCACACACACACACACACACACACACACACACACACACACCGGTTGCTGTTGGCAGTGCTGGAGTTTTCAGTTCCTACTCTGATTAAGCTTAAAATATACTTGTAGAATGTACCTGGGCGTTCCTGGTCTGAACAAAATAAAGCTGAGTGGGAGGATCTTATTGTTTTCTATGAGGTAGTCTAGTCAGAACTTCCCTGTTAAAGTGATAGTTAAACAAAAGTGAGAAGGAAAGGAGCAAGCCAGTTGATGTGCATATAAAGAGGGGACAGCAATTATGGAGCATAGTTAAGAGAGACGGTGACTGCAGCCAGGCAGGAAAAGAGCTCTGGAGAAAGAAGAAAGTGAGTGGGAATTGGACTACTGTAACATGAATTATTCCCTGCTCATTTTGGACTGAAGACCAAGAACGACTCCATGTCCTATCTCTATGAAATGGAGCTTCTGAAAAACTTAGACCCTCCATCTATGAGTCATCCCTAACCCCATCCTTGCCTATAAAATACAGCACAATGGTAAGCATACTGATGAAAGTTTTGCAGTTTTTGTTGCAGAAATATTGATATTGTAGCATCCTACCCTCCAGATAGGTAATGTTTCTTCTCATAACAACACTATGTGCTACATGCTACTAATATTCCCATTACTGTACAAAAATGATAAGTCTGAGAGTTTACATCTTATGAACAATGCCATTCATCCAGGAAATTGGGGGACAGGACGGCTCTCCATGAGGAGCATGCCTCTTGAGGTGTCAAAATTGATGTTTTCTAAGAAATGAAATATTTTTTGAATAGACAAAGATATGAAATGTCCTCAACCTACATTAATGTTTTATTTCATTCAAAAATTTAAAGGAAATCACATAACTTCACTAAAATCTAAAATGTTTAGCTGAACACCATCATAAAATTAGGCCTGTCTAGGCTAGAGAAATTGCTCTGTGGTTACCAGCATGAACATTATGAGTCACATCCACTCATAACACCAGTTCCAGGGGATCTGAAACCATCTTCTGACTTCTGCAGGTAGCAGGCACACATGTGGTGTACATACATACATGCAAGTAAAACATTTGTACTCATAAAATCAAATAAATAACTCTAAAACAAAAAAAGGCAATAGTCTTGGGAAACTCAGTGCCTGAATGAGATTTAATAGACACATCCAAAGAAAACAAGCAATTCTTTCTATATAAAATTTATACAAAAGCTATTAAACAAATTTCTAGAATGTTAAATAATTTCTGTCTGACTCCCTTTCAATTAAATTTAATAATCACAATGCATATATTTATTATTTCTTGCTGTGGTCAGAAAGCTGACTCTGAAGGCTGGAGATATGGCATATGGAGTTATGCAAGCATAAGTACCAGATTTCATATGCTAAAACCATAGTAAAATCATTACAAGGCCATCTGCAACTTCAACACTGAGGAGAGAGGGCAGAGACAGTAGCATCACTGGGACTTGCTTCATGCCAACCTAGCTGAAAAATATCAAAACATAAAAGGCCTTTTGCATTCCTCCACATCCCCCGTGATGAAAGGCCAGGCACAGAATCATTCAAAGATGGCTTCGGAGAAAAGATTCCTTCATCTAACCTTGGCTCCCACTTGGATTTTGCTCTTGGTGTTTCTTTCAGGTGTGTGGCTCCTTTTCTCACTAAAGGAAACCTTAATGGAATCTACACAGCAATGGATGATCACAGCATAGATGATAAACCAGATACAGTTGAGCTATTTTAACTCTTATTAAAAAGCTTTATTTACCAAACATTTTAACCCACTCTCGATTACACATGTACAGCCATATGAAATTTTATTTTTGGAAAAGATTTTATTAATACTATTTATACTTACATGAATGACGTGAGTAATTTGAAAAGCACTGGCTTTCCCGGAGACCACATCTCAGGGGTGGGTTCATTTATTCTTTTGTTTGAAATGTCAGCAAAGGCTTTCAGGAGCATTTTGTTAATATGGGAAAAGAATAGAAGAATAGAAATTGCCATGAGAACTACGGCTTAATATTTTTCTCCAGCTGAGAGTTCCACAATCATTTCCACAAGACCTCCTTCTTTTGAAGTTAGCACCTCAGCCTGTGGGACTTGTCACACAGAATCTACTGGATTGAACACAAATATGCATAAAGAGATGTATAAGTGTTGGGTGATGGTGGCACACGTCTTTACTCCCAGCACTCAGGAGGCAGGGGCAGATGGATCTCTGAGTTCAAGGCCAGCCTGGTCTACAGAGTGAGTTCCAGGTCAGCCTGGACTGTTTCCCAGAGAAATCCTGTCTGGAAAAAAAAACAAAAGAGAGAGGGATGTACATGTGAAGAACTAAGGAATGTCAGAGACATTGAAGAACACAAGAATCAAGGAGCATGCAAGGAGTGGTCCCTTCCACCACAGGTTTCAGAGAGCCAGCTGCCATTTTGATTTCACAGGACTCTCCTCCAGAACTGTGGGGTACAGTTGTCTAAGTCACACAATTTGTGGTGCAAGCACTTTAACACAACAGCTCTAGAAAACAAAGAATTTTAAAAACAATTTGAGGTTAAGACAATTGATGGTAGTTCAGCCTATAGGTGTGGGCCTGTGAGCATATTTACTCAGATGGTTGGGGAAGGGGCAGCACAAGTGCAAGGCATCTTGAGAAACTTACTTAGAACCTGTCTCAAAAAAAAATCACTAAAAGAAACATTAAAGGGAAGAGAATCTAGGCCAGTGATAGAGAAATGACCTAGCATGTATAAGGCTCAGGGTTCAACTGGCCTAGCATGTATAAAGCCCCGGTACTGCAAAACAAACAAACAAAAACCACACAGGACAATCTTAGCCAGCTCTTAGAGACAGCATTTATGCTGATTTCCAAATAAATTAGCTCACCATAACCTGGGCCCAAGCTGAACAGTCCACACTGCATTGTCTTATCATAACACAAACACACTTCTAGGATGCATAAGAAAACTAAGTAGCCTTCACATGCTTCTATATTACCAAGGATGTTCTGGGCCTATCCAATGTACTTATGCATCAGAGCTATGCTCATCTACTTACTACAAAAGTCAGTTCTGTGAAATTTCCCAGATACCATCCAGAAAATGGTCACAAGTACTATTGCGCTTATACTACTAATGTGTCCTCACCTATGGCTGTGTCTCAAGGGGAACGAGAGACAACGAACATGAGTAATTAATAGTGTGCTACACTGCTATTGTCAGGATGTGTTTACGTATGATGTGTGTGTGTGCATGTGCCTATATGTGTATATGTATATTATTTGAATATTCTGTACCTTATTTTTGATCATTATAATAATTCTAATCTTCCAGGATGCCTTTGCCAAGGTGCATGTGTAAGGATGGAAAAATTTAGCCTAATTTTCCCTAGACTCTGCCCCCTAGCAGTAAGTAGGCAAAAGGTAATTCTTGACTGTTTACGATAGTGCGGTTTACCTACAGCACCTGTGAGTGAACGAACACAAGAAATGAATTTTGTAACACTACCCAGAAGCCCTAGCGAAAGCAGAGGTCCTAGGCTAAGTGCGGGCTTGGATAGTTCAAATTGATTTGTCCACACTGGATGCTATGAGATGATTGGTTTGTGATGCGCGGGCTTTGTTGTAACCCTATAAAAGCTGTCTGAACACTGTACCCAGGGTTCCCAGTCCTCTACCCCACGTATGGATGTGGACCCCAGTGCACTGGAATATAAAAGACCTCATGCTTTTGCATCAAAACTGCTTCTCATGAGTGATTTGGGGGGGGTGCCTTTCCTGAGCCAGGGTGTGAGGGTCCATGCCCTCCACGGGTCTTTCACATGCAGATTGCCAGGCCTGGATGTGTGTGCTTCCTCTTGCAGGTAAAAATCAGGGGCGCTCCAGTTAATTATAGCTGGTGCTCACTGATCTAGACAGCTCTGTCTAGAACGAAGCATATTGAACACAAAACTGTAGCTTCGGAAAGCCTCTTGTCCACTCACAAGATGGGTTCCAGGGCTTGATGGGTAGGCTCTTTGTGGTATGCTATATACCTTCCACTCACTGCTGTATCTCTGTTAGCATTGTTTTCTAGGCTTCAATAACTGCCTAGAATAAAATAAATGATGCTGACAATATGCCTGAGAGTGAATCGCTCACAGTGCACTCAGCCTCAGGCTGTGAAGACACTTACACCTTAGAAATAAGGGCAGGAGTGAACTCTGTGGACACATGAAATTGTGTGCCCAGTTGGAAAAGAACATTCATTGCACTTACAAAGTGTGATAAGCGTTCAGCCCAATGTTTGAAAGAGTGGCAATGGGGCTCGTCTCTCCTGCTGTCTGAAAACTCTGGATAAACACATACAGACCTAGGTCATCATGGTTTCTGGCAGCTCAAGTTAATTGCATCACAGCCAGACTCTGACAGTCTTCTTTCCTAAGGGTACAAGTAGAGCCCCATGGGACACAAGGAGACAGACTAGGGGCTGCACTACACATCAGTCCTGACCTTGGCAGAGCTCCCGGTCTAGTTCACACACAGTTTCAAGTAGCTTGAGAGATGAGCAGCTCATGCAAAAGGCTACCACTACCTTGCTTGCTTCTAGTGCTCCACATCACCTTCCCAGTGGTCCTTCTTTTCACTCCCCTCACGTTCTGTACAGATCTCCTCACGTTCCTCTCCTCCTTTCTGAGCCTGGACTTTTCCCTCATGCCATTCATTGGTTCACCCAGCTCAGCTCCTGATGAACAGTAAGCCAAGGGCTTCAGCTAGCTGTGAACTAAAGCAAAGATTCTACAAGAATCCACCAGGGGGCGCGAACGTGCTGATGTTCAAGGATTAACACTGAAAGGCAGTGTAAACCTTAAGCTCAAAACCAAATATTTACAGCACAGATGCCTAATCAGATCTTCTGAAGTATGTCACTCCCGCTAAGGGAACAGGGTCCCTTGTGGCCATTGCACTGTACTTTGTCTGAAAGAAGGGGCTTTTCTGGCCTTTGCTCTGACCCACCCAGGAAGGGTTCTGATTTGCCAACCTGAAGATATCTCAGGAAAGGAAGGGCAGGAATGAAGAAGGCTGCTGTGGAATGCTGTCCTCTGGGCATAGCATGGCTGTTAGCACCTTTACCGCTGCAGCTGTCTTTCTTTGTCTGAACCACACTCACCAAAGCCTGGGATTATCAGCATTCATGCACAGGAGGAGGCCTGGGGCCATCTGATCCTCACCTCAGACTAAACCACTTACTCCATCTTGTCACCTTCCCAGCTGCATGTGCTCTCAGCAGGTACTAGAGCATGTGGGAGGAGGAAGGTTAATACAGAGGAGACTCCATCTTTGAAGCTCTGGGGAAATTGCCATCCACATTGGAGTGGGACTATTTAAGGGTGTAGCTATTGGGGGGTCACCTATACTCCTGTGAGGAGATCTAGTAAGGGCATTACAATCTAGAGGAGTCCCAAAATATCAAGCAGCAGGCCGAATCTTCCAGGAGGCCTTTGCCCAGGCCATGCAGATCGCCGGGCCTGAATGTGTGCCTCCACTTGCAGGTAAGAATTGGGGGCCTGCCAGCTAATTCTGGGGAGTGATCACTGCTCTAGACACCCCCATGAAAGAAAGAAGCACAGGGGACAGGGAACTGGCTTGGGAAAGCGTCTTGTCCACTCACAAGAAGGCATGTAGCTAGAGCTGAAGAGACTGCACAGCAGATGAGTGTTCTAGAGGACCTGGGTTCGGGTCTCAGGACCCACATCAGACAGCTCACAACTACATGCACATTCAGCTTCAGGCAGTCTCCCAGTCTCTGCTGGCCTCCAAGGGTACCAGCACACCTGTGACATGCGCCCACACTAACATGGACACACACATACACACATAAGAAAACATCAACCTTACAAGAAGACACAGTTTGTAAGTGCAAGGCTTCCCCTCTTCCTCCAGTGGAGGTTGCCTCCTGGCCCTAAGTTGCTCAAGACAGGCCAGCTCCGGTTTCTCCCAGAAATGGGAACTGCCTTGAGCTTCAGAATGCCACCTGTGGGTCTGCTCACTGACCTGGTCAGGGGGATGGGGAAGAGTGAGCTCAAATCGCCATAGTAGACTTTCTCCCTGAGCCTTAGTTCAGCCCTGTCTCCCAAGACCACTGACCTCTGAGAACACCTTGGGATGGCATCACTTAGGAGTATCCAGAATGTGCTAGTTCAAGAGGCTGATGACTGCCTTCCCTTTGCAACATTCAGCATGTTTGGCTTTAACATCTGCACGGTGGTTCAGCTGCCAGGCTGTTGCTGAGGGCCTGCGAAGGTTGCTTGGTTGCATTCAAGGCTGCAGATGGGTTTACCTGTGGTGACATTCACCTCTGCTTATCTTCCCTAACAACAGTGAATATATACACTGTGCCCTGTATCCCTCCCTCACCCAGAGGCAGCCTGACACCACCATCTGCTTCCTGTTATGTCAACTGCTCCTGGAGGTGAGTGCAGGAAACAGCTCTAGGCCTCCCGGTAGCTCAGATGGATTGAACAATTGACTCTGGGTGGAAAAACACCTCCCTGGTCTGGCTCTATGCCCAAAGCCTCTACTTTGGGGTTCTGTGACTGAGTCCTGGAACCCCTGGCTGGTTGGAAACCTGTTTTCAGCAACCTCTTCCAGCCAGCTGGATGCCTTTCTGTTCAGTGATGTCTTTCTACATGAACCACATTGCCACCTGGCTTTGTGTCCATACTGAAAGCACCAAGGGGTAGGAAGGGCTTAGATTCCCTCTGAAGCAAGGAGTGATGCTTCAGGGTCCTTCTGCTCTTTGGTTGGAAGAGAGGGCACGAGTTGTGGGGAGAAATGCCGGATGTAAGTTCCATTTGAGAGCCCGACGCTTTGCATGTTGATGCTCTGTCTGTAAAGTATGCATGGGATGAACACATCTGAGGACCTGACATGGGACCAGAGACGTTGTGTGGACTTGGTGTCCAGTGAAGGGGCTAAGTTTCAGGTAGAGGTGCTGCTGTTCACTCTGAGAATGAGGTCAGAAAGTACTGTGAATGTGAGTGTGTGAGTGTGTGTGTGTGTGTGTGTGTGTGTGCGCGCGCGTGCGTGTGCACGCCTGTACTTGTTCATGTGCCTGTGTGTGTGCTCAAGTAGTCACAAATCTAGGCACGAGAGATGCACCCTTTCACCATAGCCTCTGGTGGCTCTAACTTCCTATTCTCTAGATCTTTAACTTACGCTGCCTTGGCCATCCTGGGCTGCCTACTTCTTCCTCCAAACCTCTGGAGCAGGAGCTCGCAAACTTGTGTACTTCCTGCCAAGGAATTCCAGCCTTCATCACTCCTGCCCTCAACAGAGGCCCTTTAGGATTTCACCGAAACCCAGATCTTTCTCCTAGCTCCTAGCTCTAGCAGCCTACACTGACAAGTGGACCTGTTTGTGCAGCCAGGAAGCATGAATAAAGTCAGGTGTGGGCCAATATTTGTGTTGGGCCCAGGATTGGCTTTGCCTGGTGTCAGGCAGCCCACTAGGACTGGCCAAGTCATGCAGGCTCAGAGTGACACTGAGATTATTGCTGAAGTACTTTATGCACACACCTGTGTGTGTACTTCACTCACGCATTCCAGTATTAACACCTGTGACCACACTGCTCGGTTCCTTCACATTCCTGTTCCCTGGACTTCTGGACTCACAACGTTTTCGCTTCCTGACAGACAGGGATAAATCGAATCCTCTGCTAATGCTCCGGGGGCCCAATGAAAACCCTCCTCGATTTGGTTCAGTGCTGCCTTGCTCTCATGGAGAGAGAGACACACACAGAGCTGCCTCACACCAAGTCTGCTAGACTGATCTATATAGAAACTGCGTCACTTAACACCTTTTCCAAACACACTTCACAAGATCCCTCAAATATTCACAATATCATGAACTCTGCTCTGATCACTGATTGCCCAGAAAGTCACATCAGTTTGGTGCCTTCAAAGGAGAACTGTGTCAGATCTGATCAGATTCATGTCCTGTTTGAGACCAACACACTAGGTAGGTCACCCCTTGCTACTCTGTAATGTGACAAGAAGACTTAACAGACAGCTGGTACCTTGTTTAGGGTTAGGGGTAGAGGTAGGGTTTGGGGTAGGGTTAGGGGTAGGGTTAAGGATAGGGGTAGGGATAGGGGTCGGGTTAAGGTTGGGGGTAGGGTTAGGGTTAGGGTTAGGGTTAGGGTTAGGGTTAGGGTTAGGGGTAGGGTTAAGGTTAGGGTTAGGGTTAGGGTTAGGGGTAGGGTTTAGGGTAGGGTTAGGGGTCGGGTTAAGGTTAAGGTTAGGGGTATGGTTAGGGGTATGGCTAGGGGTAGGGTTGGGGTAGTACCCAGGTTAGTACCTGAGTAATAAGCCCAATCCTCCAAGATGTCATAGCAGGCTACACAAGAGCGGACAATAGTGAGGCATCACTAACCTACTAGGCCAGGAGACGACAATGAAGCTCTGCTCAGAACATAAATTCCAAACTTGACCACAATCACATGAAGTTCCCTAGAGATTCAGGGATTTGTGGCAGCCAAGATGTCAGATGAAGGCATATACCCAGCATTCACTCATGTAGCAGTACTCTCCTCTTTCCTCTGATGGGGTGGTGCCACAGGCTTCCAGCCACAACACAGTTTTGATAAGATACTGAGACAAGCAATATGATAATGTGCAGAATCCAACAGGAAATCACTTACCATCCAAAGAACAGCAGTGTCTACACTGAAGATACATATTAGCATTTTCTGTCAAATGCAGCATCATAAAAATGCTTCCCTGGGAAATAAAAAAGTCAGTTTAAAGAAACCAACACTTAGGGCAGGAGAGAGTGCTCAGTGGTTCACCGTACTCAGTGCTCTTCCGCAGGGTTCTGGTTTGATTCCCAGCACCCACCTGACAACTCAAAACAGTCTGTATCTCTGGTTCCAGGGCCTCTGATGCCCTCTTCTTGCTTCTGTGGGAACTGCATGCATGTGCTGAACATACATACATGCAGCAAAAACACCCATCCAGGTAAACTAAAAAATAAGTACCTTGTACGTAAAAACTTAAAAGTACAAAGTCTCAGGGGTAAGTAGAATACACAAAGGATCCAACTGAAAACATAAACTTAAAAGTCTGATAGCTAAAGTATAAAGACATCATCAGCAATGACCTAAGTAGCAGAAACAGAAGAGCAGAGTAATGAATCAGAGGAAATATCCTGTGTGAACAGTGAGTAATTTGAACAAAGTCCAGCAATATCTCAAAAAATAAATGTATTATTCCCAGAGAAGAGGAGAAGAGGAGGCGAGAGGAGGCATGAGGGAGCAGGAAGATTGAGTCTTGGAAAAAAATAGTGAAAAACAAGAAAAGAGATACCTTAACAGAAGTTTAAAAAGAAACCTGGCACTAGGGAAATGTCCAGAGGTCTACAAGGATGACCCCAACTGACAATCTAAGCAACAGTGAAGAGGCTACCTTAAATGCCCTTCTGCGTTAAGAAGATCAATGACTACCTTATATGCCATCCGAGAGCCTTCATCCAGTAGCTGATGGAAGCAGAAGCAAACACCCACAGCTAAACACTGAGATGAACTCCTGGAATCTAGTTGCAGAGAGGGAGAAGTGATGAGCAAAGGGGCCAAGACAAGGCCGGAGAAACCCACAGAGACAGCTGACCTTAACAAGGGGAAGCTCATGGTTTCCAGTCTGATATCTGGGAAACCAGAATAGGACCAACCCAGATTTCCTGAATGTGGAGTTAGTTGGGAGGACTGGGATGTCTATGGAGGATCTGCTAGTTGAATATTGTTTATCCCTAGTGTGCAAATGAACTTTGTGAGCCCATTCCACATAGAGGGAAACGCTCTCAGCCTAGACACACGGGGAAGTGTCTAGGCCCTGCTCCAAATGATGTGACAGTCTTTGACAAGGCCCCATGGGAGGCCTTACCCTCCCTGGGGAGCACAAGGATAGGATGGGGGTCAGTGAGGGGTATGGGACGATGAGAGGAAGAAGGAACTGGAATTTATGTATAAGATTGTTTCTAATTTAAATTACAAAAAGAAAGTCAAATGTATACCCGATAACCCTAGAAATTGCACCCTGAAGGATTCACCCTAAAAAAATTGAGATCCTATGTTAACACACAGCATAACACGTGGCAGAGCTTCAGAGACATGTAAGATTATAGAGAGAAGTCCAATGTCTCTTTCACAGGGCCTCCAGAAGCTGAGGGCTGTGTCTAGTACTAAGCACACTACAAAAAGAACAAACTGTCCAAGGACATATCAGAAGCTGGGCCAGCCTGAAACAGATACAGAACCTCAGCACGCCTGAAACAGAATGATAAACCTACAGCAAATAAACCCACAACAAAACCACACAAAGCTCTGAGAACAAAGGAAAAGTATCGGCCAAGCAGTACACGAGGAATGATCCTATATACACATTCCTGAACCAATTTGACTGGTGCTTCTCATCTGAAATCCTGGAGCCCACAGGGGAGGTGAAGGAGGGAGGAGCCTGGGGGAGTGGAGAGGAAATGTCTCACAAGGTTTCACCCAGGGGGTAAAGCACCCCGACCTCTCCTCCTGCTCCCTAAACATGATAGAACTTCTGCCATAGAATATGCTCACTCACCCTGCCTCAGATTGCCCTCTGTCTTTAATGGACAGTGAAGTTAAAGCACCAGACCAGCAGATGGCAGGCACTATAAGGAAATGTCCTGCTCAAGACCGTGGAAAACCTCTAGCAAGTGCAGTTCATCCATCCAGAGGGCCTTTCTCCTACAGCTTTCTGCAAACATCATTTACACACATTCAAGGCCACCCTCCCTCATCATCTTTTATTCACCACCACCGATTCTCCTGTTTAGAGGCAGTTGGTCGGGGACTATCTGATTGCATCCAGCCTTGTCCTCAGCACAGCGGCAGCTCAGGCCATGTGGGCAAACCCACACCATGCCTTCTGACTTTGCAGCAGATACTCTGGCATGTTCCAGGTACAGCAGGAGGTGAAGCAAGTAGCAGAGTCCTGCCCACACACCCTCATGGGGCTGTAGCTCATCCTCCCGTGGCTCTCCAGTCAAACTCGGGGAGCATCAGAGGCACGCAAAGGTCACTCAGAGGCTGACTAACCAAATGAGCCCAGGATCAAAACCTCATCAGAGAAACAAGTGACTGTTCGCCATCACTGTGAAAACCAAGGACAGACCTTAGTCTGGCCCATGCTTCTAGAGGAATTGAAGCCCATCCGATTTTCTGGCCCTCGCTGCCACCACCTTGTTTCACACATGAATGAGTCTGCTCCATCCTTGGTCCTCAGTCTCTAGAAACCATCTCGGGTTGGGCCCTGCTGAAGCTCCACTGGACCTCATGAGCCACCTGGAGTGACCTCTTCTGTGGGGCCTTGAGAGCTCTCTGTCCATGGTTCAAGTCCTTCACATTCCTAACTCCTGCTCCCTCTGCTGAAGTCACATTATTGAAAGATCAAGAAGACAACCCACCCAGCAGCCTGTGTTCAGTGTAGGGGTGAGATGCACCCGCAGAGAGTGAGACAGGCCGGTGTCTGCTCATCGCACTCTGTGGTGTGCCTTGATGCTGGACAACACGCTCTCTCCCAGCAGGCTGTGCACCCCACCACATGCTAACAGATGTCCAGATGCCCTGTAAGTATTTACCATGGAAGTCGTTACCATCCAGACAGCTGACTAACACACACTGGGCAGGTGGAAGCATCTCCTAGGAAACGCGATCTGGGGCAAAGGGCACCTTGGGGTAAAAGGTGAATCTGTTGTATGAAGACTGTGCTGCATCCGTGTGCTTCTCTGCTGATACTTTCCTTTCCAAAGCACGCGTCATTCATTTGTTCACACAGTCAGTCTGTCTGTCATTATGGCCCCCAGGGCCCACCTTGTTTCAGGTGCTACAGGGATGTGTCACCTCCACAGTATGAGTGGGAGAGCAATTTTTTTGCTTTCTTTGGTTTTGTTGGTTTGTTTGTTTGTTTGTTTTCAGGTGTTTCGAGACAGGTTTTCTCTGTGGCTTTGGAGGCCATTCTGAAAGTAGCTCAGTAGACCTGGCTAGCCTTGAACTCACAAAAATCTGCCTGTCTCTGTCTCCCAAGTGCTGAGCTTAAAGGCGTGTTCCACCAACTCCAGGCGGTGAGAGCCAATTTTGTTGTGCACCGGCCTGCCTGACCAAGACTGTCATGTTGGGTCCCATCCTTTCCAATTCTGCTCCTTCCTGTTATATCTGTGGGAGGTGGATCTGAATAAAAACGCAGCTCTACTAGCTCCCTAGTCCTGGGCTTACTGGTTGACCCAAGGTGACACACCTGCTTCCAGAGATCTAGGCAAGCAGAGGCTCGGTCAATAAGCTCCCTGAATCTACACAGGCAGTGATGAGGATTAATTGGCACACAGTCAGCCACAGGCATAATAAGGCTGCCAGGTTGCTAGACCTCTGGTACAGACTTGCCAGAAGGGTTGTCCTGTGGACAGGCAGAAAAACTTGCTGCCGAGGAGGACTTCCAGATACTTGGGACACTTAGGAATGCCATCTCCAATGACACCAGAGAAGGGTGCTGGTGTCTATGCTGCTGTGGTGACTCACAGGGGTTGACTCAGAGGCTTTTAATGAGGAATCATCTCTTCCAGCCTACAGTATTGTCTACATTTCCGGGATAGGCCTGCAGCAAAATATGAAGCAAACAAAAGTTCTTATAGTTATCTACAGAACAAAGATAGCCATGGGTTCAGGAAGCAGCCATTTCTGTGAAGCCTATGCCCTAGCTTTAGGACAGTGGCACATGGTAGAGACAGGCCTCTGAGTATTCCATACCCCACATGCCTCTGAAACTTTTGAACCTGACTTCCCCTCTCCCTTTCCCATAAGACAGTATACCCCACCCATTTGAGAGATGCAAACATTGTGTAATTATTCTCTCCATAGAGGACCTCCCTCAAGTGAGACAACCCCACCTGTCTCTTAGAGGGTGTTTGCCCATTTCTGATGAGTGTTAGAATTGCAATGCTAAAGCTAAGCTTGTTTCAGATCAATCAAGAAGGGTCAGAGAAGCTGCTACCAAGCCATACTCAGAGTGAAGGTCCAGCACAATATGAAAAAGGGTGCACACAGTAAGGCAGGAGAGAGATGACACTCGTAAGAGACATCAATATGGGCAAGATATCAACATAGGATGGGAATAAATGGTGCTAAGCAGGGGCTTTGCAGAATAATGTGACATAAGGGACTTGGGGGGGTTACTAATTGGGAAATAAGTCTTCATTATCCGACACGGATATCAGGGATTGCTGAAGGCACATGAGTCTGGAAGCAATAAACAATTGTCCACACTGAACAGGCTTGAAAGGCCTTCATAATGACAGCAGAAAAGAAATGATGTAGGCTTAGGGAAGTACATTTTTGTACTTAAACCCAACAGATGAGTCTGGAAAAGGCAAAGGTGTTAGGTTCCTAAAGAGTGCTCAGAGTACATTCTGCAACAATGGTTTCAGAGAGCAAGAAAACTGTCCTTAGAGCCAGAAGGACCACCTGATAGAAAACCTCTCAATGAAGACAAGGCATGTCCAGGATGTAGTCCCTTCCTGCTCCCACTTCTATTCTTCACAGCAATTACAGCAAAAGAAAAGGTCAGATGTAACACTGAACAACACTGAGCAGCCAGAACCACAGGTTAGCTGTACATACAGCTGACACATGAAATGTCAATGTGGCTTCCTTATGGCTACACAGAACACAAGGCCAACACTCATATCCAGAATGAGGAGGGAGGGAGGGAGGGAGGGAAGTTGCATGAGGGCTGCTACTCCCACAAACCAGCCAGCATTCTGCTTTGTTTCAGCCGCTATCCCCGTTTTCAGACCTATATCTGGTGACTGCTGAGGTATTCAGGTCCAGAAGAGAGGCGCTACTGCAGTATCCCAACATGGAGATACTTGAATGAACCCAAAGCGCATCCCCCAAGTGACCTACTGCTGTGTTCTGGGTCCAGAAAAAAAGGGAAATAATTCAACAGAGGTAGTGTATGCCTTGCCCTATGTGAGGTTTATACCTGGTAGCTCAAGGAAGTTCATCTGAAATATTGCCTGGGCCTTTATGACGTTACCAACCAAAGCTCTATTCCTACTTCATACTTCACCAATCACGGACCCGCCACCAACCTCTACCTCAGCATACACAGCATCGCCCACCATTCCTAATTCAGCAAACACAGGCATTCCCTCCTCCTCCTGTAGCCCTCCATCACAAATGCCAGGATCCAAACAAAGCTACGCTCTGTCAACGTATCCCTCCACTCACAGACCTGGCTGGTACTTTGAGGCCCTTCCCACCTTGCTAAGCATTCACAGTTTGGCCCACTCCTGCCATTTCATTATGTACAATCCCTTCCTTCTCCTTAAGCACATCTGGGCCAAATTAAGTTGGGATCCGAAGTCCCACCACAGTTTCCCAGTAGCCTCACTCATGCAGGCAGCCCAGCACTAACACTCCGCCAAACTCCGATTACTGCCCTGCCCAGACTGCAAGCACTGGCAATACCATCTGTTCCCAAGTGATTCTTCACTGCACCAACTGATTGATACCAGGTGCTCACAGCCCAGCCCAGCCCCACCCTGCCCCGCCCCGCCCCGCCCCAATCCCTAACCTCAGAGCTCACAGCTCTTCCCAAGCCCCTCCTCAATAAGCTTCTTACCTCACAGTTCCCACCTTGCACCTCCTGCTGCAGCGCACCCTGCTCCTAATTCCTTGTGTTTTTGCAGGCTCATCTGATTCAACCCCCGATTCCTTTTCTCATTTTTCCCCTTCCCAGTCACCTATTACAGACCCTTTCCCTGCTTTATCTGCCTGATTGCTTTAAGAAACCAGTAAGTCCCAACATCCAGTGTGGTTTACTGCTGAGTTACGTAAGTCCGTATCTTCCTATCCCTGATACACGAATGGTGCCTGTAGTTTTAATTGGCTGTGAACATTTTAGCACGTAAATGGATATAGTGTGCGTGCTTACGCAAGATTGTGTGCGTAGGGGCGGGGATTGTCCCCGCATTTGTCAATCTACTTGAAGCAGTTAAAGTGCCAGAACGTTGGTCGGCACTAGTCAAATGCTTTCTTTTATTTTGAACCAATGTTAGCCACCCACGCTTAGGAGCCATTGGTACTGGAATCCTCCCGGAACGCTGGAAGTTGGAGGACTGTGCTGTAAACTGGAGTCGGCTGAGTGTTAAGCGGTAAGGCTGAAGAGACCCACAGCAGGCAAAGGACAGCTACCCTCTGGGTCAGAGCCTGTGAGCTTTCCCCATCCCAAGTGAAGGTACCCCAGACTCCGCTTCCCTGACTGTGCAACTCGTAACCCATCAGGGCCATCCCAAGGCTGGTCTTTGCCTGCCCCATCTTGCCAGCATCTCACTGTCTCTCTGAAGTGTGGATGCAGGTGGACGGCAACCACGTATGCTGTTCCACAGGCACTAGTCCCTCCTTACTTTTAGGCTGTTAACTCACTGAGATCCCAGACTGTGAGGGGTGCTGAACTGTGACTTTTAGTATTATGCTCAGTCTCATCTACCAATAACATTGAAAGCACTGGGGTTCGGTATACCTGGACATTTCCATGCAACCACCTTCTGTGCAACATTATTTTTCTCCTGCTAGATCATGCATGCTTGTAATAATGTGAGCCACTTGCAGAATTAAGTGTCTGCATCAAGTGGTCCTTGTCCCCGCCGGAAAGGGACCTTGAATCAAGCTCTGAGTGAGATGTATGTGTGTGTTTTCTGTGAGATAAGCCCTAATTGTTGATCCCTAAAACTTGCTGAGTAGAAGCCTTTTGTCCAGCCAATAGCCAACATAACTCTCTTTCACTTTTACTTTCTCTCCTTACCTACCTTCTGCTTGTGCAGGTAGAGAAGTGAAGACAAGCCAAAGAGGGAACTTCTTCATTCACAGAGCAGGCTTGTCTGCAGTGCCCTACAGCAGGGCACTACGTTGATTTGGCTGCAGGGTAATGAACGAAGTGGGAAGAGCACAGATGTCTAGGGTGGGCAGCCAAATTACAAGGGACCTGAGGGGCCTACTGAAGTGGGTAAATTCTGGGCTTGTTGGAACAGGAGCCTTTGACAGGTTTCAACCAAAGAATGAGATGAGCTGATGACCTCAGTACCAAGGCCATTCTAAGTGCAGTGTGGCTAGTAGAGGGCAGAAGACAAGTTTCACAGCACAGCACCTCTGGAAAATAGTTATTGGCAAGGCAGCGAATGGTAGGAAGATGATGTTAAGGAAGCATTCATAGACAATGCTGCTGTATACCATCGATGGTAGGAGCAAAGGGAAAGTACACATGCTACTGCATCTAGGCAACAAAAATAGGGGACACTGGTGGACTTGGGTTCTTAGAAGTTGAATTCCCAACTCCAACAGCTTGGCTCAGTCTCCTGAGTAGGAAGGTGTGGGCCATGTCATAGCAGCCAGAGCAGGCCAGTGAGCATTATGGAAGCCTGGGAGAGGGGCAGCCAGAAATGCTAAGGTAGAGTTGCCGTAGGCCAGTTGCTCTCCCTGTAAAACCAGGTTTGGGAGGAGTGTCTGGGGATGGAATACAAAAGGAGGGGGATCATATGGTAGGGAGGGTCAGAGGAAATAGAGACTTGTGTATGCACCAGTCTTTTTAGATTTCTGCTGTGAGCACTGTTAAAGAAGGTAGGGTAGGCCTGGAGGCATGAGTGACTCACAGAAGGGACTTTCATTGTGTGCTAAAAGGTGTACAGCCACTGTTCTCAGAAGCAGAACCATCCACTCATGGAATGACAAAACAGTGATGCTGAACAAGAGCAGACTAGCAGGACGGAGGTCCTACATTCTAGGGCCTAGATTGAGTGTGATAGACTGGTCCTGGATGACAAAGAACTGGCTTGGTTAGTGTTCTAGTTTCATTCATTGCTATGACAAGCACCATGACCCAAAGCTATGTAAGGGAATGTTACAATTTGATTCTGTTGGCTGTGATAAAATACTGACAAAAAGTTTTTTTTGGGGGGGGTATTATTTGGCTTTTATTTCCAGGTCACAGTTCATCATTGAGGGAAGTCAAGGCAGGAACTTAAAAGGAAGAACTCTGCTTTCTGACTCACTCACAGGCTCATGCTTAGCTAGCTTTTTTATATAGTCCAGGACCACCTGCCTAGGAATTAATATTTAGCGTTTCTCCCACAGGCCAATCTGATGTGGAAAGAAAATGTTAGTTTACATTTTCTGCCATTGGGGGAAGTCGGGGCAGGAATTCAAGGGAGAAGCTTGGAGCCAAGCCTGTATGTTATTCAACACAGTATTACTTGTGACCAAGGAGCTCACTCACAGCCAAAGACCAGAAACCAAGAATGCTGTTTGATTCCCTGCCTATATACTCATACTTAGCTAACTTCCATATACAGTCCAGGATCACATTCCTTAGTGTGGTACTGCCCACAGTAGGCTGGATCCTCCCACAATAATGAATATTGCAAACTTCCCCCACAGATGTCCACACTGGCCAATGTTATCTGGGCAGTCCCTCAATTGACTGCCTTCTGAGGTCAATCTAGGCTGCGTCAAGTTGACAGTTGAAACTAAGCAGGACCGTTAGTGTTGCTAGCCTTGATAAGCTGAAATATGATTGGAGAAAGAGACCAATGGCAGACTGCTTTTATCCTGGAAGGGCCATGTCTTATAATTGAAGGAGGCCCATGAGTCTAAGGTTAAGTATTTAAAGAAAGGTCAGGAAGACCAAAAATAGAATGTGGAGGGGGTAGTTCATGGGTGGACAGCAGAGCCAGGATGGAGCCCAGTGTTCAATGCCCCTGTGTTTTCTGCTGTCACAATGTTGAAAGTGGTCACCCTTGGCTCTGTCCCCAGGTAACGTGTTCTTGGCCTTTCGTGTACCTTACTTAGAGTCACATGAAAATGGAAATTGTGTGGTTTGCTAAGACTGAGCTGAGATTCTGACTTCATGTCTCTTTCAGCATGACTCCATCAGTTCCTAAGGCAAAGTGTGCCTCTCACAAGGGACACATAAGGACTGGAAGGAACTGGATAGGAGGTGTGCAGAGTCAGGTCATTACCACCCTAGGCCATTCCTTTCTCACCCAGCATCTTTTGTCCCTTAACTATACAGGGGTCATAATAGTCATACTTACTTGCTGGGTCATTTGGGGATGCAATTCTCAGGAACTAGAACATAGAAGGTGTGTGAGTATTGGTACCCTAGTGCTTAGTGATACCGTTCACATCCTTAGGCTCAGGTCGTGGGATGTGACAAGGGGCTTGAGAAGCATGCCACCCACAAGATGCAGGAGGAGACCCAGGTGAGGTTACTTGAGGTCAAAGGGAATTCCAAAAGTCAATCAACTTTACATTTCAAGGATTGTTGTTCACTAGCTCAGATTGGAGCTGGATAATTCCACACCTATATGACTTGTAACGACAGGGCCAGGAAGCAAAGAGCATTGGTGACAGTGACATAGACAGGAAGAAAGAGTAGGAAAGCTAAGATTGTCCCTCTGTGCTAAAGCCAACCTACTCAGAAGCGCAGCCTGACTAGGTCAAGATGGCTCTTCCCTCTTGTGTGTTCCCCTAGGGCCCAGTGACCTCTGTCAGCACCGCCCACGATGCTCTTCCCTTACCTTTTTCTAGCTATCTCTGTCCTATTCTGTGAGCTTCCCAAAGACTGCATGGACCATGTGTCATCCTAATTCCAGCCATTGGCATGGGGCCTGATTTTGAGCAGGGCACCATTAACCTGTAACAGGAAGCAGATCAAGTTCAGTGCAGTTTCAGGGCACATGGGAAACAACTGGGGAAGGCGAGGCCTAAAGGGCGTGAGCCTGAAGAGCTAAGCTGTGATGTGCTTCTGTGTTTAGGCTCAAAGACTCGGAGGAAAATGAAGTTTCCCTGCCTCTCCTTCCGGCAGCCCTATGCTGGTTTAATCTTAAATGGAGTAAAGACTCTTGAGACACGTTGGCGCCCCCTCTTGAGGAGCCATCAGAAATGTACCATCGCCATCCACATTGCTCACAAGGACTGGGAAGATGATGCCTGGCAGGAAGTGCTGATTGATAGGTTGGGGATGACCCTGACACAGATTCAGACCTTACTACAAGAAGGAGAGAAATATGGCAGAGGTGTGATAGCAGGTAAGTGAGGCTGTATCAAGTATGAAGTAGACAATTCAGACAGGATTCAAAGCAATTCAAGTCAGGCTCTGATTTTCTTTTAACTAGAGGCTGTGGGCTAAAGTTTCTAAGCAGCCTCTCAATACCTGTGGGAATAACTAGGCTGCTATACATAGGCCTGGGTTCTACAGACTCGTGACTCTTGACCCTGGGCCTCAGATCCTGTTTGTGTTGTGATATGAAAGCCTGTTTCGAGTCAGTACCTGTTTGTAACATTGAGCTTGTGCATGAATATGTGTAAAAAACATGGCCTGTGACACTTCAGCATAGACACTGAAAAAGTGGAGTCTTATCTAGGGTAAGACTGCCTGCTGGCTTCCTATGCCTGTCACAAGGACCCTGGGCTGGGTAAGATACCAATCAACATCTAATCCAATCACCTGGTGACCTAATTAGGAATCTAACTGATTATAGGCTTCCTGGCTGGGGCTGGTACTCTTTCAGTAAATAAACACCAGCCTTAGCAGTTTGCTAGAACCTATCATTTAAACAAGGAGTCACGGAGGACAAGCCACTCTCTCCTTTTTCTTAAGGCCTATGACTGCTGCACCCATGATTCCCTAGTTCATTTGGTTGTGTCCTTAGTATTCAGTGAGAAAAATCCCTGTTTCTTATCATTTTGGTGATATGTTGTACCCCATCTTAATAATCCTGCCATCATAAAGATATCCTTGCTGTATAAAAGAGACTACATCTGTATGTTTCTGTCTTGGTACCCAGGACTTGTTGACATTGGAGAGACTTTGCAGTGCCCAGAAACCTTAGCTGCCGATGAGGTCGTGGAACTGGAAAATCAAGCTGTTCTAACCAACCTGCAGCAGAAATATCTGACTCCAATTTCAAACCCCAGATGGTTACTGGAGCCCATACCTAGAAAGGGGGGTAAGGATATATTCCAGGTAGATATCCCAGAGCACCTGATCCCTTTGGGGGAAAGGATGGAGCAGTGAATGCTCTGGAGAACAGTGTCAAAAAACAAACAAACAAACAAAAAAAAAACTAAATAATGGCCCTGCGAATTAACCCATTATAGTATAAACCTCTAAGTATCAGGGTGGCTCTAAGCCATTATTACCATGCAGACCACAGCCCACTATGTGTTATTCCCAGATCCAGACTGCTGTGCTCTCAAACAAGGGTGTATCAGCGAGGACATCCCTCCAGCTGTGGCTCTTTCAGCAAAGCTTCCAAGCCTCAAGAACCTTGGCCTTTAGGGAAAAGGAAAACTGCCAGGAAATGACTTTTTGCTGAAGTTCACTTTCGTCCTGCTCTTTTCTGAATTGAATTGCACAAATAAATATGTTGATGGTAACTGTTTACTGTCTGGGCTCCCTTTGTCCTTTCCCATGTCTTTATTGTAGTCAAACCCCATGCAGTGTATGACCAGCATCCAGGGAACCATCTCACAAGTCTGGGACCAGGCACTGAGTCAACATCAGTGCACTGATAAATCTGTGATGAAAAGACAGAATGAAGGAAATTAACAGTGGCCCATCCTTGCTCTTGTTCTGTGGAGAGGTCCCCTCAGACAACAAAGAATCACCAGCTACTTTTTAACCTAGAGAATCCTAAATATTACTTAGGTAACATAAAGTTGAAGTTAGTCATCCTTTGGCAGACTGTTAGCCAGAGTATTAGATGAACTTCAGGAAAGTCATGGTAACTTTGACTAGGGTTGGGGACCTGGGAGAACACAGTCCCTTTTTTAAGATACCAAAGTTGTGTGAAGTTACTCTGGCAGGGTTAAGCCATACCTGTGTGTCTGCTATAAAAATGCTGCTGCTGTCCATGACAGGGCAGGGAGGACAGAATGGTGTGGAAGCCAGGGCCCTGGGAACAGAACACAGGGTGGTAGCACACAGACCCCAGGCTCCAATTTAACATGTTTATTTACCACCACGAGATCTGTTTTTATTCAGTAAGAACAAAAATTGGATCTTTTCAGAAAGAAGGTGAGTTTTCTATCTTTAGTGGCCTGCGAGTTTATGAAGTTGTTTGGTTTTGAACAGTGCACAGACATTACACGAGTTTTCTGAGTATTCCTCATCCTCTTCCTCCCCCTCTCCCTCTTCCTCCTCTTCCGGCTCCTGCTCCTATTCCTCCATGGTGGACTCACTTAGGGATATGGCTGAGAGGGCAGCTTTCAGGATGGAAGTGCAAGTGTTGTACACAGACGTCACATACCCATGCCTGAGGTACCCTGAGGAGCTACTGGGCACATGCCCAGCCCCTCCCATTTTAGCAGTAGTTAAAGGAGGGACCGTATCATCAGAGGTGTCCTCTCCACGTGGGCCCCTTGTCTCCTGAGGTGGACAGTTGTCTGGGGTACTTACAGGGATGTTGCTCTGACTGTCAGTACTAGAAGGCGCAGTGGGAAGAAGCTTGGCTGCTGGTACTGCTGATGTCTGGTTGTTGGTCCCCCTTCTGGGACTTCATGTCATCATCCTCCACCTTGTGGAACCTTGGGGAATGTATGGTAGGGAGAAGCTTCGCCTTTTTTGGATTTGACACTTGCCTCAGCAGCTCTTTATGTGAAGAAACTATATATATATATATATATATATATATATATATATATATATATATTTGTTTTGTGAGACGGGGTTTCTTTGTGTAGCGTTGGTCACCCTGGAATTCCCTCTGTAGACCAGGTTGTCCTTGAACTGAGATATCTGCCTGCCTCTGTGTTGTGATAAAATGTGTGAACCACAGCCACTGGCAATTGTAACTATTTTTTTGTTATTGTTGAAAGTTGTCAATCTTAAAGTTTTAGTTTTTTAAATTGCTATGTTACTGTTATGTATCACGTAAAAACTTTTAAACTTAAAATAAAACAAGTCTTTTTACCTCAAAGAAGCTGAGCTCCTAGGTAGTTGACAGTGTGGCTGAAGAGAGGAAAGAGAAGATTTTTCAAGTCTCTAAGGAAATATTACCCGCTCGGTTTTAGCCTTTATTGTTTGTATTCATCTCCTAGGCTGTTCTGTTCTCCCTTTCCCGTCACCGAGCCAGAGGTGTCCCTGATGGTCTGACCCAGGAGAGGGCTTTAAAGGACACATGGAGAAAAGGCATGTTTAAATCTGAAATGGGAGGGCCAAATCTCGTATTCTAAAGTCGCTTTTTGGCTTAAAGAGCACAGGTCATTTTGACAGCAGCAGCTGCTTTGTTTTGATTGCAGAGCTCACTAGCCCTATTTGCATCCAAGAGAGTGTTTAGCATTAGAAGTTTGGGCTAGTAAAGCCTGATGTGTAGAAATTAAGTGGAGAGCAGGAATGGAACTAGAAAAGGACTTGAAGGTGAGAAATATTTTAGGACTTAAGTCGTTATGAAGTTGTCTGAGGAAGTTCCTGCCTGTCCCTCCTGGCATTTTTGCCCCGCCTACTCTGAGTCAAGACTGTGGCTCCCGGGCTGCTGAAGTGCGGCCGCGGTGGGCAGGTCTAGGGCTGGGCTGCAGTGTCTTAAGGAAGCAGCCTGGGGCGGCGCTCCAGGCTTTCTGCCAGTAGTTTCCACTGCCACCATTACTCCTCTGGTCATCTTTAAAAAGCACACACCCACAAGCTTCCTTCCTTTCTCGTGGTTCAGCTCACTTTCCGGAGCCAGTGCAGCCACTGACCAGCAAGGCCTCCAGTTCTGTGCAGCTACTGCAGCTGTGATCTGTGGTTTTGTTGTTTTCTTTTGCCTTTTCTCTATTTCATCTGTAAAATACCCTGCTGTAGTAGGGACATTAGGCTCAGCTAAACTAGTAGAAGCCATTGTGTGTGTGTGTGTGTGTGTGTGTGTGTGTGTGTTTGATTTTCATAAAGGTATCACAAGAAACCTTTTTCTTGTGACATCGTGAAGCAAAGGTAACTTAAGTACTGGTGTCACTTTTTGTCTTCAGAATCTTTTATCTATGTTTTTTTATTGTTTTGTCTTTTGTCGTGCTGCCCCACCCCAGTGTGGGGGTGGCCAGAAATATGAGGGGGGCAGGTTGAACTACAATTACTACATTTAATCAATTTTATCCCGTGGATCTAAGTTAAATCCAATTTCATAGTGCAAATATATCAATAGGAAACTTATTTGGCCCTCATAGGTGATATATTTTCTTTAAATTTTTTTACCAAATGTTCACATGCCTTTAAATTTACAAGAACCTTATCAGGGGACCAAGGGCTTATTTTAAAAATGAAAATAAAGAATTTTTTTAAGTTCTTAAGCAATTCATTCTAAGAACTAGTGTGCAGAAGCAAACAAAGCATCTAAAGGCAGGAAAGTGCTCTTTAGAATTTAGCTGTCCCATGTTTTACTGCTGATTCTTCTTCATCTCTTTTTTCAGGCAGTCTTTCTGCCATGACTTCTCCTATTTTGCTGATATGTATGTATATATGCATACATATATGTGTGTGAAATATATATACATATTATATAATATAATAAGTATTACATACATATATATAGTCTTTCTTCTGTACTCAGGTACCCTTGTTTAGGTGTGCCAGTATGACCTGAACCTTCAGGTCATTGTTTAGTTACTGGATCATAAGAGGAGGTGCCAGAAGATGAAATTATAGAAAAGAGAGAAGACAGAGAAGATAAATAAATTCTGGGGTCTGGAAGTCTTGCATAATCTATGTTTTATGCCAAACAAACTTATTGAAAAGCATTGTTGGACATGGTGGCATGCACCTTTAGTCCCAGAACTCAGAAGGCAGGTGGCTCTCTGAGTTCAAGGCCAGGCTGGTCTACAGATCAAGTTTCAAAACAGCCAGAGCTGCACAGAGAAACCCTGTCTTGAACCATCCCTGCAAAAAAGTATAGCATCTTATATACTTAAAGGGGAGAAATGGGGTAAACTCAGCAAGAAGCTAATCAAACAATGCCACAAAAGAACACAGGGTATCTCAAGAGCATAACAGACCAGAACACAGAGCAGCCTTGGGACTGATAACCATAGACCCATCTGGTGGGAAGAGCTGGCCCCAGGCCATTGCGGGGTCTGTCAAGCAGCATATTCCTGATTATATCAAGGCCTCAGGGATAAGCCACCAAGGCCCTGGCCCCAGATGATTGGTGGCTCTGCCAAGCATATTCTTGGTTTAGAGAAGGAGCTATGTTCCTTCCCCCAAACATCAGGGCCTTAGGAAAAGCCTCAGATGATCAACCCAGCCTTCAACAGGAGAAAACATGTGGGCTATGCCTTACACACCCACCACCTATATACATGAGAGGAGATAAATAAAATATAATAAAAATATTTTAATTAAATCCTAAGGGGAATTTTTACTTGCTTAGCTAGATGTGACAAAAGTAATTCACACCTATGACAGTCAGCAGGGCAGGCTCTTTGAACTGGTACATGCTGTTTGGGTTGACCAAAAACTACTACCCTTGCACAGACAGAAGGCATATTAACCAGCCTTACCTTCAGAGGTGACAAACCAGATGACTTTCTAATTTATTTCCTTTTGGTGTGGAGGTGACAGACCCCTCCAATGCATTAGGCTTCGATTGACCAAAAGGAGCCCTGTGGACCTGAAACATCTAAGGTTGTGCATCTCCTAGGAGTCCCCTGATCATTGCACCCTTCCTCACTTCAAAAGGCTTCGAGACTCCTGGTGTTCAAAGTTCATTCTCTGAGATCTTGGTGGGGCCTCCAGAAATATTGTGGGGTATTCACCAGAGAATACTGCTCAGACATGGGTTTAAGACAATGGAAAGTCTTTATTCGCCAGCCAGCTGTGGCAGCTCTACACATTGGTGGCTCCTTCAAACATGAGCTGCCTGACCAGGATATCTGTGGCTTCCCCATGTACTTTCTGTTGCACTGCATTCTTATTGCCAGTGAGGAACAAAGGCCAAGTTTCACTAACCTGTCATAGAGTAGCCAGAAGATCCACAATTTCTCCATGATCAGTAGTTGGCTCTCCAGGTTCACAGTGCACAAAGGCACACTGGACAAAACCATTCCCATGCTCTAGAAAATGCATTGTCTCAGAGGACTGAGAAGAACCCATATTAATTCCACCTTATCACTTAAGGTAATGGATCTTTCTCACTGTGAGGTCTGAGCTTCCCAAAACCTCAATTTCTATTTGGGGCAAACTTTCCTTACCTTATCCAAAGGTTACTTGCCCTACATTAAAGGTTGATGTAGGATGTCCTTCTATATGTTGTGAATATGTGTTGCTTTTAGTGGTTGATAAATAAAACTGAACTGACCAATGACTAAGCAGATTAGAGCCAGGCAGGATATGCAAAAAAAAAGAAACAGAGAGAAAGAAGGCAGAGTCTGAGAGATGTCATGTAGCTGCCAAAGTACTTAGATGCCAAAATATTACTGGTAAGCCACAGCCACATGATGATACACAGATTAGTAAAAAAAATGGGTTCATATAATTGTCAGTAATATGCTTGAGCCATTGCCCAAACAATTCTAATTGCTATCAAGCCTCTGAGTGTATATTCTGGCACTGGCAGGTGGGAGACAAACCTCCACTTACCAAAGGTGCTAGCTGAGGTGTCACTGCAGTTATCAAGGCAGACAGTGACCTCTGAAGAGGTGAGAATGAAAACTCAGTTCAGATTGACTTCATCAACCTGCATCAAAGTTTGGGGAGTCTGATGTCAGGCAGCGTATTTAAACACAATAGAATTTGGAAAAGGTTTCCATACAACAATTATTCCAGTTGCAGGTGCACGATAAAATTAAGGTGTGACTACATAGAAACTCCTTACAAAGTGCATGTGATCTTGAAGATGGTTTCTATAGTGGAAGGGTCTAGAATCCAGTGTGGTCTCTGATTTAGATATCATAGAGTTCAGAAGTCTATAAAATGCATGTGACATCTCCCTTAAAAATGGGTTTATTAACTTGGAGGTAAAGATAACAGTCTAGGGAAGGAAAAGTCTGGAATAAACATTTTAGATAAGGTCTGACTCTAAAGATAGCAAAAAGTTTACCAGATCATTGACAACCTCCACTCTCAGATTTCTAAGTGGAATGTAGGTATTTTATTTTATCTCATCCATTGAGAAGATACCCCTTCCTGTTTAACATTCCTTGTTTATATGTAGTCTGATCTTTTTGTTAGGACTGCTAGCTCCCCAGCAATGACGGGGAAACTTATTGTTAATTATAAAAGTTTAGCCAATAGCTTAGCCTTATTACTAACTAGCTCTTATAACTTAAATTAATCCATTTTTATCAATCTACTTTTTGTCTCATGGCTTTATTACCTTTACTCTGTACTGTCCCTTCTGCTTCCTGAAGATGGAGTTTCTGTCCTACCTGGTCCTGCAGCCATTTAGTCCCAAATAAACACAAAGAGGCTTATAAGAATTATGAATGTTTGGTTGATGGCTCAGGCTTTGTATTTCCTAGCTTTCTCTTAAGTATTAACCCATTTCTATTAAACTACATATCACCACAAGGCAGTGACTTACCTGTAATGCCCTCTGTCAGATCTTCTCTGCCTTCCCTTTCCCAGAATTCACTTAGTCTGGTAGCCCAACCTGTATGTCCTGCCTGGCTACTGGCCAGTCAGAATTTATTCATCAATCAATAAGAGAAACATATATTCACAGCACACAGAAGGACATACCCCATCAGCTTCCTCTCCATTTAGCTAATGATTCGCCCTTTCTTCTTAGCATCATCCTGTGTGCCTGAAAATCCTACCTGGCTATTGGCCATTTAGCTTGTTATTAAACCAATCAGAAGGGCACATCTTCATAGTGTACAAAAACATTATTCCACAACAGGTTTCCCTAGATCTGTGGGCAAAAAGACCTTTGTGACACCAACATGCCATCAAGTTCCTTATACTATCATTTAAAGACAATTCTGACAGGTGGGCAAGATGTACTCTAGATACATGTCATGGTTAGTGTTCTATTGCTGTGAAGGCACACTATAAAAAAAAGTATTTAATGGTTTTGCTTACCATTTCAGAGGATTAGGCTATTATCATCATGGCAGGGAACATGGTGTTGGAGAGGAAGCTGAGAAATCTACATCTGAATCCCCAGGCAGTAGGAAGAAGAGACATGGGGCCTGGTTTGAGCATTTGAAACCCCCAAACCCTTGCTAAACAGTAGCGGCACATGGCTTTAATCCCAGCCCTCTGGAGATAGAGGCAGGCAGATCTCTGTGAGTTTGAGGCCAGATTGATCTAATGAGTGAGTTTCAGGACAGCCAGGGCTATGTGGTTTAAAGAAAGAAAAAGACCAACCTGCCATTCCATTCCCCAGCACTCCACAGGGAGGGTGATGCCTTCCACAAGGGATCAACAAAATCTGTCAAGTCATTTGGAGTAGGGACTAGGCCCTCCCTCCAGCCTCTAGGTTAAGGGAGTATCCCTCCAAGGGGAATGTACTCCCAAAGTCCTTTTGTGCACCAGGGATACATCCTGGTTCCACTATCAGAGGTCTCTTAGACTGCCCAGGCCTTCTAACTGAAAACCACATTTAGGGGGTCTAGGTCTGTCCAATGCTGGGTTCCAAGATATCAGACTTGGTCCATTAGCTCCATGTTGTTCAAATCAGCTGTCTCTGTGGGTTTCTGTAGCCTGGTCTTGTCCCCATTTTCTTATCACTCCACTCGCTCTGCATCTGGATTCTGGTTTGGCTCAGTGTTTAGTTGTGTGTCTGCTTCTGTTTCCATCAGCTACTAGATGAGGGCTCCATGATGGTAGGTAAGTTAGTCATCAATCTCATTATCAGAGAAGGGCATTTATAGTAGTCTTTCCACTGTTGCTCAGATTGTTATTTGGGGTTATACTTGTAAGTCTCTGGGCATTTATTTAGAGTCAGTTTTCTCTTCAAACCTATAATGGCTCCCTCTTTTATGCTCTCTCTCTCTCTCTCTTATCTATTCCTCCCCTGACTCATTCTTCCTAATCCCATGTGCTTTCCTCTCCTCCCCTTCTCTTTCTCCTAGCTCCCTCTCCACCCACTGCCCCCCACTTCCAAAATGCTCAGGAGATCTTATTCCTTTTCCCTTCTGTGAGGGACCTTGTATGAATCACTTAGGTTTCTCCTTGTATCCTAGCTTCTCTGGCAGTGTGAATTGTAGGCTGGTGATCCTTTGCTCTATGTCTAAAATCCATATATGAGTGAGTACATACCATGTTCCGCTTTCTTGTGATAGGGTTACCTCACTCAGGATGGTTTCTTCAAGTACCATCCATTTGCCTGCAAATTTCAAGATTCCATTGTGTTATTTTTTTTTCTGCTGAGTAGTATTCCATTGTGTAAATGTGCCACATCTTCTTTATCCATTCCTCATTTGAGGGGCATCTAGGTTGCTTCCAGGTTCTTGCTATTACAAATAATGCTGCTATGAACATAGTGGAATAGATGTAAATGTCTTTGTTGCATGGATGTGGATCATTTGGGTATATGCCTAAGAGCAGAACTGCCAGGTCCTATGGTATACCGATTCCCATTTTCCAGAGGAACCACCATACTGATCTACAAAATGGCTGTACAAGTTTGCACTCCCACTAGCAGTGGAGGAGTGTTCCCCTTTCTCCACATCCTCTCCAGCATAAGTTGTCATTGGTGTTTCTAATTTTAGCCATTCTGATAGGAGTAAGGTGGTATCTCAGAGTTGTTTTAATTTGCATTTCCCTGATGGATAAGGATGTTGAGCACTTTCTTAAGTGTCTTTCAGCCATTTTGGATTCCTCTATTGAGAATTTTCTCTTCAATTCTATACCCCACTTTTTAATAGGGTTATTTGGTGTTTTGATGACTAGTTTATTGAGTTCTATGTATATTTTGGAGATAAGCCCTCTGTCAGATGTGGGGTTGGTGAAGATCTTTTCCCAGTCTGTGAGCTGCCATTTGATCTTGTCAACTGTGTCTTTTGCCTTACAGAAGCTTCTAAGTTTGAGGAGATCACATTTATTAATTGTCAATCTCAGTGTCTGTTGTACAGGAGTTATATTCAGAAGTGGTCTCCTGTACCAATTTGTTCAAGAGTACCTTCCACTTTCTCTCCTAAGAAGTTCAGTGTGGCTGGATTTATGTTGAGGTCTTTGATCCATTTGGATTTGGGTTGTGTGCACGGAGATAGACATAGTTCTATCTGCAGTCTTCTATACACCAGCATCCAGTTGTGCCAACACCATATGTTGAAGATACTTTCTTCCTTCCATTGTATAATTTTAGCTGTTATGTCGAAAATCAGGTGTTCATAGGTGTGTGGGTTAACATCAGGATTTTCAATTTGATTCCATTGGTCTACCTGTCTATTTTTGTGCCAATACCAAGCTGTTTTCAGGACTATAGCTCTATAGTGGAGCTTGAAGTCAGGATGGTGATGTCTCCTGAAGTTTCTTTATTGTACAGGGTTCTTTGGCTATCCTGGGTCTTTTGGTGTCCCCCCCCCCAGCAAACTTCCCTCTCACCTCTTCTTTGCTCTTCCCCCAATCCTTCCCTTCTCCACTTTTATTCAAAAAGGGCAGGCCTCTCATGGATCAACAAAACGGGCATATCAAGTTACAGTAAGACAAAGTACTTCCCTTTGTATTAACGCTGGGCAAGGCAACTCAATAAGAAGAATAGGTTCCCATATGCCAGCAAAAGAGTCAGAGGCAGCCCCTGCTCCCACAGTTAGGAGTCTCACATGATGACCAAGCTACACAACCGTCACGTGTATGCAGAGGGCCAAGCTACACAACCGTCACGTGTATGCAGAAGGCCAACGTCAGTCTCACACAGGGTCCCTGGTAGGTTTAGACTCTGTGAGCTCCTATGAGCCCAAGTTTGTTGCTGTTTGGGCCTTTATCTCCAGTCATTCGGGCACTTTAGCAAATGGCTTTTTCTTTATTAACCTCTAACTATACAGAGTGATTTCTCACTGAGAAGGTACAGAATTATACTACTACAGCATACAAAGCATCACACTAATCCAACTTGAGCACAAACAGCCCAACCGACAAAGCTTACCTCACCACACAGGCTCCTCCCTAAACTTCTATCTCAGCACCAGCAGCTCTGCCCATACCTACTACTTGCACAAGAACACCTCTGCCTACTATCACTGCAGTTCCAAAGAGCCTCAGGGTCAGCAGGTTCTAATAGTGCCTCCTAGTGGCCAGGGAAGCATGTTGCAGTGGTCACACAGACAGCATGAAACCTTCTTCAAAGGAAGTGTCAGAGTCTGGGCAAAGGCATCTTAGTCAATGCTTTTAAATACCCTCAACATTTTCACACCGAGAACCTGAGGCAGCTCCAACAAACCAGTCTCCATGGTATAATCATCCCCGACCTGGTATGGAGGTCATTTGACCTGAAGCTTGGAGGCATGGCCAGGACACTGTGAGCTGGAGGATGGTGCTGCCTAGTGACCACAAGGCTACCCTGTGACCCTGATTCTTAAGGTACTGAGATCCATTCCAAGAGAACCTTTGGGAAAGAGTGTGTGCACTTTGCCCTCCATGGACCACTCCTCTGGCTGTGCTTTCCATCCCTGGGGTCTCCTTATCAGAGCCAGCTTCTCATCCTCATTCCTTCTAAGTGTGGATGCATAGCGGTAGAAATCCTCAGTGATGCTCCACATGACCCCTCCCCTCCCTGACCTTATGCTGTGAAGTCAGTGAGGCCCTGATTACAGCCTCTGTGTACCCTGAAACCCCACAAGATGGATAAACTGCTGCTTCTCCCTTTGAGATCAATGGGTTTGCTTAATAACAGGCCCAATGCAAGACTTGGGGTTGGGCTGACTTCTGCGTGACTTTGAAATTCAGGGAAACTCACTGCATAGGGTGAAGGTGGTGGCATCCAGAGAAAGGCACCCACAAGATAGTGCTGAAAGACATGGCCAGGCCAAAGGAAACACAAAAAAGGAAGGGAGTTTTGGAATCGCCAAGGTATTACAACTGTGTGGGCTGGCATTAGCATAAGAGAGAGTTTTAGATCCTCTGATTGTCCTGCCTGCCAATACTAACCCTACTTTCAGCTGAGAAGACAACATCACTCCTTTTGATTAACAAAAGGCTGGAATGCTAGGAACAAAGGAAACTAGTTGCCCTCTACCAGAAGGAGTCACTTCCATTCTCTCTGGCAAAACACACAAATGATGCTCAGCAAAATGCATGCTGGCCTGCAGATTACTTTCAGTATTATAAACCTGTCAAGATCAAAGAGTTAGGAAAACTTCTAAGAAAGGTTATTTATGATGGGGGGGGGGGGGCTGGGATCTGAATGAATGGCTCACTAATTTTTCCTGGGTAAAGCAAATGTTTATTTTCCCCCTCTCACTGCATTATGCATCCTATTTGCAGGCATCATTTGTAAATGTCAAACACTATAGATACCAGGGAAGCTACAGTTAAATCCCCCAACTCCATATCCTAGAGCCAGTGGAGATGGAATGCACTAAATTCCTGTCATTCTGTTAATTCTGGATGGCAACAGGCCATTGTATCATAAAGCAGCTACTTACATGTCAAAATCGGCAACACAATTAATGTATCAACTTTAAGGCCTATTTAAATGTGAATCAATGATTTGATCCATATGATCTAGTCCAGTGGAGAATGTGATGGCTGAAGAAACTCTGTTTTATGTTAGGTGTCCATCTTGATACTCACTAGCCATTTCGTTCTGACTCTAGTTTTAAAGACAGGTTCCCAGTAATACTGACTCACTGATGCCAATTTAAAAATGACCATGTGATGACTAGCTGCATTCTTCATAAAATTGGCTTTCCAAAAGATCTAGGAGGTAAGGCCTCATGAAGAACAGAAATGAGTGTCTCACTTAGGGCTTGATCTGCTAATCAGAACAACGGGAGGTTCCTTCCATCTGGGCCAAGGACCGCAGGAAGCAGCATGCATCTGTGCAGATAATCAATTTTTCAACTGGCATAGTTATTAGGACAAGCCCTGTATGTGCTTTCCCATGTCATTGTTTCTGTGGAAACCCAGGCAGTGAGTGCATGGACTGCATTCAGGGGACCAGGTGTCACGCCTGGGGCCAGGCACCGAATCGACACCAATGCCCTGGCAAATCTGCAATGAAGAGGAGACTCTACAGATATAAACAGAGGTTTCTACTTCCCGCCCCTTCTGGCAGCCACTTTTAAATAATCACTCAGAGGCTTAACATTAATTACATACTATTTGGCTCATAAATCAGGCTTTTGCTAACTGGTTCTTACATTTAAATTAACCCATTTCTATTAATGTTTGTAATACCATGTGGTGGTGGCTTTACTGGTCCTCTGGCATCCTGCTTCTTGGGTGGCTGGCTTGCATCACTCTTGACTCTACACTCCCCCCCCCCCCCGGGGTCTCTGTTTCTTTCCTGCCTAGCTTTATTCTGCCTGGCTATAAGCCAATTTAGCTTATATTGTCAATGTAGGAGAACAACAAGTATCCACAGCATAAAAGAGGGATCATCCAACAGCAGATGGAGAAGATCATACTTCTACAGTGCAAGAGCCCTCAGGAAAAGTTCCCGCAGGCAAGGAAGGGTGGCTCTCACCCAGCAATTCCTTATCTTAAAAGTCTTAAATCTAGCAATAATGGCTTGAGGTTGCTTGAGAAGAGTTAGGTGGTGAACATTTTGTAGCAATATTTTGCCAGTTCTTTTGCAAAGTTACTACTGTCTATTTTCTTCATGCTTCCAAGAGTTACGCCAACACCACCCTCTAGTGCTAAGAGCAATGAATACTGGCCAGGATGGTGGATTCTAGCCAGATCCATTCCAGGGGAAAAGGCGAAAAGTCACATTATGCAGAGGCCTAATAAGAAAAATACATAAGGATAGGTACATCACACCTTGTCCAACGAGGATCAATCATACTTCCTGACATAATTCCTACCTACATACCTCTCATATACCCGAGACCAAGCATATATCCTGTACAGTTGAGTCAAGCAAACTTTTTTGCGAATTGGAAACATGTGCCTTATTATTCTATATGAACAGGAGCCTCAGATGGGGGAGCAGCCCCAGGGGAATGGAATGTCCTGCTTCCAGACACCACAGTGGTGTGAGGTGACACCAGCAGGTCAGGTTCCCTACCCTTCTGCACTCAGTTTGCTGAGGGAATGAAGACGCTGCTAGTGTCCATGACAGGGCAGGGAGGACAGAATGGTGTGGAAGCCAGGGCCCTGGGAACAGAGCACAGGGTGGTAGCACACAGACGCCAGGCTCCAATTTAACATGTTTATTTACCACCACGAGATCTGTTTTTATTCAGTAAGAACAAAAATTGGATCTTTTCAGAAAGAAGGTGAGTTTTCTATCTTTAGTGGCCTGCGAGTTTATGAAGTTGTTTGGTTTTGAACAGTGCACAGACATTACACGTGTTTTCTGAGTATTCCTCATCCTCTTCCTCCCCCTCTCCCTCTTCCTCCTCTTCCGGCTCCTGCTCCTATTCCTCCATGGTGGACTCACTTAGGGATATGGCCGAGAGGGCAGCTTTCAGGATGGAAGTGCAAGTGTTGTACACAGACGTCACATACCCATGCCTGAGGTACCCTGAGGAGCTACTGGGCACATGCCCAGCCCCTCCCATTTTAGCAGTAGTTAAAGGAGGGACCGTATCATCAGAGGTGTCCTCTCCACGTGGGCCCCTTGTCTCCTGAGGTGGACAGTTGTCTGGGGTACTTACAGGGATGTTGCTCTGAATGTCAGTACTAGAAGGCACAGTGGGAAGAAGCTTGGCTGCTGGTACTGCTGATGTCTGGTTGTTGGTCCCCCTTCTGGGACTTCATGTCATCATCCTCCATCTTGTGGAACCTTGGGGAATGTATGGTAGGGAGAAGCTTCATCTTCTTTGGACTTGGCCCTTGTTCAGCTGCACTTGTGACTGGAGATTGTGCTTCGCTCACCAGAAACAGGTTTCTGAATTTGTTCCTCCTGATACTCTGTAGGAGCTCTGGTTTGTCTCTCTGAGGGTTGATGTTGTGGTAGATCTGAAACAAAATGGACTCGTTGGTCAATTGGTAATATAGCTAAACCACCCCTCTGCATTATACTGGTCATCTTTTGTGATGGAGAAAATGACTGGGGCTGCAGGCAAGATGAGTTATGTGCTGGCCCAGGACCCCAGCCAGGAAAGAGAAATGAGTCACAGGTGAAGGTGCTGACTATGTATGTGACACTAACTGGCTTCTCAGGGCCTGCCTGCTGCCTGCCTCCTGCCTGCCTGCCTGCCTGCTGCCTGCCTGCCTGCCTGCCTGCCTGCCTGCCTGCCTGCCTGCCTGCTGCCTGTCTGCCTGCCTGCCTGCTGACACCTAAGGGGCAGCCTAGAGTTTAATGTCAAAGTCTATTACTTTCACCAATCAGTAAACAACATCCCCTGCCAAATGAGGAGCTTAAAGCACTTCACTCCTGGGGTGTGCACACAAGAAGATGTGCTCATCAGCAATAGTGGTGGCAAGAACAATTTTGTACTTTACCATCATTTTCCTGTTCTCTCCAGACTGGAGCTCAGAATCCTTTTGGCGAATCTTTCTGAACCCATACCGGTAGAGCTGGCGAAGGAAACTCTTCAGGCTATCTGCTTCAAAAACCTTTCCTGTGTCCCTGCGGTGAAGGACCTCTCTCTGAAACAGGTCTACCTCAGTCATGGTGCTGTCTCTGTTGTCACTCCAGTTCACAGACTGGAAGGCCTCATTCTGCTCTATGGTCCAGATCTTCTTGGGGAAGCATAGACTGAGGAGGTTGGCGTCACCTTCCTCATTGGCTGTACAATGGCTTTGTTCTTCAGGTCTGAGGCTCTCTTGGATGGACTGACTTTGTGTCCCCACTTGGTCACCTTGACTCACCAAACTCTCTCTTGTATACACCAGTGGCTCAGAAGAAGTGTCACATGGGGTCTCTCTTCCTGGCTCTTGGCTAACAGGTAGGACCAGGTTGGTGGCATACATAGTTCATGGCCACACTCTGACTGGACATCAGAAGTATTCTGGACTGCAGACCACTTACATCCCCCAAAAGAGTCCAGACTGCATTTGCTTCCCCATAGAGATGTCCACCAATTAGAAGCCACTGAGTTTGAGCATCAGTACTGTGGTGATCACCTGCTGAATTCATCATTCCCTTTGTTTGTCATATGATGTCACAGGTGTCCCACAGCCAGTCTGGAGAATGAGTTTTGTCTCAGTGTAGGGGAGTTTTCAAAAAGTATACGAAATTGTGCAGGTTTCCAGAACAGTCTCGTGTGTCCTGGCAGGCACATCTGACCCACCCTGCACAAGTTCAGAAACAGTTACCATCTCTTTGTCACTCCTCAGGGTGGGGGTGCAGGGGGCTGTTTCTTAGGTTCCCTGCTTTGCTCAGGGACCAGCCCACAATTAGTCCAAGGTTTGGGAATATGAAAAATGCTAATAAATAAATAAGTACGTAAATAAATAAATAAATAAAAGTTCAGCATTGTCCTACAGTTTTCATATAAATCCCTGTACTTTCGTTCCGAAAGCATACAAACTTTGAAAGGTAACATGCAAATCTGCAGAAACACGAGTATTGAATGAGTGCTGTAGATAAGTCAGTTAAAGATAATTTTCTGTTTTATGTCTCAGCAGGTAAAACGCATCTGTCAACTTGTAAATTTATTGAGCTGTATAACCAAACCTCTATCCAAGCCATATGAAAGGACAAAATATGATGGTAAGTTAATTGGGCTCTATAACCAACAAGAGTTATTATGTCTCATCTAGTCTCAGAGCTGTACCCATGTAGAGAGATCAGCATAGATGTCACTTGTCTTGTAGTTTTTCTTGGTTTCTTTCTTCATGTCTGTAGTCAAGATTTTCAGTAGGTTTTTCATGGTCAAATCTGATCTATATCGATATTGAAGGAATCCATGTTTTTTTTTCTTTTTGTTTTTGTTTCCTATGTAAACAAAGACATAACTGTTGTTTGCTGCAGCTCCGGGCACTGAACACGAATCACTGTACTCAACCAAACCAACATGGGGTTTATTGGGGAAAAGGAGTGAGATTAAAGAGGGGGTGTCAGTTAAGTCAGGAATTCGGGGCACCAAATCATCAAGACTGAGGGGATGTTGACCATCTTTGTGGGCCAGAAAAAGCTGGGCTGGAGTGCTGCCAATTTTGGGGGTAGCTGGCTGTTTCATAGCAGTCAAGGCTGTATGGAACTCTCTGGTACCTCTTAGACATTTACTTTCACACAGGAGGCACAGCGGGTTGATTTGAGAGGGCCTGGACATGCTTGCTGGTCTGTTGGGTGTCCAGATCCATGACTACCTGCTGCTATTCCTGTAACAACAGTAACCTCTCCCCCAGTGCAATGCACTTCCCAACTTCCATTGTGAAGTTAAGGCATCCTTAAAATATATATGCTGGTTTAGTTTAGTAGATTCCCCCATAATCCAATATCTCTCAGCAGTTGCTCTTTTTTGCTCATTAGCATTAAAGAATTTTAATAAAATAAAGAACTGTGTACTCTTCAAATGCCCTTTATTATTGTTGTTTCCCATCCTTACATGGCTTATTCTTTTTATCTTACTCTGTTCAGTCTTTAATACCTGACTTTATTATTGTCACATTATTTTTTCCGACGACTGTCTATACCATTTTCTTTCCTTTCTTCAGCACTATAGCACATTTAAAGCATACTGTACCTGTTCAGAGGGTTTCTGGTGTGGACCTGGCTTTCTCTGCTCTTGCAGCCAATGTCTGACCAAATAAGCCAAGCCTTAAAGGGACAGGCCACCCACAGAGTCTGGCCTTACAGGAAGCCCTGGTCACATTGGAACATTCACAAGCCTGCCAGAGAGACTGAGGCCTCTTCCCACCGTGGCTCCAGGAAAATGCTACTTTTAGCCTTTGTGCACTGCCCTTCTGTGCATGTGCAGTCTCCTTCTGTGGCTCTGCTTAGCATGTGGTGTTGGTGGCAGGCTCAGGTCCCCTGAGGTCTGTCCAGCAGGCTCCCCCCACTGGTTGTGGGCTGCAGCCCCAGTTGTTCGTCTACGGGGGTCAAGCCTCCTGCTGAGAGCTTGTGGTTGCTAGGAAGCTATGTGTGGCTCCATGTCTGGAACTTTTCCCAGCTGTCTCAGGCCTTATGCTTGGATATATATGCCCCTACGTTTTCCACCAAGTGGTGTTTCACTGGCAGGCCTTGGCCCAGGCTACTGCTGGGCAGTGTTCTCAGAGCTCAGTCAGTAGCTGAAACTGCAGTAGATTCAGGTACAGATGCTGTGCTGATGATAACACCACAGATAAGACATTATGGAGAACCCGGAAGAGCCCTGTTTTGTCAGAGGTATGACCTCGGTCTGGTAGTGTGAGACCTGCCTGAATTACGGGTTCATGCGGACCTCTGGCCTCCTCTCGGGCCTGCAATTTGGTAGGCAGGAACCAGGCACATTCCCAATGCTGGGAGCCTCGGGGTTCCTCCCCTGGTTAATGGACTGCTTGTCAGCATGTGTGTCCTGCAAGGAAAAGTCCTGGCGCAAGTGCCTTGAGTGACAACTATAGTGAAAGGTGGGACACAGGATAGCTAACGAGCCAGAATGATATTTCATGAGTAAACTTCACTAAATCCTCCCACTCGTTGGACACATACTGAAGTCTGGGTGCACTGGAGATTACTGAGCGAAAATGGATTTTATGGCTGGGGAGGTGAATCAGATGATAAAAGTGGTAGCTGCTCATGCCCGGGGATCTCATCTGAGTCTCCCTGAGCTGCATACATGGGGTGAGGAAACTCGGTGCCTCTGTAATCCCAGCACTACTCTGGGGAGTTGGGAGGAGAGCCACAGTGGGCCAGCATCTCCAGGGCCAGCCAGCCTGGACTACACCACACAGCAGCAGCAGAAACAAGGCAGTTCCTGCCATCACAAGGTAGAAGGGAGACCCAACTTGAGTTATGTCCTCTGGCATCTCTGTCAGCACTGAGCCCAGGCATGCATCTACCCTCATTCTCAAGTATACACAGAGAAATGGTTTTTGTTGTTGTTGTTGTTTTTAACTTAACCTTGCCTGGGGCTAGAGCTTTGACTAGGCCCTTGCTGCTCTTGCAGAGGACAAAGGTTCTGTTTCCATCACTTACATGGAGACTTGCAACCATCTGTAACTCTGGTTCCATGAAATCTGGTACACTCTTCTGTTACACATTAACATGCAGGCACAAAACGAAGACATCACAAGCATTTAAATTTCTCTTAGTAGGCATCTCTCCCTCTCCCTCTCTCTCTCTGTCTCTGTCTCTATCTCTCTCTCTCTCTCTCTCTCTCTGTGTGTGTGTGTGTGTGTGTGTGTGTGTGTGTGTGTGTGTGTGTCTGCCTGGGAGTTATGGCCTCACATTCCCATAATTCTGCCACACGGGTCCAGAATCCCTTGCACAGTGTGGGGGTAAATTATGCCATACATGTGCTGTGTTCATCTGTAACTCTAGTTCCAGAACATGATTCTTCACTGTACAGTTTGGTTTTGTGCTTTGAGGTGTTGAGGATACCTCCTAGCTGTATGTGTTATCCAAGTATTCCATCACTGAGTGACACCCCAGCCTGAGTTCTCCATGCAAAGTCCACCAGAAACGGCAGTGGCTCTGAGCACTTTTCCATCTCTCAGCCATAAGTAGCTCACACCTCAAAGGGCCTGGTCCTGGTTAATTATTTCTGATACCTGTAACATCCTTGACTCACACCACTAATATGGAAATACTCACGCTAGCGGACCGCCCACCAGACTTCCCACACTTATATTTGTGATCTAAAGGGAATTTTCACTTTCTTCCTGAAAGGGCTGTTGATGTTGAACTCGACCTTTCCATGGAAAAAGGGTAGATAGGCCTTTCCTTACATCTCCATGCTAACACGGGTCCTTTCCTTTCACAGAGCGGGTGACCACTGGCTCAGTGGAGGTTTGGGGAGGAGACTGCCTTCACCTCACTCTTGCTTTCATTTTCACTAGTTACCCCGAAGAGGAGACTAAAGTTAGAAAGAAAATAAAAGATAACAATTTTATTCTTTTTTTTTCATGAAAATGACAAGTTATTTCCCATTGCCAGGGTAATTCCAATTAGAATGTCATAGTGTCTTGACACCCATTTCAAATTAGACATGCCATTCTCAACTGTTTACAAAAATAACAATATTCTCCTACCCGGGAACAACAACAACAGGTCAGTTACAAATTGTATTCTTAAACTTAAAACATCTCCAGCTAGTGAACCTTGTAGTAACAGTAGCAACAGTTTGAAGTAACAAGGATGCCTATCGGCAGCACTCTGGTGAAGGACTCTGCCTCATCTGCTATTGGTTGGAAACTGCGAGGACAGTAGAATGTGTGCTGCTCAGGGCAGTGGTATCCTCTGCTGGGTGATTCGGGCACGGAGCCTCTGTAGCTCATCTGCCAAAGCCTCCGCATACCTGGAGGGGTAGGATCTGGGATCCCGCCTAACTATGCTGGCAAAATAATTCAGTATTTTCATCTTGGTGGTTTCTGCGTGGGCCCTGGGGCCCCACAGGAACTCGTGGCTAGGAGGATTGCTGCCTGGCACCTGCCTGTACTCCAAGTACCCTTCCTGCACAAAATGCTCAGTGATGAGGCTCCTGGGCTCCCCGTACATGAAATGATTCCTCCCAGCATACAGCCCCATGGAATTCAAGAGATGCCAAATCTCCTGCTCGCTGACACAATTGCCCCCTATGAAGATGATACACAGCATGATTATTACCAGGCCTGTCTTTGGTATGCCCGGAGTACCATGCTGCATCCCATCATAGGTGATCCCCAGGGCAGTGACAAGAGAGTAGGAGTGGACACGGGGGTCCACTTCCATAACCTCGATGCCAAACAACAGCCACATGCAATCAGTGGCCTCCGAAGAGATCACATGGAAGAACATCTCATAATCAGGAGTGACCCTGTCCAGCATTTCTGCCTTAGTTGCCAGCTGGTTCATTTGATACTTGAGGAGCAGCAACTTCACCAAACTCATCACTTTCCTGTTTAGTATATCCCGGGGGATGAACATTAGGTTGGCCATTCTCCTTAATGGGTTGCCAGAGGCCTCAGTAGACAGTAACCCTGCAATGGAGCCCAGGGCATTGGGAGGAGAGGAGGCTCTCTCAGCCCTCTGGGGAGAACTGAGCATTCCTCCAGCAGACACATCCCCTGAGGCGGTGGCAGTGGCCTCAGCCTCCCCCACCTCAGCTACAGGGACCTGGGCACCCTCCTGGCTCCTTGCCTCCCTTTGGAACTGAGTGCTGTCAGGGAGGTTGAGGCTCTGGCTGTTCTCAGTAGGATCCATGCTGAGTTTGCTGAGGAACACAGTCAGGTCAAGGTTCAGGTCACAGAGATGAAGACTGGCAGATGAAGGCCTGGGGGAGGAAGGGAGAGAGTGAGTGGACTCTGACAGCCATTCCTCAGGCTGCTCTCAAAAAGCGCCTGTCGTTTTTGGAGGATTTTGCGTGGGGCGTGCTCCAAGGCCAAAGGACTCTGGTACTGCTTGTACCTCTGAGAGATTCACAGAGGAAGAGACCCTGTTCCCAGGGTGTATGCATCTTCTTGCCTGAGGGCAAGTGTCAGAACAAGTCTCCTTGTGTGCAAGAAGGCAGTGAGGTCACCTCACACCTCTGACACCTGTTGTGGGGAGGGGTGTGTGGGGGGAGGCCAGGGGGGAGGTGGGCGGGGGTGGAGGGGTGGGGGTGAGGGTGTGGATTGTGGGGGGTGGGCGAGGGTTGGTGGGCGGGTGAGGAGGGAGTGGCGGTAGGGGAGGGGGGCTGAAAGAGCCACCTCAATTCAGTGGGGGTCATTTGGGCTAGCACAATACCCCAGCCCGATTCTCACCTGGATGAATGGCTACTTGAGGCCCTTCCTTCCCTGTGATCCCTGGGTCCAAGGTCTTTAAGGCAAGAGCCTAGGCCTGTGAGTGAGAATGAAATATATATATATATACAGAGAGAGAGAGAGAGAGAGAGAGAAATAAAGGAAGAAAGAATGATTAGCGGAGGGGAAGGAATCCACTCAAAGCGCCTCTGTTTTCCCACAGCCCTCAGGAAGGCAGGTAGGTAGCCAGTACTATGCCTTTGGCTGATGGGTCTCTCAACCCTCACCAGGAGTCCTCACAGACCCAAGCCTCCCTCTGATGACCCAGGTCGAGGAGCTCTTAGTAGGGCCCTTCAGGACTCTCTGAGGGACAGTGCTTCGGTCGGGAAAGTCTTTTTGTGGGGCTGCTGTCTGCACACTGGAGTGGAGGAGTCTCCTTCACTAACCCCCGGGGTCTTTTCCAGAAACTCCCCAGACGCCCACTTAACCAAGGACTGTGTGCTCGGACAAGGTCTCCCACTCTGGCTAAGTTCCACAGGTGTCAGGCCCTATGACCTCTGTGATAAGGGAGCCGATAACACAGCCCATCCACCCCTGCTGGGGACCTGCAGTGATGGCCACGTGTCCTGGGCTCATCTCTGCTGGGACAAGTGTTCGCTGTGTCCACCCTGAGTGCTTCTTCGCCTTCCTTCTTGAGACCCGTGCTTCCCAGCAGACCCCCATCTCAGAAAGACACCCACGTGCTTCCCAGGTGTAGCAGAAGAAATCAAAGCCCTTGGTGCCCCCTGAGCACTGACTCCGGGTCATAAACAGGCTGTGCGGTCCTTCTGCTCTCTGATTCAGAGCCAGTCCTCACCCAGGTCCATGCCCTGCAGATTCCCTCTGCTGTCCAGACGTGGCTGCCACTGGTGACCTGATATCAACCCTAGGAAGAGGGTCATCACCCCCGGGAGAGGTCTCTAGCCAAGTCATGCAGCCCAAGGAAGCCAGGCACGGCAGCTCCCGACTCGGGGCTCCCAGGCATAGGAACAGGGGCATACATGCTTCATACAGTCTTCTGTTGGGGGTACAGGGACCCTGTTCCCACGTTCATTTCTGACCACGACAGCTTACCTGGACTCACGATGGAAGATGGATACCTCCTGTGGCAAGCAGACTGCTCCCCCTCCGGGCTGTGGTGGTACTGCTCGGGTGTAGATAGAGGCTCACCTTCCTAGAGAGGAGACAGCGGTGCACAGGGCTCACCTCTGGGTTGCAGGGGCCCGGGCTTCTGGAGACTGGCAAAAGGGGCGGGGCCCTGCATTCCCCCACACATCCTGAAGCTTTCCTTCCTCTTCATTCCTCACGACAACCTTCCTGACACTCGGATCGCATCCATGTTTCAGGTCTAAGCCAACTCTGAGCCCTCACCTTATCACCCCAGTCTAAGTCAGAGGTGACAGTCTGAGTGAGTCCACAGTCGGCACCAGTATCTAGTCTACCCTGGCAGCAAGGGCTGCTTGCCTGGGTATGTCTTGGACCAGAGATCTCACTGTTTCCTTTTTGGTGGCCCTGGATCCTCACCACTACACATCTGAGTGAGACCTTACCGCCAGGATGAGTCCTCCTCCTCCACATCCTACATTCTGAAGCAAAGGACAGTGCGTACTTGGTGGAGGAGGGGAAGCAGGTGAGTCCCTCCAAGTACACCAAGGCAGAAATGCCATTTGGGTACCTCCCAGGCAGACTGGTGCTGCTTAAGTCCACTCGGTTCCCAAGTACATAGTGACTGCAAAGCGACTGTGGGGTGTAACCGCACCCCTTAAAAATCTCTGCTTCCAGCAGAGTGCTGCTGGTGGCGGCACAGGCCTAGTGATCCCAGAAGCAGGGCGGCAGTGCAGGCAGATCTCAGCGAGTTTGCAGCCAGGGCAGGCAAGTGTTACAGAGAGAAACAGTGTCTCAAAAGGAACACACGCACACAGGCACACACACACACACACACACACACACGCACACAGGCACACACACACACACACACACAGGCACACACACACACACACATAGGCACACACACACTGGCACATACACACAGGCACACACACACAGGCACACACACTCTCACACACACAGTCACACACGGAAGAGAAAATCAGTGCTCTCTGTCTTTCTGTCTTTGTCACAGTGACTGACTGACTGGGGACTGGCTTCCTTCCGTGCTGAATGCAGCAACCGGGCACCCACTGGGTGCAGGCCTCTGTGCGGGGACACAGCCGACACACCGTGGGACCCTATCTGTGGAGTGTCGTCCCCTGTCTCCTGTGGCTTCTGACTGACCGTTCCCCTGGCGCTGGCCGGAGCCTCTGTCTGGGATGCTCTGTGTGGCCGCCAGCAAGAGGTCCAGGCCGAGGTGAAGGTGGCCGCTAAGCAAAGTGTCAACAGGGACTGCAGTGTCTGAAACCTTTCCCTCCGTTCTTAAAGAGGCCCCGACGGCCCAGACACGGTCAGTCACCCCGACAGCCCAGACGCGGTCAGTCACCCCGACGGCCCAGATGATGCGGTCACCCCGACGGCCCAGAAGCGGTCAGTCAGTCACCCCGACGGCCCAGACGCGGTCAGTCACCCCGACGGCCCAGACCCGGTCAGTCACCCCGACGGCCCAGACACGGTCGGTCACCCCGACGGCCCAGACGCGGTCGGTCACCCCGACAGCCCAGACGATGCGGTCACCCCGACAGCCCAGACGATGCGGTCAGTCACCCCGACGGCCCAGACGCGGTCAGTCACCCCGACGGCCCAGACGACACGGTCAGTCACCCCGACGGCACAGATGCGGTCACCCCGACGGCCCAGACATGGTCAGTCACCCCGACGGCCCAGACGCGGTCACCTCCCCTCAGACAGCGGGCGAGCCTGTCCCTCTCCTGCCAGGTCTCAAACTGGCCAGAGTGTCCCGGTGCCACCGAGTCGACTCCCAGGCCCGCAGCTGTGACTTGAGCCCAGAGCGGCCCGATGTGGCAGGCCGCCCAGCCGGCCTCTCCCTTGCAGCCACCTCCCAAGATGGCTTCGACGCCCCCAAGGCCCCGGATGCAGGATCCGCCTTTGGCCTTCCCCTCCAGGCTCCCGAGTGCCTCCCTGGGTGCCCGATTCCTGGTGTTGGCAGAGCATCCTCCCGTGCCCTCCCAGCTCCCCGGGAAGAGTCTCTGAGCCCCCAGTGCCCAGATACCTGGAGGCCCTGTTGCCAGGCCGCTTCCACTCAGCACAGGAAATGGCCACGCGGCCCCCAGGTGCCCGGATGCGGAACGGTCGGTGGGCGTGAGGGGCTCCGTGCCAGGGACCTCCCACCGGCTCTCCCAGCCCCCCCCCCCTACCCCCCTGTCCGGACACAGGAGAAGGCCTGGCTCTCTCCCTTCAGGGGCCTCACAGTGTGTCCCAGCCCCCGAGTCCCCGGATGCGGATGCGGGTGGATGCGGAAGCTCCAGGGCCTGGTGCCCACACTCACTCTGCCCTTTGGTGCAGGAGCCTCAAAGACCCACAAAGTAGCGAGGCTCTCGGCCTGTGCAGGCTGTCAGCTTGGCTTCTGAGACCCGACTTCCCTACTGAGGAGAAAGCCCTGTGCTCACCCCCCCTAGTGATTTCCACCCCCAGGGCCCGCAGGGAGGGGAAGGGGCTGCTGTGCACACCAACACCTGAAAGACCTGCAGAGTGCTGCCAGTCAGGCTCCCACTCAGGAAAGGCTTCCCCGCCCCAAAGCACTCATGAGTGGCTGTCTGGATGCAAATAGCATGAGGTCTTTTAAATTCCAAGTGCACTGGGGTCCACAGTCATGCACTATGCAGGGGTAGAGGACCGAGGACCATGAGGGCAGAAGTAAGATGATAGGTTGTATAGAATTGCAACAAAGCCCATGCATCTTAAACCAATCATCTGGTACCATCCACAGCCCGCCTGGTGCAGACCAATCAATTTAACCCATCCAAGCCAGAGCGCTTTATAGACCAATCAGTTTTCTATAGCCCGGAGGTCTGCATTTGTTGGGTTCCTTGGTGGGGTGAGAAAGCTCATGTACTCACAGGTCCTGTCCTAAATAGCAAAGAATGTGACCTTTTGCCTTTTGCCCCAGGGGACCGAGTTTGTTTTTTGTTTTTTTGTTTGTTTGGTTTTGGGTTTTTTTGTGGTCATGGGAGAGCTAGGCTGTATTTCTTCATCCTTTCATTCCCAACTTCTTTTGTTGTTAATAATTCTAATCTTAGAACCGGGATGATTAAAGGGCAGCCTCTTCTTTGCCCGGAAGGCTCTTGTACTGTTGTCTAGGTACCATGATCTGGACGGCATTCACTGGGTCCTCCTGCATCAATTCCTGCTCCCAAGAGGAGAATAAGTGTCAGTGTGTTTAGTGGTTCCCTCTTCTGTTGGGTCAACCTACCTCCGTAAACTGAATGGAGTCACCTGGTTGAAGAAGCAGGGCCCATATGAAGGAGCTTAAGCTTAAGGGGATTTTCAGTCTTTTAGGCTCTCCATTCAGGATTGGGGGGTGGCGCTGGTTTGACAAGGGAGGCATGGATCCAGGTCGGGATTCCTTCTACCTTATTGCCATTGGTGTGGTCAGGAGCATAAGATATGGGCTTTTCCACCGAGTCTCCAGGCTTTCTGGGCAGTAAAGTCTAACGTAGACCGAATCTCCAACCGGAAACGATGTGGGACTTGCAAGTCTCCTTCCACCGAGTAAGCTTCCCGTAGCTGCTTCCATGCTCGCTGTCTCACCCATTCGAGCACCTTGAGCCTAGTGAACAGAGGCTGGATGAACCGCATTAGCACTATGCACAGAGGCAATTTCCAGCAGTGGAGGAGACCCCCCCCCATAGAGTAATTCATAGGGTGTCAGCCCGAATGGTTCAGGGGTGTTTCTAACCCTGAAAAGCACAAAGGGTAGGAGAACTATCCAATAATTAATGCCAGTCTCTGCGGTCAATTTAGTGAGGGTCTCTTTAATGGTCCTATTTATCCTTTTTACTTGCCCTGAGCTTTGGGGTGTGTATGCACAATGCAATTTCCGATCAACCCCCAGCGTCTTGGCCAGCCCCTGACCTGGGCAACAAAAGCTGGACCATTGTCTGATTCTAGTACCTTAGGTATTCAAAATCTTGGGAAGATTTCCTCCTATATTTTTTTAGCCACCATGGTCAAGGTCTCCTTCTTGGTAGGGTGAGCCTCTACCCATCCTGAAAGGTGTCTATAAAAAACTAATAAGTACTTGTTACCATACTTGGCTGGCTTTACCTCTGTGAAGTTCATTTCCCAGTGAGCACCTGGATGGCTTCCCCTCAGTCTCTTCCCAGGAGGCATTCTTGAAGGATTAGCATTAACCAGCTGACAAGACACACAATGTTTGATCACTGAGTTGGCCACCCCCAATAGTCCCAGAACATGATAAGGGGATGTTCTAACCAGTCTCTGCAGATGTTTAGCCCCCAGGTGGGTTAGACGATGTATCTGCTGGATGTACTCTAACCCATCTGAGCAGGGTAAAGTCTCCTTTCCATCTGAGGTATAGCAAGTCCCCTCTGGGGTCTCAGCGAATCCATCTAATTCCTTTATTTCCCGCCAGTCTTCCAGAGTATACTGTCATCCGAGTTCTGGGGTTTTGGACCTCTCTACTACAGGCAGCAGGTTGACACCCTGGGCTGCCTGCTTGGCTACCTGGTGAGCCATCTGATTCCATTTTGAGATGAAATCTTTGGCCTTTTGGTGCCCAAGGCAATGCATAATGGCCAGTCTTTTTGGCAGTTGTAAGGCTTCTAGCAAGCTTAGAATTTCTTCCTTGTCTTTGACTTCCCTGCTGAAATAAGCTGCCCCCTTTGTTTATAGATAGCCCCGTGCACATGTGCAGTTGCAAGAGCATACCTGCCGTCTCTGTAGATATTTATGGATTTCCCTTTGGCTAGCTGCAAGGCCTGTGTTAGGGCCACAAGCTCAGCTTTTTGTGCTGAGGTTCCTTCTGGCAGGCTGCTGACCCAAACAGTGTGGGTACCATCCATCACCACCACCCCAGCCATTCTTTTACCATGTAACTACTCCCATCAGTGAACCAGTTCAATGCCTCCCATGCCAGCGGAATGTCCTTGAGATCTTTCCGAACCCCAATCTCTTCACCCAGCAGTTGATGGCAGTCACGAGTCACTGGTTCATCAGTCTTCTCAGGCAGAAGAGTGGCGGGGTTGAGGGTGGCTGGTGGAGCGAACATAATCCTCTCGGAGAGAAGCAGGCTTTGGCAGTGAGTCATGGGGGGGCGTTGGTCATCCATGAGCCTGGAGGCTGCTGGACAATGCTCTCCAATGCATGGGGGGGGGGTATTATAGTTACTTTCTGCCCCAAAGTCAGCTTGTCAGTGTCTTTGACCAGTTCGGCCACAGCCACGATAGCTTTCAGACAGCCAGGCCATCCACTGGCTACAGAACCAAGCTTCTTTGACATGGCCCTAGGGATTGAGTTAAAACTCCCCAGGCTACCCCCTTACACTCGTCCACATAAAGGGTAAAAGGTTAGTTACATCAGGGAGGGCTAGAGCAGGTGCACTCAGCAGGGCCTTCTTAATGGCAGCAAATGCCTCCTGATGCTCTGGGGCCCGAGAGAATTTTTTTTTCTTTAGTCAGTGGGTAGAGAGGGGCTGCTAAGGTCGCGAACCCTGCGATCCATAGCCTGCAAATCCCAGCAGTCCCCAGAAACTCTCTCATTTCCCTGGCCATGGTTGGGGCTGGTATCTGGACTACGGTTTTCTTCCAAGCTTCTGTCAGCCATTGATGCCCGTCCTGTAGACTGTACCCCAGGTACTTTACCTCTCTCCTGCAAATCTGGGCCTTTTTGGCAGAAGCTCGATAGCCTAGGTCAGACAGTTCCAGCAGTACTGCCTTTGTTCCTTCTAAGCAATCGTGTTGGGTGGCTCCTGCTAGAAGTAGGTCATCCATGTACTGGAGCAGGGTCACCTGGGGGTGTTGGGTCCTGAAGCTGGCCAGATCTTTTTTGGAGGGCCTCATCAAAGATGGTCGGGGAGGTTTTAAACCCTTGTGGCAGTCAGGTCCAGGTGAGCTGCCCGGTTCTGCCCATGGCAGGGTCCCTCCATTCAAAAGCAAAAAGCAGTTGGCTGGTAGGATGTACCCTCAGACAGAAGAAGGCGTCTTTTAGGTCTAATAAGGTGTACCAGCTCCACTCAGGTGGGAGGGCACTCAGGAAGTTATAAGGGTTTGGGACAGTTGGACGTATGTCCTGCACCCTTTTATTGACCTCTCTCAAGTGGCCGATAATCATTTGTCCCAGGCTTTTTAACTGGTAGCTAGGGAGTGTTCCAGGGAGATTGAACCGGAACCAGGATGCCTTGCTGGATCAGTCTTTGGATATGGGGTTGAATTCCTTCCCGAGCCTCTCTACTCATGGGGTAATGCCTAACTGATAATGGTGTAGCACTAGCTTTCAGCTGAATAACCTGTGGAGGCACTCGTTTCACCAGACCCATTCTGGATACTTCAGCCCAAGCTAAAGGAGTGTGGGTCAACCACCAGTCCATATTGGAGGTTCCAGCCCCATCTGAACAGTCGAGGTCAAGCCCCGGCTCCTCGTATAGCCTGTACTCAGCTTCTAGTCTAACAGTAAGGACTTGCAATTGATTTCCCTGTTTATCGGTTACTGATGGCTGTTCAGAGTCAAAATGAATCTGGGCTCCTACTTTTGACAGAATGTCTCTTCCTAACAGAGGGTAAGGGCATTCTGGAATAACCATGAACGAGTGGGATACCCGGCCCATGCCAAGATCCACTGCCATTACCCAGGATTTTTTGTCTTTTAATCTTTTAATTTTCCCAATGACTGTATTAGTACAGAATGTTCCGCTCTGGTATCCACTAAAAAGTCAACTGGTCTCCCCTCCACTTTCAAAGTCACCCTGGGCTCGGGGATGGGGTCCTTAATCTTCATCTTCCCCCAGGGCTAGCACCTTCGATCCCTCGTTTCTCTTCTTGGGACAGCTCTTTGCCCAATGCCCTCTTTCTTTACAATATGCACATTGGTCCTTGTCGAGTGGGGTCCTGTTGCCCAGGTTTCCAGACTGTCTAGGGCCTGCTCTAAATTTTCTAATTTCTCTCTCTCTCTCTCTCATTTGTTTTTTCAACCAATGCGGCCAAGATTTTAGTCGAATTTTTTCCCTGTCTTTTGTCACGCCTATCCTCTCTGTCTTCTTTCTCCTTCTCTTTTCTCTGTTCCTTTTCTTCCTCTGTCTCCCTTCTATAATATACTTTTTCTGCCTCTTTCACTAAATCACGCAAGTCAGCTTCCAGTAACCCTTCCAGTCTCTGGTTTTTTTTTTTTTTTTTTTTTTTTCTAACATCTGGAGCCGATTGCTCTATAAAGGCCAGAGTCACCGAAGCTCTCTGGGCTTCTGAGGTAGGGTAAAAAGGAGTGAACTGCCTGAAGGCCTCCATGAGCCTTTCAAGAAACACAGAGGGAGCTTTGGTCAGTCCCTGAATCAGCTCTCTCACCTTAGCCAAATTGGTGGGCCGCCTCGAGGAACCTCAGAGACCCGCCACCAGAGCCTGGCGATTGACTTTCAAGCTCTCCCTACCTTCAGCCGATGTTGAAGTCCCAACTGGGGCGAGCCAATGAGAATCCTGCATCAATCTTGTTTTGCAGCTGCGTGGGCCATCTGTCGGCCCCAGGAATGTTTTTTCTAGCTTCTAACAGAATTCTCTCCTGCTCTTCAGCTGTGAAGAGCATTTGCAGCAATTGTTGACAATCATCCCAAGTAGGCTGGTGAGAAAACATAAGGAACTCCACCAACCCCGTGAGGTGTTGAAGAGCCTCTGGAAGGGGGTGGTTAGTTTTCCAATTGTAAATATCTGAGGAGGAAAAGGGCCAGTACTGCAGGGGCTGCAACTGGCCCCCGGGAACTGGGAGACCAAACGTGCGTAGCGGCAGGTTACAACCCCATCTGTTCGCTTTGGCGTGGCTCCTCTCCAGCTTTGAGTCCCTGTAACAGGTCCTCCTGCCGCTGGAGCCTGAGCTTCAGGGGTGTGGAAGGTCCCCCTACCATAACCTGTATCGAATAAGGGGGTGGGGGAATGGGTTGGGATTCCGGCCAGGCCAGAGGCTCCTCAATCTCAGGGTAGATTCCAGGAGAGGGTTTGGGTTCCCTGGGCAGACATTTTTTTTCTCTTCTGAGGGCCAGAACTCGGAAGCCTGGATCACTTGGCTTGCTCAGCCATGGTTAAACCCAATGGGGAGGATTGTCTACCAGATCATTCCATGTAAGGATATAGGGCTCTTGGTTGGGATGAGAGCCAAGTCCAGTCTGAAAGACAGTTGTCTTAACAGCTTGGATAATCTCAGAATTAAAAGTTCCCTCTGGGGGCCATCCAATATTCAATGCCAGCCACTCAGAGGTACACAAGTCTTCCAGGGTTTCTTCCTAACCTCAACTGACAAATTATGGGCCCAAGACTTAACTTCATTCTAGTAGTCAAGAGTCAAATTGAGGGGGGTTGTTACCATCTGTCTCGTGATAAACCTATAGACAAAGACACACGGAACAAAAATGCACGAAATAGTAACTAACTCTTCCGGACACATGCGACCCATCCAGTGGTCTAGAGTTGAACTAAGGGGAGTTGCCACTGTCTGTCCCATGATAAAACTACAGAAAAGGTCATGTCTCCCGCAAACAGGCAGAAGACTCGGAGAGCCGCAGAGGAAGTTTCCACTTCAACAACAGAGCTCGGCCCTGCTGAACAACAGAAGGAAGGTAGCAACTGGGAGTCCCCAGGCCTCCTATACCCCCGGGGGTTCCCAGGGAAAGAGCTTGTGACCCCTTCACACGTCTGCCGATCACGCCGATCCTTACCACCCAAGAGGACAGCTGAAAAACCGAAACAGAGAACACGTTCCAGAAACCAGAAAACAGATAATCAGAACTAAGAAGCCTGCCAACACACACACACACACACACACACACATCAAAGATTGCCATACCTCCAAGCTGGTTCTCGGGTGAGAAGGGTGGGTGCGGTTTCCTGGCCAATGAACCAAATGAAAGGCCTGCAAAGTGCTGACTGCCATGCTCTCACTCAGGAAAGGCGCCCCCCCCAATCACTCACAAGAAGTGGTCTTCATGTAAAAGCATGAGGTTTTTTATATTCCAAGTGTACTGGGGTCCATAGTCATGCACCATGCAGGGGTAGAGGACTGAGGACCACGAGGGCAGAAGTAAGATAGCTTTTATAGGATTACTACAAAGCCTGTGCATCTTAAACCAATCATCTCATAGCATACGGAGCCCGTGAGGTGCAGACCAATCAATTTAAACCATCCAAGCCCATGCTTTATAGACCAATCAGTTTTCTATAGCCACCCCCCAGGTCTGCATTTGCATGGCTCCTGGGTGGGGTGAGAAAGCTCATGTACTCACAGGTCCTGTCCTAAATAGCAAAGAATTGCTTTTGCCTAGTCGCTGCCAGGGGACAGGGTTTGGAATTTAAGGTGTTTAGGGCATTTTTGACTTCTAGATTTTTTTTTGTTTGTTTGTTTTGTTTTGTTTTGTTTTTGTTTTTGTTTTGTGGTCATGGGAGAGCTAGGCTGTATTTCTTCATCCTTTCAGTCCTACACACCCACCCCGTGTGTGCAGCACTCCCATTCCCCCCCCCCCCACTGACTGATGGAACTGTGAGCCAGGGACCCCTACCACAGCCGCCAACCTGGCCTTCGCAGTCAACTCTCAGCGTCTTTCCACCCCGCCCTTTGGTTCAGAGGCCACTTGACCTCGCGGAAGGAGGCCTCAACATGGAGGCCCGCCTGGCCCCTAGTCCCCAAATGAGGTGCCTGGCCATCTAGGCTCTCTGCAGGAAGAGCTGCGCCACTCCAGGACCACCTCTCCTGATTGGGCCCATTTCTTTGCCCCGAAGTGCTCAACTCACCCCTGAAGGTGAGGTGGGGGCCTTCTCCCTTCCAGGAACCTCACAAAATGGCCCTCAGCTCCTCAGGAACCAGCATCTGCATGGTGAAATATGGCAGAGACACTCCAGTCTGGCTTTCACAGAGAGGCATCCTCCAAGCTCTAGGAACCTCCCACAATAGCTCCAGTTCCCCAAGGATATTGATGAGAAATGCAGGAACACATCTACACAGGTATCAGGCCCAGAAGCCACATCCTTGTAGGTGGAGGACCACCTGCAGGGATGCTGCTGGATCAGGATGAGCTGCAGTTTTTATCAGAGGCCACAGTCTCACCCCTTTCCTTTGGCAGCTTCTCAGATCTGAGCCCAATATCTTGGAATCCTGGTACTTGCATCTGGTTTCTTACCTTTGTGGGGATTATTCCTGACCTGATACTCCCTTGCTTTCTCCTTATAGGTGAATCGTCTACTCTAGCCACAAACCACTCAGGGTTTGAGTGGTCTTTCCCCCACCGATATGGCAAGAAAATGGCTCCATTACTGGGGCTATGCATACATAGCACAGTAAGGACAACTCGATACTGGGAGTTGAGGTGTTTTGTTGCCCTGTATCCCTCTAGAGTAGATGTCTCTTAGGACAGCAGAGACCAAGGTCTGAAGTGGGCCCATGCTGTGTGAGCCGTGGAATCAAGAATTCCCTCAGCTTTGTAAGCGGGTAGACTTTTGAGTCATTATGATTTTCTATTTACATTTAAACTGCTAGCACACAATATAGTGGGTTTGGTTATGGCATTTGCATACATATTTCTATTTTCTGATTTTCCTCTCTATTTCTCTCTTCTGGTTTCCTCCTCCCCTTATCACTTTTCTCGTTGCCAGATCCTTCATTCCACTTTCATTTCATATGTAACCTGTTGCCACTCTTTTATATTCTCCTATTCTCCAATAATTTCCTTTTCTTTCCCATGTTTGCCTTTCAGTAGCATGACATCTGTTGCATGCGCGCGCGCGCGCACACACACACATAAAAATTACAATGTACAAGTCACACATTAAAGAGACCAAATAGTGTCCATTTTTCAGAGTCTATATTTTTTGGCTCAATATAATATCAAGGCAGTAATTAGCTATTACAAATTAGGTGACTGGGTCTTAACCACATATATTTTATTGGGTGTATGGACATTTTCATCTTTGTCAGAGGTGGTACTAACTTTTTGTTTCATACAATTTGGTTTTGCTATCATATGTTGGTATCTGTATCCATCACTAAACCATAGGATACAAATCATCAAGTTTTAGTCCATTCGTAACAAAATAGCCCATTTTCCATTTCCCAAATCCATCTTCTCTATTTGGATCTGAGACTTTATCAGAATGGCTTTCAACATTTCATTTCATTATATAATGTGTATTCTGGTAGATAACAGGATTTCAATAAGTTTCTCTTTTCCTTGTTTTTAAGCCAAAATAATTTGAATTTCTGTCACTTTAAGAAAATCATCTTTTTCTAACACATACCTCATAACTCTTCTAGTTTCTACTCACCATCCAGTTCCAAAGCCAATCTCACCTTTTTGGGTTTTTTTTTTTTTTTTTTTTTTTAGTTTAGTTTATATTATATCAGCACCACACTCCAGGTACCAAAAATCTGTCTTAAATCAGATTGCCAGAGCAAAACATCACACACTGAGTTAGGTTCAAAGCAGGTCCCTAAGATGGCATTGCTGATGACATTGTCCTATGATGCTAACCTGGACTTAACTCCAATTGGACTCTGGGTAAACAGAAGGATTGTTATTGTGTAAACAGAAAACTAATTCAACATTCCTTAGGGATTTCTGGTGGGTTTCTGTTTACCAGAAAAGCCACTACTTACATCTTCCTCCTCCATAGTCAAACATTCAGGGCATCTAGTTCCTAATTAGCCCAAAAATCATAACAGATAAAAGATCCCATGCTAACACCTAGCCTGTTCTGGCCCTCACACCCACTCGGGCAAGGCTTTTTCCTACTGGCTGCTGTCTTCTACTCTTTGAGGGAGACCAGGAATTTGTTTCCCAAATAAACTTTCTTTATACACATTTGGCAGTCTAGTTCAGTGGTTTAACTGTGCCTTGCTCACACATTGGATATTTAAAATACCAGAAATTTACTTTTTTCCTTCCAATTCTAGGTGTTAGAAGTTCCTTACCTATGACTGATTATCTGAGTGTCTGGTGAGGGCTCTTTTCATAACTTGTAGTGATCACCTTGCTGTTATAAGTACTCACATGACCTTCCTTTAGCACACATGCATGACAAACTCTCTAATGTCACTTTGTCACTAAAATTATAGGATCCATGCCCCACATTTATAATCTCATTTTACCTCAATTACTTCTTTAGAGGCCCCATTCCCAAACACAGCCTCATTTGAATTTAAGTAATTAGAAATGAACTTTACAAGTGCACAAATTAAGTTACTCCATAGTAACTTTCTTAACCAGTATAGAAACCATAATCAATTAATAAATAATCCTTTTGATTAATTTTGGTTTGAACTTTTAGATATTAGGATAGCCACAACTGCTTGATTCTTGGGTCCATTTGATTGCAAGATCTTTTCCCAGCCCTTTACCCTGAGGTAATGTCTATCTTTGAAGCTTAGATGTGTTTCTTGTATGCAGCAGAAGGATGGATTCTGTCTTTGTATCCATTTTGTTAGCCTGTGTCATTTTATAGGCAAGTTAAGACCATTAATGTTGAAGGAGAGTAAGGACCTTTGATTGTTAATGCTTGTTTGTTTTAGATTTGTTTTTGGCAGTGGTATTGTGAATATATTTGTCCTGCTTTACCCTTGGTTTCTGGTGAAGTTTGATTAATTGTTGCCTATGTCTTTGTGAGCATATTTAACTTCCTTGAGTTGGAATTTTCCTTCCAAAACTTACATATTGTACATACATATTGTGAAAATCTGGCTTTGTCATTAAATATCTTGTTTTCTCTGTCTATAGTGATTGAGAGTTTTGCTGGGTATAGTAGCCTGGGCTGGCATCTCTGGACTCTTAATACTTGCAGAACATCTATCCAGGACCTTCTGGCCTTAAGGGTTTCCATGGAGAGATCAGGTATAATTTTGGTAGGACTGCTTTTATATATTACCTGTCGTTTTTCTGTATGTTAGGTGTTTTGATTATTATATGTCGAGGGGTCTTTTTTCTTTGGTCCAGCCTATTTGGGGTTCGGTATGCTTCTTGTACTTTCATGGGCTTGTCCTTCTTCAGATTGGGAAAGTTTTCCTCAATGTTTTCAGCACCATTGAGCTGGGCTTCCTCACCTTCGTCTATGCCTATTATTCTTAGGTTTGGCCTTTTCACGGTGTTCCACATTTCCTGGATGTTTTGTGATAAAGATTTGTTGGATTTACTATTTTCTTTGGTCGATGACTCTATTTCCTCTAGATTATCTTCCACGCCTGAGATTCTCTCTTCCATATCTTGAATTCTGTTGGTTATGCTTGTGTCTGTAGTTCCCGATTTTTTGCCCAGTTTTTCTATTTCCAGCATTCCTTCAGGTTGTGTTGCGTTTATTTTCTCTATTTCAGTTTTCAAGTCTTGAACCATTTCCATCACCTGTTTAATTGTTTTTTCTTGGCTTTCTGTACTTTCTTTAAGAAATTTATTCATTTCTTCCATTTTGTTTGTTTGTTTTTTCTTCCATTTCTTTAAGGGATTTTCTCACATCTTCTTTGAGGGCCTCTATCATTTTTATGACAATAATTTTTAAGCCGTTCTCTTCTGCTTCATCTGCTTTGTTGTTGTGTTCTGGTCTAGTTGGTATAGATTCCTTAGATTCTGGTGGTGTCATGCTTGTCTTTCTATTGTTGGGTGTTTTCTTGTATTGCCGTCTTCCCATAGCTTCTTCCAGTAGGTGCAGATGGGGTCTCTCCCTCTATCTATGGTACTTCCCCGGTCGGCTGAGGTGGGTCAGAGGTTCGATGTCTGTAGCTCTGGGTGGATCAAGCTCTCTAGGAGTTCTCTCCACAGGCAGGGGCCCCGCGATGGGGGTCAAAGATCAGGCTCCAGCAGAAGACTGGCAAAGGGAGCCAAAGCTCTCGAAGACTGGGACTCAGCATGTTCCCTAAGCTGATAGGCAGATCTAGCCTGGGCCTTGCATCTCCAACTGAGGCCTCTTTGGCAGAGGTCCTGCGGTGGGTGTCAAGGATCCAGCCTGCAGGAACCCAGAGTGAGATAGGTGGATCTCTGGGAGGAGCCCGGAACTCCAGTAGAGGACTGGCAGTGGGGGTCAGAGACCAGGCAGGTGGAAATTGCAGGTGGTCCCGTGTGGATAGGCAGGTCTAGTGTCCCCCTCTGACTTATCTAATCCTTTCTCTCCCTCTTCTGCTAACAGTGGGAGCAAGGGCTCTGTCTTTTTTTTTTTTTTTTTTTACTGGCTTTGGGCACCCTATTCCTCATACTGGGTCACCTTGCCCAGTCTTAATTCATGGGGAGGTGCTTAGTCTCACTGCAACTTTATATGCTTTGTGTATTCCATAGGAGACCTGCCCTTTCCTGAATAGAAATGGAGGAAGAGTGTGATGTGGGATGTCCTTCTGCATGCTTTGAATGTATGTTGCTTTTCTTGGTTAATAAATAAAGCTGATTTGGCCAATTGCCAGACATAACAGAGCCAGGCAGGAAATTCAAAGATACAGAGAGAAAGAAGGAAGATTCAGGAAGATGTCATGTAGCCGCTGGGGAAGCAAGATGTAAGATAACAAGTCATAAACATTGTGGTGGTAAAATATAAACTAAATGGGTTAATTTAACTGTGAGAGCTAGTCAGTAATATGCCCGAGCCATTGGCCAAATAATAATTAATATTAAGCTTTTGAATGTTTATTTGGGAACTGGTGGGTCAGGGACAAATCTCCACTTACAAGGAATGGTTTGGGGGTGGCGACAGCAGGAAGGTGGGGAGGAGGACTGGGAAGAGGAGGGAGTTGGGATGTAAAACAAATAAATAAAAACAAAAACTCATTATTGATCCAGGGTGAACTATGGTGGAATCACACTATGATTTGTTGTCCAAACGTTATGAAGAAGAGGTAAAGTTTCTTTTGCATCTCCCTCAGGAAAAATTCTCACAGCTGCCTCTCTTGTGAGGTCCATGGAACATATACACATGCACCTCCCATGCACAGACACACAAACATACACACACACACTCACACACACACACACACACACATACACACACACAGAGAGAGAGACAGATAGAGAGAGAGAGAGAGAGAGAGAGAGAGAGAGAGAGAGAGCGCACTGGATCTGTGGGGGATGTGGTAATGAATTAAAAGCCCTAGGCCAGAAAGAGGTACCCCAATAATGCAACCTTGCCCACAAGGAAGCCAGACTTGTAGGAAGGCTCTCTGCTCACTTGCACTTCAAAGGACTCTGGGATTAAACTTCCTCTTGTAATCAGCAGAGCAATCAAGGTCTGGCTCAGCAAGTGGTAATGGAAATATTCTGTGTGGGCTGAGGAAGCCCCACTATACAAACTTCAAGTAATCCAGGCATGTCTCCTTTCTCAGTCCTGTACCATGAGGGAGACATCTAAGGCAAGACACTCACATCCTAAGCTTTCTAAATCCTTCCCACTCCTTTTGGACCGAGAGCACCCTGGATAGGATCCAGCAATATCCCTGCTGATCCCACAAAAGCACGGTGCAGAGGTGATAAGTGATTACTGACTTCTGCTCTGCATCCAGGTCGGAGAAAGCTTTTGAGTTTTCCTACAAAGAACACTGCCTCAGCAGAGGGAAGGGTCTGAGTCCGGTACAGTGAGGGTCAAAAGTGGAGGAGAGCAGTGGTGCTAGGGGGAGTTTGCACTTGCAGTCAGAAGGGAGCCTCCACCCTCTCATCTAAATATAGAGCTACCCAATGTTGGATCACTAAAATATTTTAATAAAATATAAATCAGGCCTAACAAGATAGGCCCTAGTGTAATAGTAACAGAGGAAATATGTGTGTGCATGCACGTGTGATTTGTGTATGTGTGTCTGTTTGAATGAGTTCAAGTGCAAGAGCCAAGGAGGGCAGAAGAGTCATCAGCTCTCCTAGCACTAGAGTTACAGATGTTTATGAGTCACCATGTGGGTGCTGGGAACTAAATCTAGTTCCTCTGCAAGAACTGTATTCATCCTTAACTGCCAAGGCATCTCTCCAGTACTGCTAATAAAGGTCTTTAAAGCCTTATTTTCAGCAATGTAAATTCAGACAGAAATTCACAAAGCAAACATAGGGAAATTGATCTAATAGATTCATATGTAACACTTCATGCAGCAAAGACACCAGTTATTCTGGAGCACAGCGAAGGCCTAGCTGGAGAGAGGGATTTATCCTCTGGAGCAGTATTTTTATGTTCATCCGGGGGTCCCTTGTGTCTGGAGAAAAAGGTGCCTTTCCAAAAATGAAACTAGTCCCCAGCCTCTTAGGTCATCTTCCTCATGTCTAACCATACTTGGTGATGACCTTCCTTTGGCTGATGAAGACATGAGAGTACAATGTGGGTAGTAACACCCTTTGATCAGTATGTTGCCAAAGGCATCATAAAGTGACTCAGGTTTCCTAAGAGAGACTTCAAAGCATATCCAGCCAGCCGCAAGTGATATGTTAGCATATGAATCTTTTGCGTCAGTTATCATGAAAAAGACAACATCATTGCCCTTTACTGTTTAACATGTATAACAAGAAAAATAAAAACCCAGAGACTGATACCGGGGTTCAAACTTCAAGCTTAAGCTTAGAAAAGCAAAGCAGCCAAGCCACTAGTTCTTACCACTACCTCAGGCTGAAAGGGCTGACCCTGTCTCCACAAGCTCTCACTAAGCTTCAGACTGTAACCTCTTTTCAGTGTGGCTAGAGAATCCAATGCCTTCCTATCCTCAATGTGGCTGGAAAATGAATCTCACAGAATGGCAGCTCTGAGACTCTGTTCCTGTCTTAATTACATTTCATGAGTCCTGGGATTAAAGGCATCATCTCTATTACTCTCTTAGACTGATTTCAATCGTATGTAGCCCTGGGAGACCTTGAACTCTGAGAGATCCATCTGCCTTTGTCTCCTGAGTCCTGAGTTTGTGCAACTACTGCTTGGCTTTTATGTCTACCTAGTGCAGCTGCTTTGCTATTTTGATGTCCAGTGGCTTCAGTAAATCATAAACAATATATCACCATAAATGTGACATATCAAACTTTAAGCACAAGCTGTGGAATGCCAATTTGTCTTAACACTCTTCAAGTTTGTCAGTATCATAGGAATGTCATGGCAAAGCAATGCAAGGCTCCTGGTCAGAAGCCATAGACCACATGTTCTTGCACACTGATGCTTGTCAAAACATAGTTAATTTAAGGCTGGTGAACAGTGATGGAACTACAGCTATGTGCTTCTTTTTAACCATCACACAAATAGGGAGGCGGCATGAAATCTTCAAAAAAACTCTCTTAACAAATCTAGTTATGCTATTGGCCAGGAAACAAATGACAGATGCACAAGTATCAGCTATCTATTAGTGTCATAGCTTGTAGAAAAAGTAGATGGTGGCCTGCTTCTTGCATTTCTTTAGCCTGCATATGCGCCCCTCCTAAGGGTCTTTACAGTTGTGCAAAGGACAGGAAGTCTGGCAGTTGGCCTTCACATATAACTTCAATTCCCTTGAAAAGGAAACATATCAATAAAGATGTAGGTTGGGTTGCATTTGGTCTATGAAACCATTCATTTGGTGTGTGGTGCTGAGAAATGAGCAGAGATGTCTACTCAAAGCAACTTTAATATCCCATTGTCCTCCCAATAGGACTACCTCTCTCCAAACACCACCCCCATTTCCATGAATAAATAAAATCTCCACAAGGGAGACACAGTGACCCCAGAGCAACAGGCCTTTGGGAGCAGTAGGCTGAAGCAATAATAGTACAAATATCTTAATTTCCCGACAGGGAGAAGAGAACCGATTGTGCATAGAACAGGAGAAAAAGCAGCTGGCAACTGAGTCTCAGCGACCGCTTTGACTTAAGGCATTTTCTGAGACCCAGGGAGCTCAAGCAAGAATTCATGCATGATCTTTGGCTATGTGTAGGGTACTTCTCACCAAGAGCAACTGCTTGATTTACCCATCAGTTGCTGTCAAACTTGACCTGAAAGACCACCCACTAAAATTCCCCTTGAACTGCAGAGTCAACTAAGAAAGCTGGACAAAGCTGTGCACTGGAATTGCAGGCACGTTCTAAAACCCTAGGAACAGTCTAGAAGGCCTCCAAGGCTTTCACAGTGGCAGGCGGCCAACATGTAGCCACTATGGATGGACACCTTCTACTGCTGCTCAAAGAGACTCAGTAAAGGATGCTCACCCTGCCTGACTTCTTTACTTGCCTGTGGCAGCCAGAGGATGTTCTTCGCAGAGGACAAGAATAATTTCAGTTTCTCTACAAAGTGAAATACACACAGTACACATGTAAAATGAACCATTTTATTGAACAACTACAGGAGCAAAAATAGTGGGATTAACCACATTTTTAACAGACCAAGCAAAAAAATGCTACATTCTGTTCCCCCTTTCTCTTGAAACAGAACAGGCTTGCTAGAGGCCTGAGTCAGGTGTAGGATCAGGGTCATAGCAGACTTCAATTATGTGTGACTGAAGCCATTGAGCAGGTGACCATGAAAATCCATTGCACTCCTGATCAGGAAGATCAATGCTCCCTTTACTTCCATTGGGAAATGAATCATTTGATTTTGACTAAAAGTTATTGTTTTTGTGTGATGGGTTTTAGGCTGGCTATACCAGCAGAATCTGGAGAAACTGCTGACAGGTAATGGCATCTATATGTATAATTTTTCTTGCAGGTGGGGAGAACTTTCTGGACTTTGACAGAAATGCCTGGCTGTTTCTGACCAATCTTGGCAACATTCTCCAGTACCCTGGTCTCAAGGGGGCACTTCTTGGAATTTTAAGTTGATTCTCCCACCCATCCCCCCATGTTGGAAAAGCACAGGCCTTTCTTCACTTTTTGCTGTGCTAGAAGGAGCAGATACTATGTAAGAGAAGAAACTCCAAGGTGTTGGTGATCATGGTAAGTAAAGGTGGGACATCTGTCTGGGCCAAAGCATTTTACCATGGCTTAACCTATCCATCTCCAGCACAAGCTTGTAAAAAAATACTTTAACAGAGAATATGCTGTACAGAACTAGGATTTGACACTGTATATTACAATGCTAAAATAGCTGTATAAATACTATACAGGCATGGAATCATGCCATTGGAAGGGCTCACTGACTAAGCCCTGCAAACCTGCTGTCATCCTGCCTAAAGCGAAATTTCTGTACAGCAGGGACAGGGAAAGCAAGGCTGAACTGTCTCTGAACACAACAGGTGTGTCCAGACCTAGTTACAGTCCCCACTGGCTACCTATAGCAACACAGTTGAGCCACAAATGGAAGTGGTCCCATAAGAACCACATTTTCCAATACTTTTATAGGAATTTAGCACTAGAAAATCTGCCAAGACCACAGATGTGCCTTCCGTAGGCATAGGCAGCAGTCATCCCTGGGTGGGTACCACAGGAACGAGAACACACTTCAAGTACCCATACAGAAAGAAGTGGGTTCTTCTCTGATGTGTTACTGGCATCCACATTGGTAGATATCCTTAGTTCCGGCCACCTATGTACTGTTATGAGTGGCTGGTTGGCACTGGATGCAAATGAGGTTTCAGATGGAGGTCCGTAGTTTCAGGCCTGGGTAGGGGCAAGGGAAGTGGGAGTGTGGGTTTCAGTGGACTCACACTCCAGCCCCAGTGGTGCGCTTTAGTCCGGCATTTCAATATTTAATTTGGGTGGAGGGAGGACATATTTGCCAGGGCTCTGGGTGATGACCACCCTGGCCTTCTTGCGAAACATAGGTGCAATTTTAGGAGGTTCTGGAATGGGAGTTTCTTCTGTTTCCTCATTATCTTCATGGTGGAGGTCATATGAAATGTTTCCATACTCTCTCAAAAATGGGAATATTTCAAGCAGAAACTGGCAGAAATCTTTGCGAATACCAAACCACCCTGAAAAATAAGAATTTTTCCTTTCAAATGCTGGGCTTTAATGTCACATTTCTATCCTGAACAATGAGTTTAACTGACATTATGTACCATTTCACTCAGTTCCTCAGAAGTGAAGCCTGGCCAGGATCTAATTGTTCAATAAGCAGAGGAAGTTAGGCCTCCAGCTTTCTCAGAGTGGAACCCCAGACCAGTGGTGGCAGAATCCCCAGGTCCCTGCTGGGAGGTGATTCTCCAGCCTCCAATCAGAGCTCATGGTTGAAAAATGGTGACGTAGGCTAAAGAGTGCAGCTTTACTTGGCCAACCATAGCCTCCTCTGATGGAGGCTGGAGTTGAAGAGCCACTATGATAGTGATTCTCAAATACTGGCAAATCCTGGACCATAGGTAGCACTTTCTTCTAGATCTAGGTCAAACTATTTGGTGACAGTAATATTTAAGCAAAGTATTCCTGTAACCATTTGAAATCTGAGTAGACATAAGGAATTGGCAAGAATACAAGTCTGAGCTCATGGGAATACCTCAAAGGAGGTTATTGGGCTATGTTCTCCTTGTTCCATAGGGGACTGTCAGCTTGTTGCTGGCCCCCCCAACAACAGCCCTGCCTGCACTACACTTTAGGCTTTCCCTTTCCAAGGCTATCAGATGGGTAATTATCTGGGTCACACAGAGTAGAGCTTACAGCCTTATGAGGATGGTACTTTCCTCAAAGATCACCTCCAAAGTGCAAAGACCACCTCCAGAAGCAATCTAGCTCCACAAAATGGGCAAGATTCTATTCCACTGAGGAGAATAGGTAGAAAGGGACCTGGCGTGACACTTGACATTTTGGTGGAAGAGGTGGATTTTTCATGGATCCAGAAAGGGTATAGAACCCACTTTTAAGGAGCTGCCATGTTTCTTCCTACCTCTACTTGTCCACTTGTAGTGTGCCCTGGGAATAAGGTGTAGCAGACTAGTATCCCAAAGTAAATATGACAGCATGCTCTTCCTATGGCGCACCACTCCACTTCCTCATCTTTAACATAACTACAACAACTTCTAAACAAGGGTCCAGAGATTCATCTTTTCATGAAGCACAGCGCGCGTGCGTACACACACACACACACACACACACAGAATTTCTTAGTGTATGGACGTACAGTGGTTTCCTCCTTTCTGTCCAAAGGTTGTTGCCATCAGTGTAATCAATGAGAGCCACAGGGGAACAAATATTGGAATACAGGAGAAAGCATTGTGGCCATCCAATTTGTGAACCAGCAGGATCTAGAAAAAGACAAAGTCAAGGTGGTATTGACGTATCACTAGAAAATGGTGCAAGTCTGTAGCTGTCCCCGTTGAAATCCCTTTCTGTGTCACTTGTGTCATATCTGAGAAGAGGGAAGGCCACCACAGGTAAATAGCAGCAACAAACCACCTATCAAGGATAAATGACCATGGGAGAGTTTGCATCCTTCCTAGGGCCAAGCAAAAGTCCACCCAGCTGAAAAATTCCCACTGCCAGGAGTTTACAAGAAACATCTCCCAGAGTTTGTTCAAAGGAGTCAATAATATCTAGAGTAGAATTCCCCACCGAACTCAATACAAAACCAGGATGTCCACCCCTCACTTTTAGAAAGTAGAAGGTGGACATTGGCAGATACCGTGTAGCTAGAGTTGTACTGCTGTCTGTGAGTTCCACTAGAACATTCCATTTATCCTAAATTCCCTGTGGACTTTCTGCTCCCTCAAGGATAGCAGCACACCCACCTAGCTATGGCAGATGCATCCCAGATAGGGGTGGGCTATGGGAGCGCAGAGGTTTCCTGGAAAAAACTTACCTCAAAAGTAAGAAGAGGCACAACAATGGTCATCCAGCTCAGTGCCATGGTTATATGTGTCCTGCGTTGTTCTGCAATCACATCCATAGAGCGCAGGAATAGAACAGACCAGACGATGTAATAGAGGACCACCAGGCACAGGAAGGACATGAGGATCCACAGAGGGACACACACGACCTAAGGAGGAGTAGAAACACAATGTCTTCAGAGCTCCCTTGCAGCCTCCGGTAGCTACCATTATCACTTTGCTGGGTCTGTGCCGATAGTCAGGGAGAAGAAGAATGGGTACAGACAGTCCTGCCTGGGACTGTAATGGAGATAGCAGAGGGAACATCACGCTGACCATGGGATTTTCATCCAGGGAATGCCGTCACGGGGCCCTACTCCTTTCAGGAGACAACATTCCCACCTGACTCCAAGTCAGCATCTTTTCAGTTTTTTCAAACACATTCCCTCACTCTCAGTCCCTGCCACACGCCTTCTCTCAATTGCTCCCACATGCCTTCACTCTGGGCCACTCCCTCCCTTCCTCTCAGTCACTCATTCCCACATGCACAGTCTCTTGCCCTCTGACTCGGTCACTAATATGTTCACTACTCCACAATACTCGCAAGCACTCATTGAAGCACGCACGCACGCACCCCTGGTCACTCCCTCATCCATTTCACCACGCTCACTCAGACTTGCTCGCATACCCCCTCTTGTTTTCTCTCATTCTTGCCTATTCACGAAGTAGCTCACTCCCACTCATTCTTACTCATGCACATATTCCATAACCCTGGAGTCATTTCTCCCTTCACTGTCACAGCCACTCTGTCCCTTCCTCACTCTCACACACTCATCCACACTCCCATGCTTTCAGTCACACACGGAACTAGGCTCTTCTCACTTACTCTCAGCTACACCCCACTCCTTCCAGCCACCCATTCACACAGGCTCTTCCTCAAAGAATCCCCATGCTCACTCAGTCTCGCTACTCCACATGAGAGTTCTTCCTCACTGTTTCATTCTCGTTCTGTCAGGTCTTCATTCACATTTCTCCCACATGCCCACTGTCACACAGACTTCCTCTCTCTTGTTTAGTCTCTCACATAGTCATTCACTCCCAATCTCCTTTACCCATTCCCTCACTTTTATTTTCACTTGAATTACTCAGCACCACAGTCTCTCCCTCCCTCAGTCACCAATTTGTATGTGTGTGGGGGTGTGCACACGAGTAAGTCTTTATTTTTTAATTGAGTCCTTTTCATATATTAGCCAGTAGTCAAAGTTTTGACGTGTTCTTGCAGAACCTTTTCCTCAGCCAATGACCTGTCTTTCCCTTTTATTTTAAGAAGTCTAAATTTATAGTTTTGTCTTATAGGTCATACTATCAGTGCCATTTACAAAGAATGCTTCATTTAATTGCAGGCTTCAAAGATTTATCCTTACTTTTTCTTCTAACAGTGCTATAATTTTGACATTTTTGCTTTGACCTATGATTTGAATTGTTAATTGACTTGGGCCTCTTGAATAGCTTGGAGTTCTTGATGACAGATTTGTTACAAAGTCTATGTATAGCTTCTAATAGCCCTTCTAAAGTACATCTATGGTGGTGTTAATTTACTGGTACTCCTTTCATGAGTACAGGGACAGTGACTTAAACACCTTCATTTGCTCTCTCACCAATTATAAGATATGTGTTGTCAGACTTCTTCATCCATTTGTATCTCTACAGGGTTAAGGGTCAGGATCCCTCCACTCAATTGTGGAAAGTATTCAAGATGCTTTTTTTTTTTCCTAACACAAAAATGCATGGGCACACACACACACAGGTGTGCACGCACACACATGCACACACACACACACACACACACACCAAGAATACATTAAGCACCAAAGAAAACACAATTCATCCAAAATTTAAAACATTGGTATGACCCCTTGAGATAATAGTCTCATGTAGCATAGGCCATGAACTTCCATGTAGTCAAGGCTGACCTTGAACTTCTGATACTCCTCTATATATCTCCCGAGTGTTAGTATTTTAAACACTTGCCACCTGGCCTGGTTTATTCAGTAATGGGAATTGAACTCAGGGCTTTGTGCATGTTAGGCAAACACTCTAACATATAAGCTACAACTACCACCTCATCTTCTTTTCTAAATCATTACTACTTTAAACAATAGTATATTCTCTAGCTTTTACGATTAATGTATCTTATCTTCTCTACCCACTCAGTCACTTTTAACCAACCATTAACTGAAGCCATGGTTTAAAAGGATTACTCATATAAAAAGGTACAGGTTTTCTGAAAAGCATGTTCAAAGACTATAAAAGGGATATATATATATATATATATATATATATATATATATATATATATATCAAAAAGTTCCCACCCACCTACATTTTCTTTTTAAAAACATTTATTTTTATTTTCTGTGTATGGGGTGTTTTGCCTGCATGTATGTCTGTGCAGTACCCATGGAGTCCCAGAAGAGGGTATCAGATCCCCTGGAACAGGGTATTAGCGAGCCATCAATCCAGCCCCATATTTTTAAAAAGTATGTGTATGTATGAAAGAATTACATGAAAGTAAAATGGAGAGTATGTTGGAAAGTAAAGGGTTTAAAGGCAGGGACAAGTGAAGGAAATACAAGGTAAAAGAAAGATAAATGTATGTTTTCTCTTCTATGTGGTATTTAGATTTACAATGTAAATGTGACATGAAAGTAGATGGTGTCTGTTTGGAGAGGAGAAAGAGCTAGCAGGATGGAGAAAAAAGAGAGGGTAATGGGGGCAAATTTATAGGCAAACAATAATGAATGATATACACATAGAAAAAATGTCAAAATCCCATTATTTCGTACACTAGCTAAACATATCAATAGGAAGAAAAATCTGTTAAAATGTTGCAATCTTGGGGCTGTAGAGATGGCTTAGTGGATTAGAGTGCATGCTGGTCTTGCAGAGGACACAGGTTCCATTCCTGGTACCCACATGATGCCTCACAACCATCTGCAGCTTCAGCCCCAGGGAATTTTACACCCTCTCTTCTGGTTTCCTCAGCCACTAAAGGTATATGGTACACTGACATACATTCAGGGAATCTGTCATATACATAAAACTAATAAAATCTCAATGAATTCTTTATAATTGTTTTAAAAGTTTCTGTCTTATAACTCAGTAATACCTTTATTCTAGAATACTTTTAAAGAAAACAATAAAATATTAAACAAGGATTTTTGTACCCAAAAAAACACCAGAAATTTGAGATTAAAAAAAATCCTGTAATGTTTGTATAACAGGATAAATATGGCTGATAATAATTAAATGGCTCAAAACAGCTAAAAGAGATTAGCATTTTGAACATTCCTTCCACAAATGATAAATGTCTGAGGTAACAAATAGTGTAATAAAACTGATTTAATTATTACATATTATAAATAAATAAAGTTCTGTTTCCCATAAACAAATATAACTAGGGTATCACTAAAAATTCAGAAAACTTAAGAATATACGTACACATGGGAACATTTTGAAATCACAAATACTAGTGGCAAGGGGGATGTTTAATAAATGCAACTTATGAATCAATTAAGCCTTAAATGTTATGTTTACAATGACATTTATTGATATGAGCAAATGCTTATCTTATACTAAAACAAAAGAGCAGGATACAAAATATTACACACAGAGTAACCTGAACAGCTTGTGTACAAGGGACTAAAACCTACTATGTAAGCTCCCAGTGTTGGTATTATGTGTGATCATTAGGCTTCTGCTCATACTTGCTAGTTTTTTACAAGTCTCCTGCAACAGATAGGAATTACTTTTATAATAAAATGTTTGTTTAAGGGTTTAAAAAGCTACGTACAAGCCAGGGCCAGTGGATGATCTTGTCCAGTCTTAAGGCAATGAATATAAACTGGAGAATGTTGACCGAACACAGAATTTCTAGCTATAAATGAAGAAAAGAACCAGTTAATCAAGTTAACACAGTGGTTATTTGTTCAGCATACTAGCAGGCAGTGCAAATTACAATATGGGAAAACATGAATACTACCGTGTTGCTACTGATCTTTTGTCAACAGAAAAGCACAGTAACATCATGCTTAGGGGAATGGTGCACAGGTCTTTTGTATCATCCTTATGGTCAGTTGGTGCCTTGGCCATATTGTTGTTCAAGAGCTGAGTGCTGTTGGCTGCATAGTGATCTTCCTGGAACTAACTCTGTAGACCAGGCTGGCCTTGAACTCACAGAGAGATCCGCCTGCCTCTGCCTCCGGAGTGCTGGAATTAAAGGCGTGTGCCACCAATTCCTGGCACCCTCCAAGCCTCCATTTTATCCCTACTGACAATCATCTATACTTATAAGCACCCCCACACTTCTTTTTTACTCCTAACCAGGACTCTGCCTAAGTCCCAAGCCTTCTTTTCCAACTCATTGAGGACTTTCTCACCTCAAGACAACACTTACAGATTCAGTATTGCATCTAATTCTGACTATGCTACTGACCTTTCCCAAAAGAAACTAGTTGCCTGTGGTACTTTGAATATAGTTGGCCCCATAATGTCATAGGGAGAGGCACTATTGGGTGGTGTGGTTTTGTTGGAGTGGGGATGGCCTTGTTGGAGGAACTGTGACACTTTGAGGTTTCCTATGCTCAGGATACCATCCAGTGTCATAGTCAACTTCCTGTTGCTTACAAGATACAGAAGTTTCAGCTACTTCTCTAGCACCATTCCTGCCCGCATGTCATCATTCTCTTTGCCATGATGATAATGTACTGAACCTCTGCAACTGAAAGCAAGCCACCCCACTTAAATATTTTCCATATAAGATTTGCCATGGTTTCGCTGTCTCTTCACAGTGGTAGGAACCCTAAGACATTGCCAATTCCTGATTAAACCCAAAATGTCCAAATACAAGTAAGTTCACTTTTCCTGTGATTCAGCACACACACCTTTTCTACTGCAGTCCAGCTTTGTGAGACAGGAATAGCTACACAAGGCCCTACTGTCTTGTACTCCATTCCAAGCTACTGACAACTCCCATCCCCAAAGGAAATTACCTTCACAAAGGCCCTCAGTACCAACAGGCAAAATATTTGTACTTGCATCTTACTGGGCTATTTGAAGAATGTTTTATGGTTGGCCAATCATTCTTTCCTGTACTACTATCTGAGTTTCAAGAATCTCACCATACAGTCTTGATATCCTGTGAGTATTCAGAGATTTCTTCTTGGGCCCCTTTTCCAATCCTTAAACGGTTATACTTCTAGTACCCCAAACTAGATCCATACTAGTGAATCACACACACTCATTCACACCACCTGGGGGTGGGGAAAAGTTTAAGCAACACTGTGGCTTACCATATTACCTAGTGACTAGTCTGCCTGTAAACTAGCCTTACTGCTACCCATGGCTCTCCTAAAAACACCTGCCATTAAACTGATCCCCAACTGAGCTCATTTTCTTCTGAACCCTGCCCTTAACCTTTGCATCACTGTAGTGAACAAAGCAGCCTGTTGTGGTCTCAACATTCTCATAATCATCACATTCTGCCCATTCTCTTAGCCAACCTTCTCTTACAGGCCTTACTCACTATTTATTAACATTATGGCTTCCTAAGTCTGGCCCATTTTTTTTCACTAACCCCACAAAAACCAATTCCACAATTCTAGTCCCTGAAATGTGGATGGCATCCAAAGGTCCCCAGGCTGCTGTCACCTGGAGACAGACTTCACCCTTGTCTATAAACATATTTTTACTCTAGAGAACTCTCTACCAGCTCTCCACCCACATCTTCCAATAATTTCAGCTTTTAATCATAACAACTGCTGAAAACCCTTCTTTTAATACTGTTGAACCAACACAGGTAATGCAGTGGAAGACAAGGGGGAAAACTACAAACCATGCCAAGCTAGGAGTGTGCATGACACAGGTATCAGTCAGTTTTCCTGGTTCACTGAGATGATGAGAGCACCTCAGTGCATATTTATAAGATATTATTTACTCTCTGTCTGTCTCTCCCCCTCTCTGTCTCTGTCTCTCTCTCTCTCTGTGTGTTATATGCAGGACTCACTCATATAGGTACATATAGAGGCCAGAGGTTGACATTGGGTATCTTCCCAATTCATTTATTAACATATTTATTTGGAGACAGAGTCTCACTATGTTGACCTGGCTGGCCTGGAACTCACTATGTAGAACAGGCTGGCCTCAGAGATCTACCTGTCCTCCTGAGTACTGGGATTAAAGATATGTGCCACCATGCCAGGCTCTTACTTTAATTTTTGAGGTAGGATCTAAAACCTGTAACTTAACCTATTGCTTAGACTGGCTGGCCAGCAAGGCCCTCAGGAGCTGCCTGTTTCTGCCTTCTTCCATTGGGATTCCAGGCATTTACCTCTAAGCCTGGCTTTTGCATGGGTTCTAGGGATGTGTGGAGGTTTGAATAAGACGACCCCCATAAGCTTATTTGAATGCTTAGTTACCAGAGAATGGAACTATTTCAAAGGATTACAAGAATTGGGAGGTATGGCCTGCCTCCTTGTTGGAGGAAGTATATTACTGGGGGCATGGATTTGCGTATTTTTAGTTTAGTTCAGTTTTTTTTTTATTTTAGTGTGTGTGTATGTGTTGACCAGGCCCAGTCCATCTGTCTGTCTGTCTGTCTCCCCCACACCTCTGTGGATCTGAATGGAGAGTTCTCATCTCCTTCACCAGCATCACACATGCATACAACCATACTCCTCACTATGATGACAATGGACTAAGCTCTGAACTGTTAGTGAGTCCCTAATTCAAAGCTTTACTTTATAAGAATTGCCTTGGTGATGGTGTCTCTTCACAGCAATAGAACACTGACTAAGAATGTGAACTCAGGTCCTCATGCCTTCACAACAAGTACTTTAATTGGTGAGCCATCTCTCAGCAGTGTATACTTTTGAGTGCTGAAGATGTAGTCGCTGTTCAGGTCGTCTCTGTGCAAAGGCTTGTGCAAAGACATGTGCTTAGCTTCCACACGTCTCTCCTATTTCTACTCCAGGAACATCTTGGCTAATCTGGGGTCCATTTGGTTGACCAGTTTTTCTTGACTATTCTTTTAGTATGCCTGGAATATGCTCCTTTCTACTCTCTTAACATGTAGCACACTGGCAGGTTCTAGGTCTTCTTTTCTCTCTCTCTCAATCTCTGTGAGAACTTCTCTTCTCACTTCCCATAGCTTTCCTTTACTGATATTCACATTCTTGATATACCTAACACCTTGGGTTCTCCAATGAATGGTGGCTTCCCTCTCATAGCTCTGTACATTGTCCTAAAAATGGCTGTTTCATGGAATTCTGACACTGGCATACTCGCCAGGCACCACAGGCTTTCTTTTGAAATATGAGTAGAATCCTTTGTGACGTTATAATTATTGCATTCTGCCTGTAAAATTAGCGACATGGAGATGATACCAAGGTCCACCACTGCTTACATCATGGCTACAACAGACACTACATGCCTGCATGGAAAAACGTGGAGAAACACTTCCAGATTTCCTTGTGCAAACTGAGGACCCTGGGTGCTCTCCTGTAAAAAGGGAAACCCTTTCAAATGAGTTTGTAATTTTACACTACCAAAACTGTAATTCCTGAAAGGCTTTCAGAGATACCTTCCTATTGTCATGGCATAAAACAGGCAACTTCTTTTTAATGTATCTAATAGTCTTAGATACCATGCTTCTTCTAGCACCAACTTTTATACCCAAGGTAGTTTGAATGAGACATTCCCCTTATAGTCTCATACATTTGAACATTTTGTCCCCGGTTTGTGGTACTATCTTAGTGAATTTAGGAGGTACAGTCCTGCTAGAGGAAGGATGTCAATTGGGATATGATTTGAGTTTAAAAGTCTCCTGCTTTCTTATGATTTTCTCTCTATGTTACATGACTGAGGTTGAGGATGTGACATCTTAGCTTCCTACTGTTGCCATCATGCCTCCTGCCTCTGTCATAATGGATTCTTATCTATCTGAACAGTAAACCTAAAATAAATTCTTCTATGAGTTGCCCTGGTCTATCATAGCAACAGAAAAGTAATAACAAAACCCAAATTGTAGGATTTTTTCAACCCTTTCTGTTCTGCTTTTTGCTCCCTATTCTTACATAAATCTGACTAAAAGCTGCCAGCAGTATGTATTCTACAAACTGAATGCTGGACTACCTTGAAAGTTCTTATAGTTCATCAAATTTTACTTTTTTCCTTTTAAAGACTGTTTCTCTGAAGTATTTTGGTCACTGAGTATAAGCTAACATCCAGTGGTCAGTAGTCTAAAAAGATAAAGTACTGAAAGGAGCCTACTGTACTGGGCCCAGGCACTTGTGCCAGGGCCTGAGGAATGTGCCATACCCTGAATAAGTATAGATTAGTATAGACTAAGGAACATGGCAATGAATAAAGCATTGGAAACAGAGTAGTATGCAAGAGTTGCTCTTTGAATAGAAAGAAATACCATGACAACTCTTTCAGATGAGAGACAGAAAGAAAAGTTTCTGGGATAAGTGAGGCCAACTCCCAGAACAAATGCTCAGGAGATAGGCATGTAAAGAGAGAAGATGGAGGTTTTTAAGAAATGTAAAGCCTCAAATATCCCTGAGAAATTAGAAGTCATGTGTACAGACTGATGGTACTAATGCTTCCATATCGACTCCCTCAACTCTAAGAACCACTGTTACACATTTGTTCCCTAGTTATAATTTAAAAAACAAAAACAAAAGCAGTATGAGAGAGAAAGATGCCACGTGACAGAGTTCAAGTGGAGGGTTTTGTTTTTTATTAGTGAAAGGGATCATAAAAAAAGGGGAAAGAGAAGGGAGAAAGAGAAAAACAGAGAGAAACAGAGAGAGGGAGGGAGGGAGGAGGATGGGAGGGAGGTAGGGCTCTTTTAAAAGGGAACACAGTGAATGAGCACAGGTGGTACTCTTAGTGGCTACAGCTTAGGGTGTTTCCTGTCAGAACCCCAGGGACAGTTCAGCACAGATGCCTGAATATTAACTAACAGTACCTCTCATGAAATTTTAGTGCTGTACATATTTTGTAGATAGTACATTTGTGCTTGCCTGTCTGCCTGCCTTTTCTTTCTTTCTTTCTTTCTTTCTTTCTCTCTCTCTCTCTCTCTCTCTCTCTCTCTCTCTCTCTCTCTCTCTCTCTCTCTCTTTCTTCCTTCCTTTCTTTCTTTTTTTGATTTGATTTTTGAGAGAGGTTTTCTCTGTACAGTCTTGCCTCTCCTGGAACTAGCTCTGTAGACTGACCAGGCTGACCTTGAACTCACAGAGATCTGCCTGCCTCTGCCTCCTAAGTGCTGGGATTAAAGCATCCTCTGCCACTGCCCAGCTATACCTGTACTTTACCCATAAAGAGAACACAACTGTCCCCGTTTCTAACCACAAATCAGTACTTACTATTTGAGGTTGAATATGCACTGACCCTGTTAACCCAATGTCGGACTGAAGCTACAGACCATAAACCTATGGTGGTTTTGTTCATCAATCAGGAGACTTTTTCAGCAGTCTCTGCTAAGCAGCCAAAGGGTAATAGTACAAAAGAAGAATCGCTTGGGTTTACTGAAGGTTTTTATGAACTACAGAGAATGTAAAAGAGGGCTGAGAAAGGTACTCTCCTTCCCAAAGTGTACCTGTCCCTACCAGGCACACTTCCTCCATGGTTTTTCACCACTTCTATAATAGTAAGATTCCCCGTCCATCAAGACCAAGTCCTTCTTGATACTCTAGATCCTGTTCTTGTAGCTTAGCTCTACCACTATTCCTCTCTCTTGGGACTTTTAAACCTATACCTAGGTTCATCTTCCAATTCTATATGTTCTTTCCAGATCAGCTGCAGCTTTCTCTTTATCTGCAGAGCTTGAAACAAGACATTTGTAACCAAACTCTGTACTTTATTCATGAGACATATGCTATACAATTACCTGTGATGTTTGAAAAAGCAGACAATACTAAACACTTTATATATTGTTTTATTCCTAATATACACATACCTATGATAAAAATTGAATTCATAAATTAATAACAGTAAGAAGTTAACAACAATAATCATTAAACAGAACAACTCTAACAAAATACTATAATCAAAGTAACATGCATGTGATCTTTCTCCCAAACATCTTATTTTATGGTACCACATTTTCAGACCACAAGTAACAGCAAGTAACTAAAACCATGAAAAATGTAATATCAGATAGAAAGTGGGAGGTGGATTTCTACCACTTCTCATTGTCCTCTATTAATACATTGCTTTGGACCCTCAGATCCTTTGTAGTTAAATTCTCTATGTTTGGATTTGGGCTGACTGAAATGGAATTCTGGCCCTTCTCCTTAATGTGTGTCCATGAATAAATAATCCTTCTCAGGAAAACACCTGCACCTTTTTCACAAGGTTGCTGTAAATATTTACCAAGTTGTTGCTAAGTACTTGTGAGGTGACCATCCAAATGCTTGGCCTAGATTAAAAATACTATGAATATCACCTACAATTGTTTTCACCAGTACTACTACTAGTCTTGGCATTTTAATTTAATTCTCTATCTCCTCTTCTTGCGCCTAAGGGGCTTGCATATATAGATACTTGAAAAAAATTGCTGAAAGAACAAATAACACATGGGCATTATCAGGGCAGGCTGAGTTGAGGGCAGTTAAAGAGTGACATCATAGGGGATGAGGTAGTGAGACAATTAAATTTCATGTATCAATTCGGATGGACTATTATAGTGGATATTTAATTAAATACTACAGTATGCGTTGCTGTGACAGCATCAAGTTTTCAAAGGAGATTATTCTCAATACTGTATGGTAAGTGGCGCTTATCCAAACAGTTGGAGGTTTTAAATGCAAAGTCTGAGGTTTCCTGGAAAGGAAGAAATTCATCCTCCAATCTCAGAGTTTTAACTCCTGCTGAGTCCCCAGCCCACCTGTCTGCTTTATACCTATCATACTTGCCAGCTCTACAACCATGTGGATCCACTCCTTAAAATCTCTCTCTTAGTGTCTATTTCTCTATCAATCCTATTAGTTACTTCACAAGACTGACAGACACAGGCAGCTTATAAGACAGTAAGATAGGAGAAAGCTGAAGGCATTTCTTCCCTTGTAAACAACAGGATTAGCCTGTTCCTCACATAGGGTAAGAGACCGACATTAGAGTAACCATCTTAAAAACATGATTAAATACACAAATCTCACCTCTAGTGACCTGTCATGTCGAAAGCCCCAGACACATGCTGCAACAGACACCGGGGAAACAAAGAACAATGGCATGAAGACCAGAAGCCAGAAATGGCTTCCTCTCTCAATCCTGTCACAGACTAGAACTTCAAACATGAGCAGGAGCAAATGGATGCCCACAGCAATCAACATGGCTTTAAACTCCACACATGTTTCTCCTTCTGCTCTAAAAGGGGATAGAATAAGAATAAAACAAAACAAAACACAGTTCAGGATCCTCAGTACAAGGAAAAAGCAAATGCCAACTCAATTCACATTCTGAATTTCAACTGTAAATATGAAAAAACACAAAGGAGATCAAGGAGAGAGCTAACTTAAACCTACCTTTAATTGACACTCTTTCAAATATTCAGAAATACTTATGTTCATAACTTTAAATTCAACTATAAGAGTTACTCAAAGATTATTCTATTAATTACTTGTGAAAAATAAAACAAAACAAAACTTCTGACATCTCTTAAATCTCATGATTCCTACTTCTCATTGAATTAAAAACAAATACAAATCATATTTCATGCAATACTATAAATATAACTTTAGCTTCATCTACAAGTGTAGGATACATTTAAGAAGATATGCCAATTTTTTTGGGTCCTAATTTAAAATTCAAATAAAAGTAATAAAAGTCTTATTAATCTTTATTACAGTATGATAATGAATTAAAACCTACAAATTAAAAAGAGGTAAAATTGTGCTCAAAATAGTTTAATTAGTGTATAAGTATAAACATAAAGTACTAATAAATTAAAATTTTAAATGCTTATAATGCATTTGAAAGGCCTAAAATTTTCATTCAAAATACAGATAACCATTCCTGACATGGTGATAAATATTCTAGGAAATTAGGCCAAAGAGAAAAAGTCACAGGTAATTCATGTAGGACTCACTACCATACTTCTGATTAATGATCACAGGTGAATGACTGTACCTGCATATAACATACATCTAGCCAGCCACAAACACAATTTCTTTCCTTACTTGAAAAATATCAAAAGAGAGAAAAGGTGCATATAACTTTTGAGTATCAATTAGTTCATTTCTTTTTGAGGAACAATATTAGATCTCTGAAATTTTTCTCATAAAAAGAGACAGATATACAACCACAGATAGTGGCTGTGCAAATGGTACCGTAGTAGTTAAGAACATTTGGTATTTTTCCAGAAGATTTAAGTTCAGTCCCCAGCAACCACATTGGGTAGCTCACAATTACCTACAACAGCCCCAGGGATCAATTACACTTTTCCAGCCTCTGTGGGTAACCTTATACATGGGGCATACGTTCACAGGGCACATGATTAAAACCATAGCTGGGAAGTGGTGGTACATACCTTTAATCCCAGCACCTGGGAGGCAGAGACAGGTGGATTTCTGTAAGTTTGAGAGCAGTCCAGTCTACAAAGTGAGTTCCAGGATAGCCAGGACTACACAGTGAATCTCTGTCTCAAAAATAAAAAAAAAAAAAAAGAACTAAAACCTTGAAAATTATATTTTAATCTTAAAAAAAGAAACATTCATGCAAGAATGTTCGTTTGCTAATATTCTTAGTGTGCAGCCTTTTTAAAAGTTCCACATACCTATGGGATATGCATTTTACACCGTCTAAACTACAGCTTGTTTTGTTTCGTTTTTTGAAACAGGGTTTCTCTGTGTAGCCCTGGCTGTCCTAGAACTCACTCTGTAGACTAGGCTGGCCTTGAACTCACAGAGGTCCGCCTACCTCTGCCTCCAGAGTTCTGGGATTAAAGGTGTGTGCCATTATTGCTTGTTTTGTTTGTTTTTTGCTAGCTTCTTTCAAGAATTTTTAAAGCTGAAGTTACCCCATCTTCTATTTTTTTCCCATGAGCAGCTGTTTGTCTCTCTGCCTACCTTTCTCTTTGTCCTAACATGAGCTACTGCATTCTTCATCTTCCTGATAGAGGTTTATAATGGCCCTCTCTCTCCACTTTCTCCCCTTGCCTCCTATTTCTCTGAGAAAGGAAAGGGAGAGACTCACATAGAGTCCAGCCACACCAGGCTGCCTCCGTCTCCATGACCCTCAAAGCTCTGTCTTCTTGCTTAATTTCTTAAATTCTCAATTTACCTCATTCCCTAGTTCCTATCTGAGAGACGCATGGCCTTTGGACCAAGCTCACTCCTTGACATCATTACCAGTTTACCCCAGGACTATAAGAATAGGAGAAATGTAACCCTAGTTCTAAAAGGAAACTAGATAAGTCTTAGAGTGTTCCTGCACTTCTTAATCTGCTATGGTATAACATTTCTGTATTTGGGGTGTTTGGGGTTACATCTGTGGGCTACCTAGGCATGAAACCATCCAAATTAACACACTGTCTTTATAAGAAAATTTGTTACAAGCATATAAGGTTTTAAAAGACTGATGAGAAATGTTTGCTAGACTTCTGTGCTCATAAATCTTTGAATAGGAAAATATTGTCCTTATGTTATCTCTGGTGAGAACCACCAAAATTTTGTTCTCTCAAGATATAGACCAGTAGGTTTTATAAAGAAGTATTACCGATATTGAGGATTCCGTGCCCAAACTCCGGTTCCAACTGATGCTCCAACAATGACCATTAGCTTCCACAACCATATTGGAGCAAAGACAGCCCAGTAGCTCCACTGAATGATGCCATCCAAACGAAGGGCCAGTAGCACAGAGAACAGCAACAAACAGGCATAGATGAGGAATTTACTAATAGAAAAGCAAAATGATGAAAAATTCATTTTAAATAAGCAGCTGATAATGAAATGAGAAATAACAGAAATATTTTCAGCTCAGCTCATGGCTGCATTTCCAGAAAACATGAGTTCAGTTCCCAGTATCTAAAAGGCAGCTAACTATAACTCCAGTTTCAGGGGTACAACCTCTTCTTCTGGACCCCAAGGGCCCTGCACACACAGGGTACACAGACATACATGCAGGAAAAGCACTGATACACATAAAATAAAAGTAAATAAAAACACATTTTAAAGTCACTAATTCAATAATCATTTACTTAAAAGTTCTATGTAGAAGAGATATTGTGTTGGGGAAGAGAAAACAAAAGTGAGTAATTAAGTCTCCTGCTTCCAAAGGATTTCCAATAGAAGTCTATACAGAAAGGTGCAATTAGAATACAGTACAATATCTATATAAATGGTGGTATGAACAAAGTCAGATGGGAGCTAGGAAAAGAAAGTATGAGATCTGATTGAGGCAGCAGGAAGAAGAGATGTGGTGACCACAGAGCTTCAGAGATGGAGGGTTGGCAGAAAGAAAAACAAATTAGATGAGGAAGTATCCCAAGCAGAAGAAGCTAGTTATACCATAACATGGAGAGTGGAAAAAGTTGGTAAGGTCAAGTTCTGACATTGATGATTTGATCCCATTTTCAAAAAGGTAACCCTTTGGACATTAATATCCTAATAAAAATCATAATAGCCCAGCATGGTAGCTCACACCTGTAATCCCAGTATTTAGGTAGCTGAGGTGGGAGGATCATTGTGACACCAGGCCATCTTCGGCTAAATAGTGAGTTCCAAGCCAGCCTGCGAACTAGCATGAAATCCTGTCTCTAAGACAAAACAGAGGGGGCCAGTGAGATGGCTCATCTTGCTTTTCTGGAGGACCTGAATTTGGTTCTCAGCATGGACACGAGATGGGAGTAACTGCCTGTTACTCCAACTCCAGTGGATCTGACACCCTCTTCTGGCCTCTACAGGCATAAGCACACTAGTATCATGCATTCACAAAAACATACACATATGCATAAATAAAAAAAATCTTTAAAACAAAAAATACACAAAAGGAAAAAATTAGCAATCATTTGTCATATTGACAGGGTATACACATTTAAATATATACACACAGAATCTATATTTACATACATAATACTTTAAATGGCAGAGTAAATTTCACACACATCTACATATACACACTCATTTCATAAATAGAAAAGACCTTTGGTAGATGTCTTTGAAATAATATATTTACTTGTCAAGCATTTCCACTTCTAGTCTTGATATAAAAACAAGAATAAGATTTACCTTTCCTCTCCCCAAGACCTCATGAGGTCCCACCATTTGGTGACTATCTACAGATAGTCGTCCTTGGAGAAGGGAAAGATACTTTCTTCAGTGGCTTAGCCACTGGTAAGGAGTCTATGCTCCTGAAAATAATCTCTCACCCAGGAGTCTGTAAGCAACCCTAATGAAACTCAGTGGCACATTAAAATAAACAGAGTCATGAAAGTGGGGGAAGACGAGGTGGGAAGAGCAAGGTGATCTGTGGTGGTGGGAAATGACAAGTAAGGGTAATGAGGAGTGAATATGATTTTTTAAAAATACATTATATGTGTGTGAAAAGACCATAAAGAAACCCATTATTTAGTATAATCAGCATAGCTAATACAATTTAAAATCATCTCCATAGAAAAGGAAGTGAACAAAATATACAACAGTTTGGCAACAGACAGTGAAGAGCACAAAGGAATAAGAAAGAAGCAAAGAGGACAAAACCAGTATTGCCCCATTTTACTGACAGGAGGTAGTTAGAGGTTGTAACAACAAGGCAATTAAAAGTCTGACTTCATTTGTGTTTAAAAAAAAGACAGGTGGTGGTGGTACACACTTTTAACCCCAGCACTCAGGAAGCAGAGACAGGTGGATTTCTGTGAGTTCGAGGCCACCCTGATCTACAGAGTGAGTTCCAGGACAGCCAGGGCTACATAGAGAAACACTGTCTCAAAAAAAGCAAAATAGGTAGGAAGGTAGGTAGATAGATAGATAGATAAAAAGTAACATTAAATATAAGTAGTCTAAATGCCAATACAAAGACAAAGATGATTATGTTGGATAAATAAGAAACTATATACTATACTATGTGAAAGAAATCTATATAAAGGCTGCCTGCCCTGGGTGCCAAGAAGAAAACACAACCCTGTCCAGCACCATTATAACTGCCATTATAACTGACTGGGAAAAGGCAATCCACATGCCTGCCTTGGGCAGTCTGCCCTGAGAGCCTAGGAGAACACATAACAAATGCTGAGGTGTAACATGGGAGAGAAACAGAATGGTTCATGTCCTGTGGAGAGAAGACGATCTGAAGAGGTGAAGATGGTGAGGAGTGGGCTGAGGCGGGTGGCTCTTGCACCCTGGGCAATGGTGATGTCTTGGCCTAGGCTGCCGTCAAGACTCATGTCTGAATCCATGACCCTGTAGCAGCAGTGGTCTGTGTAGATGTCCAAGACTCCTGATACCAAGGAAGGCTAAAAGGATAGGGCTTCATAGAGTTGTCTCAACCAGTCACTGGCTGCAGCACTAGGAAGAATTAGCCCTACCCCTCACTGGTTGCAGCACTCCATAGAGATGTACATCACCTGGGCAGCATAATAGAGCTGACCCTGTAAATGGGGATGGGGGTAGGGATGAGCAGCTGAGAATGTGAGCATGGGAGTTCTGGACCCACCCCTTCTGCCACGTGGTGGTGAGGGTGAAGGAAAGATGACCTCCCCCTCCTTGCCCCTGACACCTGAGGCAGGAAATGGAGCCAACCCTCCTCCTTACTCCGGAAAGTGGACCATGTAACTCATCCAGACAGCACAGTAGACCAACCCTGTTGACTGGTGTGTAGGTGAGCTGCCCAGAGAACATGAGTGTGAGAGATCTGGCCCTGCCCCTCATCTGCCATATGGTGGGATGGTGAGCTAGGGAGAGATGCCCTCCCACCCCATGGCCCTCACAGCATGTGGCAGTTGGAAGGGCTGACCCTACCCCTCACCTGCTGTAGCACTTGGGAGAGTGGCCCCTGCACCTCTCCTGGGCAACACAGTAGAGCTGGCCCTGGAGGTGTAGGTGTGGGTAAGCCAGCCTCCATGGCATGAAAGTAAGAGAATTGGCCCCACCCCTTTGCTGCCTGCAGTATAAGGTGAGCTAGCTGGGGCCATGCAGGAGAGCTCATCCTGGTGCTGAGGATGGGGGAGAGTAGATGGGCTGACCAACTCAGCTACTACCCAAGTGCATATCCAGGGCTATTAATTGGCCCAAACCAACATCCACCCCATCTATGATCTGCTGGAGCATGTGAAGGGGACAGTCCTGCAGATCCAAAGCTGAAGGATCTTCATGACAGGGCAACAACAGGATATCCAAGAGGAGTCCCAGTGAGGGCCTAGTATTGGATAGTGTAGCAGAAGAAACCAGTGGCCTTGAATCAGACCAACGACTCATTGCAATGAACACTTGCAAGTAAAGATGTATTGACAAAAGGATAAACTGTGACTCTCTATGTCATACTACAGCTTCCACGATGAGATTTTTTTCTTTTTTCTTTTCTTTTGGAGGGCATTCAAGGGCAGAGATAGGGAGATGAATTGTACCAAGATGCATGATATAAAATCTACAAAGAATAAAAGTTAAAAAAGAAACCCATATAAAGTATAAAGTTAAATTAAAAGCAAAAGGATAGACACATGTATACCAAACAAATACTAACCAAAAGAATGCTGGGATCTCTTCAGTCCTAGATCATATGTTTCAATATCTCAAAGCCAACAACAACATTGAAACTTTCTCATTTGATTGTTTTAAACTTATCATTCTACCATATTTCTCCTGATAACCAGTAAAATACATTTCTTTGTTTTTCAAAATTCATATGATTAGGTAGGGTTTACTTAGATAAATCAGTTTAATAATTCCCTTCCCTGTTGTTAAAGTGCCAAGGACTAACTCCAGGGCCTCATACATGACAGTTAAATACTCAATCACTAAGCCACATTCCTGTACTAATATCTGTATTATAATTCCATAGTGTTCCAAGATTTTTTTAAACCTTTGGTTATACAACAGAACATAAATCTAGATTCTACTGTTAGAAAACTTTCAGATAGAATTAAGGCCCTTAATCAGCTAACCTTAAAATAGGGAGGCTATCTTGAAATTTTCAGGTAGGCTCAAGGTAATCATGTGAGTTCCTAAAAGAACAACAGGAATGGGCTGGGGAAACTGCTCAGTGGGTTAAATAAAGCATGAGTACAAACAAGCCTAACAACCTGATATAGGGATGCAAATGTGCAATCCCAGACTCTTACAGAAAGATGGGAGGTAGAAACAGGAGACTCACCCAAAATTCCCAGGCAAGCTAGCTTGAAGTACACTGTAGAGTATCAGAAACAAGACCTGCTACAACAAGGTGGAAGTTGAGAAATATCTGCTGAATGCTGTCTTCTGACTTTGCCATGGAAGCTTCAAACCTGAAATGTCCCTCCCTCTCTCCCCCCTCCCCTCTCTCTCTCTCCCTCCCTCTCCCCCCTCTCTCTCTCTCTCACAAACACACTAATTAATTTTTATAAACCAGAAAGAAAAGTCAGAGTGATAGATAGCAAGGGTGTGTGTTTGGGGGATATCAGACACATTCGAGAAGTGAAGAGTTCAATCTGCCAATGCATACTGCTCGCCTTGAAGGAATAATGAGCCACAGATCGGAAGTAGCCTCTGAAAGCTGAGAATGAGTTTTGACAGACATCAGAAAGGGCAACTTGAGCCATGTAACTGCAAGGAAATGCATTCTATGTTTTTATTATCAGAATGATTTTTGTAATTTTTTCCATACAAGGAGATACATTTTCACAACAGCCAAAGTTACTTTGGAAAAGGACTAATACCCCTCAGATGATTTGATTTTAACAATGTCAGACTCAAAACAAAAGAGCCAAATAAGAACTAGACATGAAACTACCAGATAATCTAATTAAAAATGGGGTACAGATCCAAACAGAGAATTCTCAACAGAACAAACTCAAATGGCAGAAAGACACTTAAGGAAATGCTCAACATCCTTAGTCTGAAGGGAAAAACAAATCAAAACAACCCTGAGATTCCATCTTACATCTGTCAGAATGGTTAAGATAAAAAATACTAATGACAGCTTATGCTAGAGTGGATGTGGAGAAAGGGGCACACTACACCATTGCTGGTGGGAGTGCAAACTTGTACAGCCACTGTGGAAATCAGTATGGAGATTTCTCAGAAAATTAGGGATCAACCTACCTCAAGACCCTGCAATACCACTGATTGAGCATATACCCAAAGGAGGCACATTCACACCACAAGGACATTTGCTCAGCTATGTTCATAGCAACATTATTCATAATAGCCAGATCTTAGAAATAACCTAGATGCCCCACAATTGAAGAATGAATAAAGAAAATGTGGTACATTTACACAATGGAGTACTACTCAGTGGTAAAACAATGACATCCTAAAATTCTCAGGCAAATGGTCAGAACTAGAAAATCAAAAAACAAAAACAAAACAAAACAACAACAACAAAAAAACCACATCCTGATTGACCCAAAACCAGAAAAAAATAACATAGTATATACTCACTCATAAGTAGATACCAGACATAAAGCAAAAGTCACCCATCACACAATCCACAACCCCAGAGAAGCTAGAATCCTTCTTCAAAAACAGATGGAAGAAACGCGGAAAACCACAACTAACCAATGGGCCAAGCTCCTGGAGTACAATCAAAGTGAGGGAGGAGCGATAACATAAACAAAGGAGTCAAGAGCATGATGGGTAAATGAACAAAATCAACTGACAAATGGGGAAACTGAATAAGCCCAAACTAGGCTCCCTTAATATAGGTGACAATGGTGTGACTGGGGTATTATATGAGGCCACTGGCAGTGGGTCCAAGATCTAACTCTAATGCACAAACTGACTTAGAGGAGTCCATTCTATATGGAGGGATACCTTGCCCAGCCTCCCAGCCTAGACACGTGGGACGGTACCTTGGTCTTGCCTCAGTGAGATGGGTTAGACTTAGTAGACTTCCTAACGGAGGCATTATTCTCTCCAAGGAACAGATAGAGGGGGAGGGTGAATAAGGGGAGTGGGAGGAGATGAAGAAGGGAGAACTGAGATTGAAATGTAAAAAATAAATAAAAAATATTTCAAAAGTCTTTTAGTATGTGAAATAAGTCTGTGTAGAGCTACGCCACTAAGTCTGTGGCAATTTTTCACATTAACAACAGAAGTGTAGAAGACTGCAGATAGACTCATGTCTATTGTCATACAGAAAACTCAAGTCCAGATGGTTCAAAGCCCTCAACATAAATCTAGTCACACTGAACCACTTAGAAGAGAAAGTGGGAGGTACTTTTGAATGAATTGGTACAGGAGACCACTTCCTGAACATAACAAGAGTAGCATAGACCCTGAGATTGACAATTAATAAATGGGATGTCCTCAAGCTGAGAAGCTTCTGTAAGGCAAAGGACACAGTCGACAAGACCAAATGACAGCCCACAGACTGGGAAAAAATCTTTACCAACCCCACATCTGACAGAAGGCTGATCTCCAAAATTTACAAAGAACTCAAGAAGCTAGTCATCAAAACACCAAATAAACCTATTAAAAAGTGAGGTACAGAACTGAATATTCTCAATAGAGGAATCCAAAATGGCTGAAAGACTCTTAAGAAAGTGCTCAACATCCTTAGCCATCAGGGAAATGCAAATCCAAACAACTCTGAGATACCATCTCACTCCTGCCTGAATGGCTAAAATTAGAAACACCAATGACAACTTATGCTGGAGAGGATGTGGAGAAAGGGGAACACTCCTCCACTGCTGGTGGGAGTGCAAACTTGTACAGCCATTTTGGAGATCAGGATAGCGGTTCCTCAGGAAATGAAAAATAAAGTAACAATACTGTGTTGACATATAGAGGATGCTCATAAACCATAGCTATTATGAACAACTATTAATCAGTATAAGTCAAGACAATATTCTATCACTGGCTTTATATGCCCCAACAACAGATGTGAAGTCATTCAGACAGTATACTCATACTGACAGATCACTGACTATTTTATAAATGTGATCTGTAAGGATTATTTGGAGTAACTAACATTATGTACTTTTTCTTACAGTGCTGGAGAGAATCAAGTCTAAAGCCCTGCACATGTTAGACTATACACTAACCTCAACAGCATGTATTTTTAAAACTGCACACATTATCTGCAGTGATCATGGCTCACTGCCCTTTCTTTTTAAATAAGTCTTTCTTAAAAATTACTTTATTTTATATGAATGGTGTGTTGCCTGCAAACACATATGTACACCATGTGAATACCTGATGCCTGCAGAGGCCTTTAGTGAACTGCCACCATCAATCACATTCGTTTTTTTCCTGATTTCAAATGAAAGACAACGTACAAAGACTAAACAATGGTTTTAGAAGATGGAACATACAAGAATTTTGCAAAGATGTTGGGCATCTGGTCTGAGGACAAGAAACAGCGGCCACACCCCTTTGGGTGTGGCTTCAGGCTGAGGGAAGGGGAAAGAGAGAAGCTTGAGGTGTGGTTTTCCTTTGCCAGCTCTTCTGTTGGGTCAATGGATCCTGTAGGGAAACACTTGGGCAGTTCTTGGTATTTTTCTGTGTAATTGTTCCCCAATAAACACTAATTTATCATTTATCTTGACTCTAGTGATATAATTACACCCTCACCTTCACAAAGACAATTTACTTCATTAGTATTATATGCCAAATAAAGAACACTCCTCCCAAAAGGTATTTTTCAGTCTTTGTTCCAGTCTAGGATACCCAAGGGATGCACCGCACTTCTATCAGGAGCTCACAGCAGATAAACCAGTAGTCCAAGCAGAGTTTTCACAGCCTTCCAATACTGAATGGCTACCAGGACTGAAGGGCCTTCTCTAACAAATAACAACTGTATCAATAGAGTAGACAACCCGAGGCCTTCTGATGAAGTCAGGTTGCCCATTTAAAGCCACATACTCCCAAATTATCTACCTCCAAGGACCATTCTGGAATCAGTTTCCCATTTCTGTATACTTTCAATAGTCTATTTAATCTGTAAAGGTATCAGAGGCTTCAGGCAGTCAAAAAGGATTCTTGGTAAGCATAGCATGTTTCTAGAAGTTTAACTTGTGTAACTAAAAGGCAATTATGAAAAGAAGTTCATGATCAACCAGTTCCATGGCAGATGGAAATAGGTAGAGGGACAGCTGTCAACTCTTCACAGCTGGATGGTAAATACTTTTGAATCATTCTGTGTTACCACTATTTCTAGAAATTTGACACTATTGAAGTGAATTGTCACTGAGTAATACTTGCAAGGTAGGAACCGCCAAACCATAACAGTGGCTATTTCTGTGATACACAAATAATCTCCAGAGCACATTCTCCTTTACTGTCAATGGAACAGTTGCATTCTGAAGGGACATAGAGAGAGAGAGAAGAAGAGTGTATACAACCAGCAGGAAAGCAGTCATTGAAAGTAGCTACAGACTGTTCCTATACACGCTGATGAGTTATCATTCATGTCATAAATACTTACAGAGCCAGCTATTGTCTCATGCATATAAACAAGTAGTAGGTTTGGTCCCACATGGCTTGAATTTCAGTAGGAGAGAGAAATATAAATGAATAAAGAGACAAATCCTAGGGCACAGATACATGCTCTAAAGGGGCACTATGGTGTTATACAGAATTTGTGAAACAAGTAGTAGTGGACTGGGTTAGAAAAGCCAGGACAACTTCGTAAGCAAGTACCAAGTGAACAGAGATTTCAGTGATACATGAGAGTTAACCAAGTCAAGGAGAGAATGAATGATCCCCATTAAATAAGTAGGCATAATGAAGTCATTGAGTAAGAGGAACATACATAAAATTAGAAGACAGAGAACAAGACAGCAACACAAAGATCTAAAGTCATTAGCACAGGGTGTTTTTCTGTCTACACCCCTCAGTTTGCTCTCCAGATGTCTGAAAGGCTTTTGTCCGCATGGAGCAAGATTAAAACACAATGTCAAAAACTGGGTCATCCACAATACACGAAACAGCACCAGCTAAGAAAAATCAAATGTGTTAATATACCTGGCCATTGTATTCTTGAAACATCTTTAAGCTAACACTATTCCTTCCCACTAATAACAATGAATTAGGACAATAGTGGGCTACAAAAGACCTTTAATTTTTTTCAGGGAGAGATGCACTTTACTCCACTTAGAATTCAAGCACTAATAAATGTGGTGACGATCAATATAAATCTTTTCAAAGTATTTTAGACTCATATTCAGAAGGAAAAAATGCTAAAGAAAAAACTGGTTAAGAAAATTATCAGTGGACCCCTATTTTGCTTTCACCGCTCTTAGAAAACTTGGAACATCACCTTTCAGCTTCTGGAGTAGCTGCTCCATAATAATTTAAAAAAAACGTCACAGAACTTTATATTTGTGACACTGCAATCAGTCATTAATTCAGGTTCAATAGCCTCGTGATAAATTATACTTATTCTACAGGTGAATCTGACAGACAAGTGAGTTGCCCAAGGACAGACAACAATTCAGCATTATTTCTTTCTTTTCATCCCCAAACAATGAAAATACAGAAGATATGCCCAGTTTCAGGAACATCTCAGTTGTCCTATTGACAAACCCTAACTCCTAGGAGCAGCAGAGGAAAAACTACAGTATACTTACTCTAAATGAACTCCTCTCTGCAGAACACCTTCAAGACCAACAGTGATAATCACAGTTCAAGGCCAGAATATGAACACAAAGACAAATAAGAGCACCCAGTCACTACCAGTAGCTTAATAATTTTAAATGTTACAACCCTCAAGGAGACTGCTCTCCCTCTAACTCCAGTTCCTTTCCTTTCTTGTACAACAAACAATAGCCACAAAAGTGATTTCACTGGGCAGGAAAAGTTCATGAAGGCACAATACAGCAAATCATCTATCTACCTTCCCTTCAGTTCCAGGCTGGGATTGACAAACATCTTAGGTGCCTAGCATAGGCCCTAGCACCTGCAGCAAGACTAGCTTACTTAAGTTCTTGTCTTCCTGCTTACAAATAAATGAGCAGATACCCCTTTTACATAGTAATGGACTTAGAGATCAGGGGAGTGAACTGATCTCACAGCTCATTAAGAAAGAGCAAAGCATCACTTGGTTACGTACAGCCTGGTCTTCAATCTAGGTCTTGACTCAATTTACTTGCAATGCCGTTTTGTAAGTGTCTACTATTTGTCAGATGGGGTGGGTGGTGCTGTGGAAGGGGACAACCAGGAAGTGGTTTCTGCTTTGGGAGATCACAGCCCCACAGAGGGAACAGTTTTACAACAGTTTGGCAAGTGCCAAGACAGAGATTTACACAGTCCATTAGGTACTTCAAGTGTGGGAAATAAACAAGGCAGTGTCTATTACTTGCGAATAAACTTACAGCGAAGGCTAAGAAAATACGTATGGGAACGATCAGGTTCACCCCCAAATGTATTATGTAAGATTTACCATATCCTGGCAACGACTCTAAAAATTCGGTATCTCAGTTATCAGTTCGATAAATAAGCAAAGACACGGCGGACAGGCATAAATCCAAGGAAAACCCCAAGGGTTGGAACTAGAGGAAACATCTGGGAAGGTGGTTGGGGGTTGTCAGGGTCAAGTGAGATGGCCCTGGCACAGAGAATGGAGACAGAAAGAGCAGTGAGGGGTAAAAACGAAAAGAGAAGAAAGAAATCGAGACGGAGAAGTTGGATTATCAAGAAAAGAGGACGAACGGAGAGCAATGGGCTTCCCTCCAAGAGCATACAGCTCTAAGCTGGGCAACTTGGGCCACGACCGACTGATTGGTTCGAGTTGGTGCGGGAGGAAGAAGCAGATTGACCGCCTCTGAGGCCGACACTGCTTTCCTGAGCGCAGCTGGCAGCCGAGAGCAGCCTGGGGCCGGTGCCGGAGTCCTCAGGCTGCAGCGCCCTGGCCGCTTCGCCTCTCCCAGGCGCTGCCCGAACCCAAGCCCCCGCCTGGCACCGCCAACGTAACCGCCTCACCTCGGGTTGAAGTCCTGAAAGAGGCCCCTCAGGTTCATGGCGGAGAACTTCACCGAGGCGTCCTCCTCTTCCCCCCGCCCCCCACGCCGCGAAGCCTGCGCCTCACAGCGGGTTCATGCTGCCAAAGCCAGCCGCGTCGCCAACGCCGCCGCCGGCAGAAACCCGAGCAACCAACCGCCTCTGACACTCCTTCCGGCTTCCGTAGCTAGGACGCGCATGCGCTCTGAGCCGCGTCCCCGAGCTCGCCAGACAGGGAAGTTACTGGCTGGCAGGCTGTGTGGTTCCTTGGCTCCCCATTACTGGCCTGCCAGGCAGACAGACTACAGAAAGACGTGGGAAGCAATGGAGAACCTCGGGGTGGGGAGTGCTGACTGGGTGGAAGGAAGCACTTGAAGAGGGAGAACGCCAAACTGGAGCCCTGCAGTGGGATCATCACAGACACCTGTCACCCAGACCTGTAACAACATCTGGAGACTTGTATACCCACCAGAGTTATCAGTAAATCCAGTTTGCATATCTACTTCACGCCCCAAGCCTACCCAGATATGCGGACAATTCCAAATTCACATTATCCTATACCAAAGGCATCTATCCTGTCAAGCATCCCCCCCCCCATCCTTGGTCCCCACTACCTTTAGCAGTAGGTCTATTCATCATCGGGATGCGCAAATTTGGAAATGGGGAACTCATCCTTATCCCAATCTAGTTCAGGGTCTCCTTGGCTCCTGTTTAGTTCAGGGTCTCCTTGGCTCCTGTTTGGACGTTGTGGTGGCTTCCAATATGACTTTCCCACTCCCAACCATACTATTTATAACTTCCAGGTTCATCTTATTAAGCAATCTAACATCTTGAAGGCTCAGATTTTCTCCTCTGCAAAATTAAGATAAAAAAAAAAAAACTACTTTTCTACCTTGGTTAGGAAATTTCAGAAAGATCATGCATAATGTATAGTCTACAATATGTTAGATGCTCAAAGAATGCTGTTGTTAGCTGTTGTTCTCTTAAGTGTCAATCTTTTTAAAGGATTCCATTTGCTTTTCAAATCTAAGAGTGGTACAACCTCATAACCGAGGACTTAGTCTACCATCTTTACTTTGCAACCAATTTAAGAGTAATTGTTCTTGTTGTTTTCATGAGCACAGCAGTACCTTAAACATTAATCTGGAATCATGATATTAGTCATACTTTTTTCAATAGCTGAGTTTCATGAATGACTATTTTATGTTCGTTAGCCCCAGGGAAAGCTGCTTTGCCATGATGTGTCATCTTTCTTCTGGAAAATTGAAAACATTCCCCAAGTGGTAATTATGCTCCCTAACACCCACTGAGAAATAGATGTTATTATATGAGTAGTTTATGAGTGAGTAACCTGAATGAAACATCCAGTTGCTGAAGCACCATGACCCTCTCTCAGAAATTTTGATCCACTCTGTTGTGGATTATTTCTTTACACTGTGTGAAGATATGTCACTGTAATTGGTTTAATAAAATCTGAACAGCCAAAAGCTAGGAAGGATTTCCATATACAGAAGATTATGGGGAGAGAAAGGGCCAGCCAGCCAGGTACAGAACAAGTCAAACACACAGAATGAGATAGAGGTAAAAGCCACATGGTAGAATGTAGCTTAATAAAAATATGGGTTAATTTAAGTTATAAGAGCTAGTTAGAAACAAGCCTAAGTTATGAGCCATACTTTCATAATTAATAAGAAGTCTCCACGTATTATTTGGGAGCTGGATGTCTGAACAGAAAAAGAATGACTGCACCACTTTCCCTGGCCATCCTCCAGGTGATGCCCAATGTATAATCCTGAGGATTCTCACAGTGAGTAGAAAGTACAGAAAAACTAAAGCATAGAGAAGCTTGTATAATGTGTCTACTTTGCTGGAATGTTGTTGCAGATTTGTTCCAGCAAACCAGAGGTTACACTGTTAACAAAAGTTAACTGCCAATGTACAGAGTAGCCAGCATCATCTTATTTCCTGAAGGTTTTGCCTCAAGTAGGCATCTAGCAAACAGCCTGTCAACTCCAACTCTTGAATAACTTGTATCATGGTTTTCTCAAAAGCTTCATGGGAAGTGGCCAGGCAAGTTGCTTAGAGTACAAATGCTACTTTTGGTAAATTCTTTGGTATTCTTGGAACTGAGACACTTTTCTATGGGCTTATAAATTCGACTTTAGTAGTTCCCACTAGGGGTAGGCCAAGAGGACATCTATATTATCCTGAATACCATGACAAAATATACAAAAATAATTGTCATTATGTTCTTTTACTTAGACAAGCCAAGTTTCCATGAGGAAATAATGAAAATACTGAAAGAATTGGACTACACAAAGCTGTATTTCTTCAGTATTCAAGAGGGGGAATTACCTGGACTGCCTCAAATGGACTAGATACCAAGTCCTGTGCTCTATTAATATTCAATATTCACATTGACCTCCATGACAGACTTCTGAAGATCAGAGGCCTAAAAGAAAGAGTCATACTGCATCATAGCACTTAATAGACCTGGATTAGTGGAAGGAAGCTTTTGTTAGTGGCTCAGATATCCACACTACCAGGTGTTATTCCCTGGGCTTCATTAGTAGAATGGAAAGGGTATAGGTTTAGAAGACTCCTATTAAACACTAGTTTTGCCACAGAATTCAGTGGGGGAAAGTGTCAGCTGGAATCAATTCTTGGACCTATTAAAGATGGTTGATCTGTTCTGAGGGACAGAGTGATAAATTCTTCAGACAAGGACCACAGAGACACCAGTGTCCAAGACTGACCTATCCTATGTTCCCTAAAGTCCCGCTCTAAGTGCTACCAACTAGAGAATTGCTTCAGACCCCAGGAACTTTCCATTTACAAAAAGCAACCTAGGCCAAGTGTGGTGGCACACCCCTTTAATATCAGCACTCAAGAGGCAGTGATGGGTAGATCTCTGAGAGTTCAGTCTGGCCTGCATATCAAGTTATAGAACAGCATGAGATGCAGAGAGAATGTTTTTAAAAGTAATACTTACATTTTCCTAAGAGAACCTTTTGCTCCTGAGTTTGGTGTGATTTTCATAAACCTGAAAATTTTCTTGTTTTGAGAACTCCCTGTGAGGTGGTTGTGTCTGGAGTATGGGCAAGAGAAGATTGATAGACTACAGAACTCTACTTGGGAACTTGACAATCTGGAAGAGGAGTTGGGATGAAAGTACCTGTGGATACGATGGTATCTGCAACTGTTCCTTTGTCTTCTTCCAGAGACTATTAGTAGCAATTAACTTAGGGAAACTTCTTTTAGGACTTGTAACCAGAAGGTCCTTAGAGAGAACAAGAGAGTTCCAAAGAGCCAGTGGCCATTTTTGTACCCAGGACAACACCAAAAGAATATAGATCACCAACTGTTACGGGACTGATGATCATGGGATTGGTTATCACCAACCCTCAGTAGGATTTCCCACCTACTGAAGGACCAGAGACTGTTTTCTATTGGGAAGCAGAGTGGACCTGGACCTTCAAAGCCAACATGGTCTCCCTGTGTCCTCTCTAAACTTTCCCAGCTGACAAGGGTTTTAGAAAGCCTTCTCAAGTAGGTGGGGAGAAAAGGACCTAGGGAACTTCTATTCTGGGACACTAATTCTGTAATGCTAAGATCAAATGAACAAACCCAAACATAAAGGGAAGAGTGCTGCATGCAGCACTGCATGGTTTCTGGAATCTTGACTGGGGGTCGAAAGGGAATGAAGAAAAGAATAGACACATGAGTACAGAAAAACTTGGGTCAAATGTGGTGTGCACTCTGATGGAGGACACTTACTACTGCCATCACTGAAGCCTCACCATATTAACGCGGTAAAATAAGGATCAGGATAAACAAATAGGCCGAATAGATGTTTATTCAGGGAGAAATAACTTACAACCTAGACAGATGAACACCAGGAAATTTAACCTGATCCTCTCCTGTCCGAGTCACGCCAGAAAAAGAGCGCCTTTCCTGGCCCCCTCCGACCTCCTACCACAGGTCACCCCGCCCATGGCTCCACCCCCAATGGGCGTGGTCAGTGACACAGAACTATCTCACTACAATTCCCCTTTTAGTCTAAAGAAAAGATTTAGGCTTAATACAAAACTATATGCAAAACAGTGAATAACAAGTGTGCTCTAAGAAAAGGAAAATCGAGAACAAAATGACCTACATATCTAGTCCTAGGGTGAGGGCATAATGGAGTTTACAATAGAGTTGTCCTAAGCTGGAAAATGTAAGTCTAGTACCTAATATATCTAACTAGGAAGAGAGAATAATAGTTGTGATAGTTTAATCTTCAACCTCATCAAGACCTGAGAAGGAAATTAACAATACTAGAGTAGACAGGAAATGCAGATGGACAACTTCCAAAAGGTGCAGCAAGGACAGAAACAGCAAGCCACCTGAACAGTCACCCTAGGTCTCACAGCAACGTTGGTACACCCAGATTTGGCTAAGGCCAAGAGAACTTGACAGACCACAACAACAGCAGGGAGGTAGAATGGCTGTCTTACCCTGACTTGGCAAGGTCAAGCAGCCTTCTATATTTGTCTCCTGCAAGCACATAGGACTGCATGTCCAAATCAGTGGTCAAGGTGGGGGCAATTCTTTGCCCAACAGGCCATTAGCTGAGGCGAGATTGAACTCCAGCAGGAGCAACAACAGTGTCCAACATATTTTCGGGAAAGTGCACGGTGCTGTCAGGAGCAACAGTGTCTCATGTCAATGGAGTACTAATATTAAAACAGTCTCTGTATATTATTTGGGGCTGGCACGGCGGCAGGACAATACCAGGCGGCGGGCGGAAAAACAGTACTCGTTACACCATATTTATTAGGTACATCATAGGGAGGGGTTAGATAGGCCCACTAAGAGGTCTCTGTTGGTGAGCAGTCACAGGCTGTAAACAGCTAGAAAAAAAAAAAAAAAAAAAAAGAAGCCGCAGTTGCTAGTTTTTGTTCACCCCCATCAGTAACTTGCTTGAAAACCTCCAGGAAAGCTTTACCATCCCTCTGAGCCTCACCCAGGGAAGGCTTTGCCACTCCCATGAGGCTGAGGCATTGGAGTCATCGACATGATTGTGCCCTTGCTATTTACTCAGGGCTTCCACTGCTCTCTGCAGAAAACAGGATGGACAGGTCTACCAGAGGTCATTTACTAGATTCACATAAAACTTGCTTTTGTTCTCATGCCCATGTTGATCTCATTTCTCAGTATCCCCTCCACTCCCCCCCACCCCACCCCACCCAAGCCCTTTGAGCTTCTGTCATATTCTTCTGGGATCGTCTGCCTAGAATTAGATTTAAGTCCTCCCTTCCCCTTTATTTTCTCTAAGCATTCTCTAAGCAAGATTAGCCTATAACCTTTAGTCCTTCAGTCTCCTTCATCCAGAATATGGTTTCTAAACCATCTGAGTTGTGCCAGACGCTGTATGAGGTAGTGGGAACAAACAGAAACAGTATTGTGCCTAAGCTTCCAGAACTTGAGATCTGATGAGTTGAATCTGAAAGGATAAATAAGTTTTCAGGCTAGGAAAAGGGAAAAGGAAATTACAAACAGAGGAAACAATACTTCATAAGAGTCTGTACCTTTTCTTGGCTTCCTTATGCTCACTAGGTCAAAAAATAATTCTGAGCAGCAGTAGCTGAATAGCAGCCACATGGCCAGGGCCACTTGAATGAACAACAATGTCTAGCCACAAGCCTGAACAGTCCCTAAAACAGCTTGAGGAAATTATCATGGGGGAAAGGTAACTGCAACATTTTTTCCAGCAAGTCATCCAGTCTGGAATTTGATTGTTTTTCTCTTATGATAATTATGATTAATTATGATTATGATTAAACTATGCTAAATTGAGTGTAGGAACACAAGGAAAGAAAAAATTGTAAATTGTGTATATCATTTAGTTACAGTATCCATTATATCTATACTGGAGTCCTTTGATGTCCTGGACTTGGTTTCTTCTTTTTCTGTCCCCTAGAGTAGCCAGCTCTTACTCAAAATAACCCACATGAAGTCTTGCTTGTACTGTGATAGGTCTCTGTTCCTTGAAGACTCAGCTCAGGAACTCTAATGCCTCCTTGCAGCTCTGAAGCTTTTTTATACAAGTGATGCTCAACAATCCTGTGAAATGAATTGGATATCACACCACTTCTTTTTTTGCAAAGTTTCTAGAAGCTGTAGACATTACCTCTACCAGGTTCGTTCAGGTCATGGACACAAAGAAGCTTTTTGTTCTTATTATAGAATAGCTTACTTTTAATGTGGCTGTGGTGTATGCATGGGCATATACACGTGTGTGTATATACACATATGTGGCCATGCATATGGAGGTTAAAGGTGGTGTTTTCCTCTATCATTCTCCACCTTATTAATTGATAAATGGTGTCTGAATTAACCTGGAACTCACTGAATAGGTATGACTAGCTGGCCAGCAAATTTCATGGCTCTTCCTATCTTTGCCTCAATAAAACTAGCATTGTAAGCACACACCACTATGCCTAGCTTTCTTCTTCTTACATTGATGCAGAGGATCCAAACCCAGGTCAGCAAGCATTTTCCTAATGTACCTATCTCCCTAGGCCTAGAACAACTTATAACATGTTTGCACAGTTCTGAGATGGGAGATGAACTATCCATTTAATAACAGATTTTGAATGGTAAAAAAACAACTGCCTCAATTAATGTACATATGAATTGTATGATACAAACTGACTCAGTCCCAGTCATATTACAATCTTGGAAAGAAGGCTGGTATTAGTCACCTACTGTGTGTAAAGTTGAATAATATTACAGGTTGAAAATGTTCCTTCCAAACAGATTAATTAAAGTCTTACTTCCAACCCATAATACTTGTAAAAAAAACAACATTATTTGACAATACTTTGCAGTTGAGACTAGGTCATTAGAATGGTTGCTTAATCCAATATGACTATGTTCTGAGAAAAGGGAAATCTGGACACATGTACAAAGAAAAAATATCTATATGCTTCTTAGATGCACATGATTATGGTTTCAAGGCCTCACATAAGTGCCCTGGGGCACCCAGAGAATCTCAGCATCTTCCTTTGGTGGTCATGAAGGTGGTCATAGCTCTTACCTGCTCTGCTTTGAGCAGGTTAGTCCTGGATGATACAAATCCACCCATGAAACTGATGTGCATGGAACTAGATGCTGGAAATGTCCCCCAAACACAGTGGGCTACAGTGAACATCGTGGCTCTTATAGCTCTGGCACCCCTAGCCTCCTTAATGAGCCTTTTCTATACCTGTGTCTAAATATCATGTGATATATTTCTGTCTACCAGGGTCATTGCTTCAATCCTGGAGTCACATAGGGACCTGCCTTTACTTTTCTATGATCACTTCATTTATACTCCTCCAGCTTGCCTCTGTCCCTCACAATCTCCCCCAGACAAGCCAAGGAAAGTTGATATGCATCTGGCTAAGATTCCTCCTGACCCTCCAGTACTCTGCAGGGCCATCTCAGGATATCAAAGTCCTGTCCTGTCCAGCTCCTGTCTAATTCCTAAATTGCATCTGGGGGAGTGTTCTACTGACTCTTTAGTCTACTTGAAGTTGCCATATAGGAATGTCATGGTCCTATGGGAACACTATGCATGATCCTAGCAGGCTCTCAGGGTGGCCTGCAAGATACTCCTATCCCATCTTTCTGATAAACCTCAGAAGGCAAAGCTTCATAGTCACCCCGGTAAGGTCATCAATTTCCCATCCATGGTTTAACCCTCAGCATCACCACAAAAAGATTTTTTTCACGTTAACATTAGCAGAAATCTTAGCTTGGGCTTAGTGTGGAGGCTGACTGTGACCACAGCAGTGGGGAACTTCTGGTTACAACATTCATGAATGTCAGGGGGAGGGCAGGTGATTCTGGATGGTTCCAGTGGGTATGGTACAGTTATCAGATTCTTTTCACCTTATTACTTTAGGTTGTCTTATAGTACAATAGACTCTGAATGGATCATTCTTTTTCCTGAGAGACATTGTATGGTACTTGAGGGAAAATTAAATTAAGAGACACAGGTCTGCCTTGGGCAGGAAAAAGTGAGAACAGAATACTATACAGATAAATCTTTGTTGTTTACGATATAGGAATCCTGAGAAACACATAAAGCCTGTGCAATGCAGTTGCTTTTTCATGTGTTAAATGTGTCATATAGACATTTTTGTATGGATGGGAGGTATAATATACAAATGCATTAAAAACACTGGACACAATAACTGGCATTTGGGATATTTGTTGACTGCCAAGTGTTTGTAGTAGCTTCTTTTACGCAAATTTATTTTATGTTTCTCAGGACATTTCTATTAAGTATCAGCTCATTAAGGGATCCTAAATAGAGATTAGATAAAAACTCTGGCCAGTAACATATACCTTCAAAAATATTGTGGAGTTTTCTCTTGTTGAGCACAGTGCATTCATCTGACATGTCCTCTCTGACAAGCTGCCCTTACACAAGAACTCATCTTCCCAAAGACCCCAATCTTCCTACCTGAAGTAGTTCAAGCAAGTTTGCCATTCTCCTGATGGCTGGTCCCAGGCACAGCCAGACAGCACAGTTCCTTATTTCTGGGCTATGAAAACATGTGGTCACCATGAGAGGTCTATGTCTGGTATCTGTCTCCTTCTGGGACTCTTCCCTTTACTCACCCTCTGAAGATCTTACTACCAGGGTTCAAAAAATATAAGTAAAATATATTACACACTTAATTGTATAAAAATATTGACTAAAACAAAACATCCTTAATACTTATTAAAAAACCAAATTAATTTAACAAAACAATTACAAAAATTATATACTCATCTCCCCAAAAACTTAAATTTAAAAAACTTCAAAAACTGCCAAATTGACCTAACTGACCATAAATATATTAAACTTTACAAACTTCTAAATTTTTACATAAAAATCAACTCAACAAAATTCTAAAAATAAAATTAACCTCAAGTCTAAAACTCTTAACCACTGTCTAAAGACCAAATAATACTCAAAAATACTTCCTACTCTGTTCTTTTAATTTCAAAATAAATTATCAACATATAACCACTCATTAAATATAACTATCTATAACCTGACATAAAGTCAAATTGTAATTCCTAATCATATATATTAGATTATATATTATTAGATATATATACATACACATACATATAGAGAGATATTAGAGTATTAGATATACTCTCACTGGAATAAACTTACAACAAATTTCAACCACATCTCTTTACATTATGTCTATCTGTCACTAGCCAAATCCTTACCAACCTAATCCCTCATTTGCCCACCAAAAAAAAAAAAAAATCCCCAACTAAGTCAATCCATAACAACCACACATTCTCTTCTGAACTGTTGCCATATAATAGACATCCTCTCTGATAACACTGACAGGTTCCCCTTATGCTCTGCCAGTAATACTTCACATCATAACTCACCTTCCTGAGAGAAGAGACTAATGTAAAGTTGGAGCACACCTGGACTACCTAGGATGTTTATTAAACTGGCGAAAGGAGTAGGGGTCATCTTTCGTCTTGGGGATACTGAAGAGTTTTGTATTAACTTCTCACAAGTTACCTGATGAACCTGAGATACATCATTCAGCCAAATGCCACCTCTGAGCCCCCACCTTATCCCTTGAACAGGAAGTCAAAGGTGACAGATTGGGCCACAGATTTCTCCAGAATCAGGGCTGACATCAGAAAACAGTTTTCAAGTGTCTTATATCAGAGTTTTCCTTGTTCTTCCTTGAGGGCCATGTTCCCTTACCATGGGACATCTGAGGCCATACTCGCCACAGAAATGTCGGGTCCTCACTGACATACTACAGGATGATAAAAAGTTTGCAGTGGATCTGGTTACTCTCTCCCAAGGTCTTCCAGGGCTGACAGGAGTGTAGAGGTCCTCCTGTTATCTCAAGTCCAACAATGTGATTCTCAGGTAGTCCCCACGTGGGAATAGGGTGCATTCATTATGAATTATCTCTCAATAAAGAGTCTGTAGTTCACCTTCAGAAAGGTGCATGAATGGCTGTCTCCCCTCCAGGAACCTCAAAAACTGGTTTTGTGTCCCTGAGTCATCAGACATGGATGTGAAAAGATGGGAAGGGGGTGATTAACACAGAACACTGGAACTCTTTTCCTAGGGGATTATCAATAGGAACACTGGGGAGTGAGTGTAACATCTGCATAGCTTGCATATTCTATGACATTCCCAGATCACACCTTGACTCACAAAGGGGTCTTGACCTCTCTTCTTAGAGAAACTTCAAAATGGCTCCTATGCAATGGCAAGAAAGTAGGAATATTGGGAACATCATGTCTGGTATAAAGAAGGATGGTAATGGTTTCCCACTGGAATGAGTCAGAAGATTCAATTTTGCTCCTTATTAATTCTATCTCCTATGAACCTAGATTACTGCATTTCATATATTATCTTATAAAACTTACAGTCATGTCACTTTCTATGATTGGATGATAATGGATACAGACCTTAACTGAAGCTTCAATATGTGAAATATGATCTCATTAAATCATCCTGATTCCCAGTCTCTTCTTCGAAACTCTTGCTCCCCTCATTGCTGACGCAGTGATATCTTGTAGCAATACATGAAGATAAAACTGTCTCTTACATTCTTAAGAAACTGGAGCATTCACTGGACCTCACAGCCACAGACAATGATATACATTGTAGTCAAACAAAACGTATCTTACTGTGCACTAAGCATGTATAAAAGGCCTTTAAGAGAACATTGTAACCACTAACCTTACAGTCTTTGAATTTCCTACGTAATCAACTTTTACAACCTAAGCTAATGCTTATTGTAATCTTAGGTTACAAACTTTCCATGACCTTGATCAAAGAGTAATGTACCTGCATTTGCATGTGTATTGTAATCATTTCATAATTGTTTTTGGGCAGAGAAGCTAATCTGGAAACTAAGATCGACAAAAAGTGCTGAAGGCAGCATTCACATATGCGATCTGGGTCAGTTGGGGTGAGTGACTTATCCACTAGTTAAAGATCATTATGAAGGTGACCATCATTCCTTCCCCATTTGTTGCTTTCTGAGCACTTCAGGAAGAGGGAGAGAAAGGGCCTTTGTTTGGAACAAATAACAGAGAGATGCACACAGACACATGGACAAGACAGCACTCACAAAGGCACCCTATAACTGATAGAGAAGACCTGAAACACAGGGAAAGAAAAGCAGAAAAGTCAGCTCTTGGCTAGCATCTGGCTAAAGTGCCCACGGGGAAGTGCTATGATTTCTTCCCTTAAAATGCCACGCCGGCAGTTCATTGAGAACTGGGGTTAATCGCTATGCACTAATCTAGGTAACAGATCCTATGCTGCCTCCCCCCTGTGACTCTACCATGGCTCCCTATGCAGCCTTCACCTTCTTTTAGGGGTGGATAGGTGGCAGGGGCGACCTTGCTCAGGGGTTCACGATCAGATGGAGGCCAGGGAAAACCTTGAACTCCTTGTACATTTTCAGATCACCTGTTTACAGAAAAGAAAGCCAGTGGAGAGATCATAAAATCAGCCTTGTTGAGCAATGAAAGTTTGAGCATCGGACGACACACACAGACCCCAGGATTCACAACACTATCTACCTACACGAAATGGCTACGGATTCAACAGGTTTATGTGACGATAACAAAAAAATATATATATATGAAAAGAGGGTAGATTTTAAGTAAGGCCAGGCCAATCAAGGCAGCTCATCCTGATCCAGCAGCATCCCTGCAGGTGGTCCTCCACCTACAAGGATGTGGCTTCTGGGCCTGATACCTGTGTAGATGTGTTCCTGCATTTCTCATCAATATCCTTGGGGAACTGGAGCTATTGTGGGAGGTTCCTAGAGCTTGGAGGATGCCTCACTGTGAAAGCCAGACTGGAGTGTCTCTGCCATATTTCACCATGCAGAAGCTGGTTCCCGAGGCTGACAGCCTGCACAGGCCGAGAGCCTCGCTACTTTGTGGGTCTTTGAGGCTCCTGCACCAAAGGGCAGAGTGAGTGTGGGCACCAGGCCCTGGAGCTTCCGCATCCACCCGCATCCGCATCCGGGGACTCGGGGGGCTGGGACACACTGTGAGGCCCCTGAAGGGAGAGAGCCAGGCCTTCTCCTGTGTCCGGACAGGGGGGGTGGGGGGGGGCTGGGAGAGCCGGGTGGGAGGTCCCTGGCACGGAGCCCCTCACGCCCACCGACCGTTCCGCATCCGGGCACCTGGGGGCCGCGTGGCCATTTCCTGTGCTGAGTGGAAGCGGCCTGGCAACAGGGCCTCCAGGTATCTGGGCACTGGGGGCTCAGAGACTCTTCCCGGGGAGCTGGGAGGGCACGGGGAGGATGCTCTGCCAACACCAGGAATCGGGCACCCAGGGAGGCACTCGGGAGCCTGGAGGGGAAGGACAAAGGCGGATCCTGCATCCGGGGCCTTGGGGCGTCGAAGCCATCTTGGGAGGTGGCTGCAAGGGAGAGGCCGGCTGGGCGGCCTGCCACATCGGGCCGCTCTGGGCTCAAGTCACAGCTGCGGGCCTGGGAGTCGACTCGGTGGCACCGGGACACTCCGGCCAGTTTGACACCTGGCAGGAGAGGGACAGGCTCGCCCGCTGTCTGAGTGGAGGTGACCGCGTCTGGGCCGTCGGGGTGACCGACCGCGTCTGGGCCGTCGGGGTGACTGACCGCGTCTGGGCCGTCGGGGTGACTGACCGCGTCATCTGGGCCGTCGGGGTGACTGACCTCGTCATCTGGGCCGTCGGGGTGACCGACCGCGTCTGGGCCGTCGGGGTGACTGACCGCATCGTCTGGGCCGTCGGGGTGACCGACCGCGTCTGGGCCGTCGGGGTGACCGACCGCGTCTGGGCCGTCGGGGTGACTGACCGCGTCTGGGCCGTCGGGGTGACCGCGTCATCTGGGCCGTCGGGGTGACTGACCGCGTCATCTGGGCCGTCGGGGTGACTGACCGTGTCTGGGCCGTCGGGGTGACTGACCGCGTCTGGGCCGTCGGGGTGACTGACCGCGTCTGGGCCGTCGGGGTGACTGACCGCGTCTGGGCCGTCGGGGTGACCGCATCATCTGGGCCGTCGGGGTGACTGACCGCGTCTGGGCCGTCGGGGTGACTGACCGTGTCTGGGCCGTCGGGGTGACTGATCGTGTCTGGGCCGTCGGGGCCTCTTTAAGAACGGAGGGAAAGGTTTCAGACACTGCAGTCCCTGTTGACACTTTGCTTAGCGGCCACCTTCACCTCGGCCTGGACCTCTTGCTGGCGGCCACAGAGAGCATCCCAGAGAGAGGCTCCGGCCAGCGCCAGGGGAACGGTCAGTCAGAAGCCACAGGAGACAGGGGACAACACCCCACAGATAGGGTCCCACGGTGTGTCGGCTGTGTCCCCGCACAGAGGCCTGTACCCAGTGGCGCCCGGTTGCTGCATTCAGCACGGAAGGAAGCCAGTCCCCAGTCAGTCAGTCACTGTGACAAAGACAGAGAGCACTGATTTTCTCTTCCGTGTGTGTGTGTGTGTGTGTGAGTGTGTGCCTGGGTGTGTGTGCCTGTGTGTGTGCCTTTTGAGACACTGTTTCTCTCTCTAACACTTGCCTGCCCTGGCTGCAAACTCGCTGAGATCTGCCTACACTGCCGCCCTGCTGCTGGGATCACTAGGCCTGTGCCGCCACCAGCAGCACTCTGCTGGAAGCAGAGATTTTTAAGGGGTGCGGTTACACCCCACAGTCGCTTTGCAGTCACTATGTACTTGGGAACCGAGTGGACTTAAGCAGCACCAGTCTGCCTGGGAGGTACCCAAATGGCATTTCTGCCTTGGTGTACTTGGAGGGACTCACCTGCTTCCCCTCCTCCACCAAGTACGCACTGTCCTTTGCTTCAGAATGTAGGATGTAGAGGAGGAGGACTCATCCTGGCGGTAAGGTCTCACTCAGATGTGTAGTGGTGAGGATCCAGGGCCACCAAAAAGGAAACAGTGAGATCTCTGGTCCAAGACATACCCAGGCAAGCAGCCCTTGCTGCCAGGGTAGACTAGATACTGGTGCCGACTGTGGACTCACTCAGACTGTCACCTCTGACTTAGACTGGGGTGATAAGGTGAGGGCTCAGAGTTGGCTTAGACCTGAAACATGGATGCGATCCGAATGTCAGGAAGGTTGTCGTGAGGAATGAAGAGGAAGGAAAGCTTCAGGATGTGTGGGGGAATGCAGGGCCCCGCCCCTTTGCCAGTCTCCAGAAGCCCGGGCCCCTGCAACCCAGAGGTGAGCCCTGTGCACTGCTGTCTCCTCTCTAGGAAGGTGAGCCTCTATCTACACCGAGCAGTACCACCACAGCCCGGAGGGGAGCAGTCTGCTTGCCACAGGAGGTATCCATCTTCCATCGTGAGTCCAGGTAAGCTGTCGTGGTCAGAAATGAACGTGGGAACAGGGTCCCTGTACCCCCAACAGGAGACTGTATGAAGCATGTATGCCCCTGTTCCTATGCCTGGGAGCCCCGAGTCGGGAGCTGCCGTGCCTGGCTTCCCTGGGCTGCATGACTTGGCTAGAGACCTCTCCCGGGAGTGATGACCCTCTTCCTAGGGTTGATATCAGGTCACCAGTGGCAGCCACGTCTGGACAGCAGAGGGAATCTGCAGGGCATGGACCTGGGTGAGGACTGGCTCTGAATCAGAGAGCAGAAGGACCGCACAGTCTGTTTATGACCCGGAGTCAGTGCTCAGGGGGCACCGAGGGCTTTGATTTCTTCTGCTACACCTGGGAAGTACGTGGGTGTCTTTCTGAGATGGGGGTCTGCTGGGAAGCACGGGTCTCAAGATGGAAGGAGAAGCACTCAGGGTGGACACAGCGAACACTTGTCCCAGCAGAGATGAGCCCAGGACACGTGGCCATCACTGCAGGTCCCCAGCAGGGGTGGATGGGCTGTGTTATCGGCTCCCTTATCACAGAGGTCACAGGGCCTGACACCTGTGGAACTTAGCCAGAGTGGGAGACCTTGTCCGAGCACACAGTCCTTGGTTAAGTGGGCGTCTGGGAAGTTTCTGGAAAAGACCCCGGGGGTTAGTGAAGGAGACTCCTCCACTCCAGTGTGCAGACAGCAGCCCCACAAAAAGACTTTCCCGACTGAAGCACTGTCCCTCAGAGAGTCCTGAAGGGCCCTACTAAGAGCTCCTCGACCTGGGTCATCAGAGGGAGGCTTGGGTCTGTGAGGACTCCTGGTGAGGGTTGAGAGTCCCATCAGCCAAAGCATAGTACTGGCTACCTACCTGCCTTCCTGAGGGCTGTGGGAAAACAGAGGCACTTTGAGTGGATTCCTTCCCCTCCGCTAATCATTCTTTTTTCCTTTATTTCTCTCTCTCTCTCTCTCTCTCTCTCTCTCTCTCTCTCTCTCTCTCTCTCTCTCTCTCTCTCTCTCTCTCTTTCATTCTCACTCACAGGCCTAGGCTCTTGCCTTAAAGACCTTGGACCCAGGGATCACAGGGAAGGAAGGGCCTCAAGTAGCCATTCATCCAGGTGAGAATCGGGCTGGGGTACTGTGCTAGCCCAAATGACCCCCACTGAATTGAGGTGGCTCTTTCAGCCCCCATCCCCTACCGCCACTCCCTCCTCACCCGCCCACCAACCCTCGCCCACCCCCCCACAATCCACACCCTCACCCCCACCCCTCCACCCCCGCCCACCTCCCCCCTGGCCTGCCCCCACACACCCCTCCCCACAACAGGTGTCAGAGGTGTGAGGTGACCTCACTGCCTTCTTGCACACAAGGAGACTTGTTCTGACACTTGCCCTCAGGCAAGAAGATGCATACACCCTGGGAACAGGGTCTCTTCCTCTGTGAATCTCTCAGAGGTACAAGCAGTACCAGAGTCCTTTGGCCTTGGAGCACGCCCCCACGCAAAATCCTCCAAAAACGACAGGCGCTTTTGAGAGCAGCCTGAGGAATGGCTGTCAGAGTCCACTCACTCTCTCCCTTCCTCCCCCAGGCCTTCATCTGCCAGTCTTCATCTCTGTGACCTGAACCTTGACCTGACTGTGTTCCTCAGCAAACTCAGCATGGATCCTACTGAGAACAGCCAGAGCCTCAACCTCCCTGACAGCACTCAGTTCCAAAGGGAGGCAAGGAGCCAGGAGGGTGCCCAGGTCCCTGTAGCTGAGGGTGGGGGGAGGCTGAGGCCACTGCCACCGCCTCAGGGGATGTGTCTGCTGGAGGAATGCTCAGTTCTCCCCAGAGGGCTGAGAGAGCCTCCTCTCCTCCCAATGCCCTGGGCTCCATTGCAGGTGTATTGTCTACTGAGGCCTCTGGCAACCCATTAAGGAGAATGGCCAACCTAATGTTCATCCCACGGGATATACTAAACAGGAAAGTGATGAGTTTGGTGAAGTTGCTGCTCCTCAAGTATCAAATGAACCAGCTGGCAACTAAAGCAGAAATGCTGGACAGGATCACTCCTGATTATGAGATGTTCTTCCATGTGATCTCTTCGGAGGCCACTGATTGCATGTGGCTGTTGTTTGGCATCGAGGTTATGGAAGTGGACCCCCGTGTCCACTCCTACTCTCTTGTCACTGCCCTGGGGATCACCTATGATGGGATGCAGCATGGTGCTCCGGGCATACCAAAGACAGGCCTGGTGATAATCATGCTGTGTATCATCTTCATAGGGGGCAATTGTGTCAGCGAGCAGGAGATTTGGCATCTCTTGAATTCCATGGGGCTGTATGCTGGGAGGAATCATTTCATGTACGGGGAGCCCAGGAGCCTCATCACTGAGCATTTTGTGCAGGAAGGGTACTTGGAGTACAGGCAGGTGCCAGGCAGCAATCCTCCCTAGCCACGAGTTCCTGTGGGGCCCAAGGGCCCACGCAGAAACCACCAAGATGAAAATACTGAATTATTTTGCCAGCATAGTTAGGCGGGATCCCAGATCCTACCCCTCCAGGTATGCGGAGGCTTTGGCAGATGAGCTACAGAGGCTCCGTGCCCGAATCACCCAGCAGAGGATACCACTGCCCTGAGCAGCACACATTCTACTGTCCTCGCAGTTTCCAACCAATAGCAGATGAGGCAGAGTCAGAGCTCTAAGGACTTGGACCTTCACCAGAGTGCTGCCGATAGGCATCCTTGTTACTTCAAACTGTTGCTACTGTTACTACAAGGTTCACTAGCTGGAGATGTTTTAAGTTTAAGAATACAATTTGTAACTGACCTGTTGTTGTTGTTCCCGGGTAGGAGAATATTGTTATTTTTGTAAACAGTTGAGAATGGCATGTCTAATTTGAAATGGGTGTCAAGACACTATGACATTCTAATTGGAATTACCCTGGCAATGGGAAATAACTTGTCATTTTCATGAAAAAAAAGAATAAAATTGTTATCTTTTATTTTCTTTCTAACTTTAGTCTCCTCTTCGGGGTAACTAGTGAAAATGAAAGCAAGAGTGAGGTGAAGGCAATCTCCTCCCCAAATCTCCACTGAGCCAGTGGTCACCCGCTCTGTGAAAGGCGCTCTGTGAAAGGAAAGGACCCGTGTTAGCATGGAGATGTAAGGAAAGGCCTATCTACCCTTTTTCCATGGAAAGGTCGAGTTCAACATCAACAGCCCTTTCAGGAAGAAAGTGAAAATTCCCTTTAGATCACGAATATAAGTGCGGGAAGTCTGGTGGGCGGTCCGCTAGCGTGGGTATTTCCATATTAGTGGTGTGAGTCAAGGATGTTACAGGTATCAGAAATAATTAACCAGGACCAGGCCCTTTGAGGTGTGAGCTACTTATGGCTGAGAGATGGAAAAGTGCTCAGAGCCACTGCCGTTTCTGGTGGACTTTGCATGGAGAACTCAGGCTGGGGTGTCACTCAGTGATGGAATACTTGGATAACACATACAGCTAGGAGGTATCCTCAACACCTCAAAGCACAAAACCAAACTGTACAGTGAAGAATCATGTTCTGGAACTAGAGTTACAGATGAACACAGCACATGTATGGCATAATTTACCCCCACACTGTGCAAGGGATTCTGGACCCATGTGGCAGAATTATGGGAATGTGAGGCCATAACTCCCAGGCAGACACACACACACACACACACACACACACAGAGAGAGAGAGAGAGAGAGAGAGAGAGAGACAGAGACAGAGACAGAGAGAGAGAGGGGAGAGGGAGAGATGCCTACTAAGAGAAATTTAAATGCTTGTGATGTCTTCGTTTTGTGCCTGCATGTTAATGTGTAACAGAAGAGTGTACCAGATTTCATGGAACCAGAGTTACAGCTGGTTGCAAGTCTCCATGTAAGTGATGGAAACAGAACCTTTGTCCTCTGCAAGAGCAGCAAGGGCCTAGTCAAAGCTCTAGCCCCAGGCAAGGTTAAGTTAAAAACAACAACAACAACAAAAACCATTTCTCTGTGTATACTTGAGAATGAGGGTAGATGCATGCCTGGGCTCAGTGCTGACAGAGATGCCAGAGGACATAACTCAAGTTGGGTCTCCCTTCTACCTTGTGATGGCAAGAACTGCCTTGTTTCTGCTGCTGCTGTGTGGTGTAGTCCAGGCTGGCTGGCCCTGGAGATGCTGGCCCACTGTGGCTCTCCTCCCAACTCACCAGAGTAGTGCTGGGATTACAGAGGCACCGAGTTTCCTCATCCCATGTATGCAGCTCAGGGAGACTCAGATGAGATCCCCGGGCATGAGCAGCTACCACTTTTATCATCTGATTCACCTCCCCAGCCATAAAATCCATTTTCGCTCAGTAATCTCCAGTGCACCCAGACTTCAGTATGTGTCCAACGAGTGGGAGGATTTAGTGAAGTTTACTCATGAAATATCATTCTGGCTCGTTAGCTATCCTGTGTCCCACCTTTCACTATAGTTGTCACTCAAGGCACTTGCGCCAGGATTTTTCCTTGCAGGACACACATGCTGACAAGCAGTCCATTAACCAGGGGAGGAACCCCGAGGCTCCCAGCATTGGGAATGTGCCTGGTTCCTGCCTACCAAATTGCAGGCCCGAGAGGAGGCCAGAGGTCCGCATGAACCCGTAATTCAGGCAGGTCTCACACCACCAGACCGAGGTCATACCTCTGACAAAACAGGGCTCTTCCGGGTTCTCCATAATGTCTTATCTGTGGTGTTATCATCAGCACAGCATCTGCACCTGAATCTACTGCAGTTTCAGCTACTGACTGAGCTCTGAGAACACTGCCCAGCAGTAGCCTGGGCCAAGGCCTGCCAGTGAAACACCACTTGGTGGAAAACGTAGGGGCATATATATCCAAGCATAAGGCCTGAGACAGCTGGGAAAAGTTCCAGACATGGAGCCACACACAGCTTCCTAGCAACCACAAGCTCTCAGCAGGAGGCTTGACCCCCGTGGACGAACAACAGGGGCTGCAGCCCACAACCAGTGGGGGGAGCCTGCTGGACAGACCTCAGGGGACCTGAGCCTGCCACCAACACCACATGCTAAGCAGAGCCACAGAAGGAGACCGCACATGCACAGAAGGGCAGTGCACAAAGGCTAAAAGTAGCATTTTCCTGGAGCCACGGTGGGAAGAGGCCTCAGTCTCTCTGGCAGGCTTGTGAATGTTCCAATGTGACCAGGGCTTACTGTAAGGCCAGACTCTGTGGGTGGCCTGTCCCTTTAAGGCTTGGCTTATTTGGTCAGACACTGGCTGCAAGAGCAGAGAAAGCCAGGTCCACACCAGAAACCCTCTGAACAGGTACAGTATGCTTTAAATGTGCTATAGTGCTGAAGAAAGGAAAGAAAATGGTATAGACAGTAGTCGGAAAAAATAATGTGACAATAATAAAGTCAGGTATTAAAGACTGAACAAAGTAAGATAGAAAGAATAAGCCATGTAAGGATGGGAAACAACAATAATAAAGGGCATTTGAAGAGTACACAGTTCTTTATTTTCTTAAAATTCTTTAATGCTAATGAGCAAAAAAGAGCAACTGCTGAGAGATATTGGATTATGGGGGAATCTACTAAACTAAACCAGCATATATATTTTAAGGATGCCTTAACTTCACAATGGAAGTTGGGAAGTGCATTGCACTGGGGGAGAGGTTACTGTTGTTACAGGAATAGCAGCAGGTAGTCATGGATCTGGACACCCAACAGACCAGAAAGCATGTCCAGGCCCTCTCAAATCAACCCGCTGTGCCTCCTGTGTGAAAGTAAATGTCTAAGAGGTACCAGAGAGTTCCATACAGCCTTGACTGCTATGAAACAGCCAGCTACCCCCAAAATTGGCAGCACCCCAGCCCAGCTTTTTCTGGCCCCCAAAGATGGTCAACATCCCCTCAGTCTTGATGATTTGGTGCCCCGAATTCCTGACTTAACTGACACCCCCTATTTAATCTCACTCCTTTTCCCCAATAAACTCCATGTTGGTTTGGTTGAGTACAGTGATTCGTGTTCAGTGCCCGGAGCTGCAGCAAACAACAGTTATGTCTTTGTTTACATAGGAAACAAAAACAAAAAGAAAAAAAAAACATGGATTCCTTCAATATCGATATAGATCAGATTTGACCATGAAAAACCTACTGAAAATCTTGACTACAGACATGAAGAAAGAAACCAAGAAAAACTACAAGACAAGTGACATCTATGCTGATCTCTCTACATGGGTACAGCTCTGAGACTAGATGAGACATAATAACTCTTGTTGGTTATAGAGCCCAATTAACTTACCATCATATTTTGTCCTTTCATATGGCTTGGATAGAGGTTTGGTTATACAGCTCAATAAATTTACAAGTTGACAGATGCGTTTTACCTGCTGAGACATAAAACAGAAAATTATCTGACTTATCTACAGCACTCATTCAATACTCGTGTTTCTGCAGATTTGCATGTTACCTTTCAAAGTTTGTATGCTTTCAGAACGAAAGTACAGGGATTTATATGAAAACTGTAGGACAAGGCTGAACTTTTATTTATTTACTTATTTATTTATTAGCATTTTGCATGGTCCCAAGCCACATGCATAAGGCTGAGTTTTCCCATTTTCGAAGTGCCAGCTAGCTTGGTTCATTAAAGCTGTTGGCCTGTTACCAGTGTAACAATCATAATAATAATAATAATGTCTGATCAGGCTTCAAAAAGAGTGATCCTCCACAAGGCCACTGTCACTTACCAAAAACAGCTTTGAATGAAAGGTACAAGTGTGTGTGAATGTCAAAAGAATTTGTGGACTGTCCCTGAGTGCATCTGGATAGCCGAGTGTTCCAGTGTGGAAGTGTCTGCCCAGTCCCAAAACTGTTCTGTGTTCATGCGTTGCGTGCCTGTTCTACTTCTGCATCCGTGTCTAATGTCTGAAACTGGTGATGTTTATTCTGTAGGCCAGAAGGACACCCTGTGCTCCCTGTAACTCTTTCACATGGACCAATGCACCTGTTGCAGTTTTGGTAAGCATGGTCAGTTGTTTCACATCAGGGACTCACAGGTGAAGGTTCATTGTCTAAAGGAAAGGGACTATTGTTAACATCCTGAGAGAATAACACAATTTCCGGAGCAGTGCACCAAGCTGTCATTGATTCAAAAGGAAAACCCTTCCTATCAGCTTTCCCCAGAATTCTTTGCAGTGGCATGCCTAGTTATGAATGTAAAAGCTTCTACCAGACTGGACACTAAAGATATATGTATTTCAGGGCAATTCTGGTCTTAACATAAAGCTCACCAAGAGGTAAAGAATGACATTACCTCATGGGGCTGGAGAGATTTCCCAGCAGGTCAGAACACTGTTTTTGCAGAGTACCCAGGTTCAATTTCCACCATCCACATGGCAGGCAGCCCACAAGCAACTACCTGTAACCTAGCTCCACAGGATCTGATTCCTCTTCTGGTATCCAGAGGCACTGAACTCATGTGGTAATCAGACATACATGCAGGCAAGATGACTGTACATACATAAAATAAAGATTCAACTAAAAAAATTAAACACACTTAACAGTTTCAGAGAGACAGCATAGGTATTGGATAACAACTCTCACCCCTTTCTACCTGGTCTCTGGGCAGTTGCAAAGTATCACTTTTAAATTTCAATCAAGTCATTTAGTTTCATTTCCCCGAGGCTAGAGGATGGATCCATGGATCGGTAAAATTTAGGGTTACTTTTCATTTTTTTAATCTTTTTTAAAAGACTTATTGTTTATTATATATTCAGTGTTCTTCCTGCATGTGTTCCAGAAGGCCAGAAGAGGGAACCAGATCTCATTATGGATGGTGAGCCATCACATGGTCACTGGGAATTGAACTCATGACTTCTGGTAAAGCAACAAGTATTATTAAGCACTAAGCCATCACTCCAGCAACTGGGTTACCTTTCAGTCTTTGAATGTTCCCTGTCGTACTCCTTTGACCTCTCTTTGCACTCTATTATTAATTCCTTTCAATAGCTTGCTGGCTCAGCTCCCTGATCAAGTTTCACAGTACAATCAAATACCCTACTTAAAATGCCAGCTCTGATATTATTAGGCAGGCATATTTGGAATTACTACTAAAAGATTTTAGACAGAGGGTGTTATGTTGTTTTATAATTAGTTTGCTTGTGTCTGTAGATTGAGGCAAAAAACTGGTAAATTGTAACTACTATTTTTGCTTATAAAGTAATTAAGTTACAAATTAATATGTGTATATATAATTTAGAGGCCAAAAAACATAAAATTTTATAATCCATAAACCTGCAGGAAAATAAAATTGTTGCCAGCAGGGTTTTTTTTTGTTGTTTTGTTTTGCTTTGTTTTGTTTCACAATTTTTAAATTATACTCAATGAGCAGCTGAGGCAAGAGAATCTGGTTTCAGACTCCATGCACTAGCAGCCCATACCTAGGACAGGGGACAAGGATATATTCCAAGTAGATTTCTCTTCCCTTTGGGGAGGAGGCTGTGACCACTGTGGACTCTGGAGAGGGGACATAAGGGTGCTGAGATGGCAGCTAAATATTTCCCTCACAACTCACCATCACAGTGCACACCCTAAAGCCAAAGCAATACTGAGCCACCATTGGCATGCTGGATATGGCCCCCACTAGGAGCTGTTCCCTGAGCCACGCAGAATGCTATGCACTCAAGAAGGGCATGACATTGAGGACATTCCTCCTGGTGTGCTTCCAGACCCTTGCTGAAACAGCCTCAAGTACCTTGGCCTTTAGGGGAAAGGAAAACTGCCAGAAGATGATTTTTGTGCTAAAGCTTCTTTTGGTTGCCTGCTGTCGTCTGGATTGCACAGATAAATAGTGTTTAATGTCTGGGGCCCTGTATGTGCTTTCCCATGTCATTGTTTCTGTGGAAACCCAGGCAGTGAGTACATGGACTGCATCCAGGGGACCAGGTGTCAAGCCTGGGGCCAGGCACCGAATCGACACCAATGCCCTGGCAAATCTGCAATGAAGAGGAGACTCTACAGATATAAACAGAGGTTTCTACTTCCCGCCCCTTCTGGCAGCCACTTTTAAATAATCACTCAGAGGCTTAACATTAATTACATACTATTTGGCTTATAAATCAGGCTTTTGCTAACTGGTTCTTACATTTAAATTAACCCATTTCTATTAATGTATGTAATACCATGTGGAGGTGGCTTTACTGGTCCTCTGGCATCCTGCTTCTTGGGTGACTGGCTTGTATCACTCTTGACTCTACACTTTTTCCCCCGGGGTCTCTGGCTTTCCTGCCTAGCTTTATTCTGCCTGGCTATAAGTCAATTTAGCTTATATTGTCAATGTAGGAGAACAACAAGTATCCACAGCATAAAAGAGGGATCATCCTACAGCAGATGGAGAAGATCATACTTCTACAGTGCAAGAGCCCTTAGGAAAAGTTCCCCCAGGCAAGGAAGGGTAGCTCTCACCCAGCAATTCCTTATCTTAAAAGTCTTAAATCTAGCAATAATGGCTTGAGGTTGCTTGAGAAGAGTTAGGTGGTGAACATTTTGTAGCAATATTTTGCCAGTTCTTTTCCAAAGTTTCTGTCTATTTTCCTCATGCTTTCAGCAGTTACCCCAAACCTACTCTCAAGTACTAAGAGCAATGGCCTGTATCTCATGGTCCACGACATAGTAGTGACTAAACCCACAAGGAGAGAGTAAGATCACTACCACAATTTTGAGCCAAGTTTGAAGTAAGCTTTAATTGAATACTAGCCAGGATGATGAACTCTGGCCAGATCCATTCAAGGGAAAAAGGCGAAAAGTCACATTATGCAGAGGACTAATGAGAAAAATACATAAGGCTAGGTACATCACACCTTGTCCAATGAGGATCAATCATACTTCCTGACATAATTCCTACCTACATACCTCTCATATACCCGAGACCAAGCATATGTCCTGTACAGCTGAGTAAAGTAAACTTTTTTGCGAATTGGAAACATGTGCCTTATTATTCTATATGAACAACAGCCTCAGTTGGGGGAGCAGCCCCAGGGGAATGGAATGTCCTGCTTCCAGACACCACAGTGGTGTGAGGTGACACCAGCAGGTCAGGTTCCCTACCCTTCTGCACTCAGTTTGCTGAGGGAATGAAGACGCTGCTGCTGTCCATGACAGGGCAGGGAGGACAGGATGGTGTGGAAGCCAGGGCCCTGGGAACAGAGCACAGGGTGGTAGCACACAGACCCCAGGCTCCAATTTAACATGTTTATTTACCACCACGAGATCTGTTTTTATTCAGTAAGAACAAAAATTGGATCTTTTCAGAAAGAAGGTGAGTTTTCTATCTTTAGTGGCCTGCGAGTTTATGAAGTTGTTTGGTTTTGAACAGTGCACAGACATTACACGTGTTTTCTGAGTATTCCTCATCCTCTTCCTCCCCCTCCCCCCTCTTCCTCCTCTTCCGGCTCCTGCTCCTATTCCTCCATGGTGGACTCACTTAGGGATATGGCTGAGAGGGCAGCTTTCAGGATGGAAGTGCAAGTGTTGTACACAGACATCACATACCCATGCCTGAGGGTACCCTGAGGAGCTACTGGGCACATGCCCAGCCCCTCCCATTTTAGCAGTAGTTAAAGGAGGGACCGTATCATCAGAGGTGTCCTCTCCACGTGGGCCCCTTGTCTCCTGAGGTGGACAGTTGTCTGGGGTACTTACAGGGATGTTGCTCTGAATGTCAGTACTAGAAGGCGCAGTGGGAAGAAGCTTGGCTGCTGGTACTGCTGGTGTCTGGTTGTTGGTCCCCCTTCTGGGACTTCATGTCATCATCCTCCATCTTGTGGAACCTTGGGGAATGTATGGTAGGGAGAAGCTTCATCTTCTTTGGACTTGGCCCTTGTTCAGCTGCACTTGTGACTGGAGATTGTGCTTCGCTCAACAGAAACAGGTTTCAGAATTTGTTCCTCCTGATACTCTGTAGGAGCTCTTGTTTGTCTCTCTGAGGGTTGACGTTGTGGTAGATCTGAAACAAAATGGACTCGTTGGTCAATTGGTAATATAGCTACACCACCCCTCTGCATTATACTGGTCATCTTTTGTGATGGAGAAAATGACTGGGGCTGCAGGCAAGATGAGTTATGTGCTGGCCCAGGACCCCAGCCAGGAAAGAGAAATGAGTCACAGGTGAAGGTGTTGACTATGTATGTGACACTAACTGGCTTCTCAGGGCCTGCCTGCTGCCTGCCTGCCTGCCTGCCTGCTGCCTGCCTGCCTGCCTGCCTGCCTGCCTGCCTGCCTGCTGCCTGTCTGCCTGCCTGCCTGCCAACACCTAAGGGGCAGCCTAGAGTTTAATGTCAAAGTCTATTACTTTCACCAATCAGTAAACAACATCCCCTGCCAAATGAGGAGCTTAAAGCACTTCACTCCTGGGGTGTGCACACAAGAAGATGTGCTCATCAGCAACAGTGGTGGCAAGAACAACTTTGTACTTTACCATCGTTTTCCTGTTTTCTCCAGACTGGAGCTCAGAATCCTTTTGGCGAATCTTTCTGAACCCATACCGGTAGAGCTGGCGAAGGAATCTAGTCAGGCTTTCTGCTTCAAAAACCTTTCCTGTATCCCTGCGGTGAAGGACCTCTCTCTGAAACAGGTCTACCTCAGTCATGGTGCTGTGTCCGTTGTCACTCCAGTTCACAGACTGGAAGGCCTCGTTCGTTCTGCACTATGGTCCAGATCTTCCTGGGGAAGCATAGACTGAGGAGGTTGGTGTCACCTTCCTCACTGGCTGTACGATGGCTTTGGTCTTCAGGTCTGAGTCTCTCTTGGATGGATTGATTTTGTGTCCCCACTTGGTCACCTTGACTCACCAAACTCTCTCTTGTATACACCAGTGGCTCAGAAGAAGTGTCAGATGGGGTCTCTCTTCCTGGCTCTTGGCTAACAGGTAGGACCAGGTTGGTGGCATACATAGTTCATGGCCACACTCTGACTGGACATCAGAAGTATTCTGGACTGCAGACCACTTACATCCCCCAAAAGAGTCCAGACTGCATTTGCTTCCCCATAGAGATGTCCACCAATTAGAAGCCACTGAGTTTGAGCATCAGTACTGTGGTTATCACCTGCTGAATTCATCATTCCCTTTGTTTGTCATATGATGTCACAGGTGTCCCACAGCCAGTCTGGAGAATGAGTTTTGTCTCACTGTAGGGGAGTTTTCAAAAAGTATACGAAATTGTGCAGGCTTCCAGAACAGTCTCATGTGTCCTGGCAGGCACATCTGACCCACCCTGCACCAGTTCAGAAACAGTTACCATCTCTTTGTCACTCCTCAGGGTGGGGGTGCAGGGGGCTGTTTCTTAGGTTCCCCTCTTTGCTCAGGGACCAGCCCACAATTAGTCCAAGGGTTGGGAATATGAAAACTGCTCAGGAAAGAAAGGCTGAAAGACGACCATACCTCCAAAGCAGAGTTGTCTAGCCTTTATTATTATTATTATTGTTGTTGTTGTTGTTGTTGTTGTTGTTACTATAGTCTTTTATTTTATGTGCATTGAATTGAAGGTGTCAGGTACCCTGGAACTGGAGTTATAGATAGCAGCGGGCTACTATGTTGGTTCTGGGAATTGAACCCGGGTTCTCTGGAACAGCACTGAGTGCTCTTAATCACTGGGCCATCTCTCTGTCCCCAAGTGGTCTAGCCTTAATTTGTGCCTTCTCCTTGTCCCACCACATTACTCTATATTGGCCTTGCATTGGTATCTCCAAACAGTGTGGAAAAGGGACCCGTAGGAAGGAGAGAGGGGTGACAGGGCGACAAGAGAGTGTACATGGGGGAATGAGTACCTGCAGAGTGCAATGCATACACTTAGGAAACTGTCACAGGACACACACATACAATAAGGACTTCTCACAATTGACTGCTGAAAGACATTTGACACCCAGGCCAAGGCACCATATTTTCCCCCTCTAAGACCGGGTTTCTCTTTGTAGCCTTGGCAGTCCTAGAACTATCTCCGTAGTTCAGGCTGGCCTCAAACGCACAGAGATCCTCTTGCCTCTGCCTCCCAAGTGCTAGGATGAAAGGCATGTGCCACACCCACAGCTGTAGGGACTTAAGATCCGGACCCTCTCTTCGGTAAGATAAGACCACGAAGAAACGTTTAGAATGATAGAAATGGGTCAATATTTAAGGCAGAGCTAGCCAACGAGAAACGCTGGTAACAGGCCAACAGCTTTATATCTAATACAGTGTCTCTGTGTGTTACATGAGGGCTCAAGTGGCTGTGGGAGAGACACGGCTGGCAGGGAATCTGCTCGTAGTACACAGCACTATCTTATGAACTGTGCTGACTACTCACATAACATAGAGGGTTTGGTCCCTTGGGTAGAGAGGGATTGTGAAATTCACAGGTTTTAAAGTGCCATTACCCATTTGGTTGATGTAGATGCAATCACAGCCTATGGCCACCGTGAGCAGCTTGGTTTACATCATTCCTGTTCTGAGGAGTCACATGGGAATGGTGAGTTCCTTTACCATGTCTGACTTTGCTAAGGAAACAGTGACCCACAATGAACCAAGCTGGCACTTCGAAAATGGGAAAACTCAGCCTTATGCATGTGGCTTGGGACCAAGCAAAATCCTAATAAATAAATAAGTAAATAAATAAAAGTTCAGCCTTGTCCTACAGTTTTCATATAAATCCCTGTACTTTCGTTCTGAAAGCATACAAACTTTGAAAGGTAACATGCAAATCTGCAGAAACACGAGTATTGAATGAGTGCTGTAGATAAGTCAGTTAAAGATAATTTTCTGTTTTATGTCTCAGCAGGTAAAACGCATCTGTCAACTTGTAAATTTATTGAGCTGTATAACCAAACCTCTATCCAAGCCATATGAAAGGACAAAATATGATGGTAAGTTAATTGGGCTCTATAACCAACAAGAGTTATTATGTCTCATCTAGTCTCAGAGCTGTACCCATGTAGAGAGATCAGCATAGATGTCACTTGTCTTGTAGTTTTTCTTGGTTTCTTTCTTCATGTCTGTAGTCAAGATTTTCAGTAGGTTTTTCATGGTCAAATCTGATCTATATCGATATTGAAGGAATCCATGTTTTTTTTTCTTTTTGTTTTTGTTTCCTATGTAAACAAAGACATAACTGTTGTTTGCTGCAGCTCCGGGCACTGAACACGAATCACTGTACTCAACCAAACCAACATGGAGTTTATTGGGGAAAAGGAGTGAGATTAAATAGGGGGTGTCAGTTAAGTCAGGAATTCGGGGCACCAAATCATCAAGACTTTGGGGGCCAGAAAAAGCTGGGCTGGGGTGCTGCCAATTTTGGGGGTAGCTGGCTGTTTCATAGCAGTCAAGGCTGTATGGAACTCTCTGGTACCTCTTAGACATTTACTTTCACTCAGGAGGCACAGCGGGTTGATTTGAGAGGGCCTGGACATGCTTTCTGGTCTGTTGGGTGTCCAGATCCATGACTACCTGCTGCTATTCCTGTAACAACAGTAACCTCTCCCCCAGTGCAATGCACTTCCCAACTTCCATTGTGAAGTTAAGGCATCCTTAAAATATATATGCTGGTTTAGTTTAGTAGATTCCCCCATAATCCAATATCTCTCAGCAGTTGCTCTTTTTTGCTCATTAGCATTAAAGAATTTTAAGAAAATAAAGAACTGTGTACTCTTCAAATGCCCTTTATTATTGTTGTTTCCCATCCTTACATGGCTTATTCTTTCTATCTTACTTTGTTCAGTCTTTAATACCTGACTTTATTATTGTCACATTATTTTTCCGACTACTGTCTATACCATTTTCTTTCCTTTCTTCAGCACTATAGCACATTTAAAGCATACTGTACCTGTTCAGAGGGTTTCTGGTGTGGACCTGGCTTTCTTGCTCTTGCAGCCAGTGTCTGACCAAATAAGCCAAGCCTTAAAGGGACAGGCCACCCACAGAGTCTGGCCTTACAGTAAGCCCTGGTCACATTGGAACATTCACAAGCCTGCCAGAGAGACTGAGGCCTCTTCCCACCGTGGCTCCAGGAAAATGCTACTTTTAGCCTTTGTGCACTGCCCTTCTGTGCATGTGCGGTCTCCTTCTGTGGCTCTGCTTAGCATGTGGTGTTGGTGGCAGGCTCAGGTCCCCCTGAGGTCTGTCCAGCAGGCTCCCCCCACTGGTTGTGGGCTGCAGCCCCTGTTGTTCGTCCACGGGGGTCAAGCCTCCTGCTGAGAGCTTGTGGTTGCTAGGAAGCTGTGTGTGGCTCCATGTCTGGAACTTTTCCCAGCTGTCTCAGGCCTTATGCTTGGATATATATGCCCCTACGTTTTCCACCAAGTGGTGTTTCACTGGCAGGCCTTGGCCCAGGCTACTGCTGGGCAGTGTTCTCAGAGCTCAGTCAGTAGCTGAAACTGCAGTAGATTCAGGTACAGATGCTGTGCTGATGATAACACCACAGATAAGACATTATGGAGAACCCGGAAGAGCCCTGTTTTGTCAGAGGTATGACCTCGGTGTGGTAGTGTGAGACCTGCCTGAATTACGGGTTCATGTGGACCTCTGGCCTCCTCTCGGGCCTGCAATTTGGTAGGCAGGAACCAGGCACATTCCCAATGCTGGGAGCCTCGGGGTTCCTCCCCTGGTTAATGGACTGCTTGTCAGCATGTGTGTCCTGCATGGAAAAGTCCTGGCGCAAGTGCCTTGAGTGACAACTATAGTGAAAGGTGGGACACAGGATAGCTAACGAGCCAGAATGATATTTCATGAGTAAACTTCACTAAATCCTCCCACTCGTTGGACACATACTGAAGTCTGGGTGCACTGGAGATTACTGAGCGAAAATGGATTTTATGGCTGGGGAGGTGGAATCAGATGATAAAAGTGGTAGCTGCTCATGCCCGGGGATCTCATCTGAGTCTCCCTGAGCTGCATACATGGGGTGAGGAAACTCGGTGCCTCTGTAATCCCAGCACTACTCTGGGGAGTTGGGAGGAGAGCCACAGTGGGCCAGCATCTCCAGGGCCAGCCAGCCTGGACTACACCACACAGCAGCAGCAGAAACAAGGCAGTTCTTGCCATCACAAGGTAGAAGGGAGACCCAACTTGAGTTATGTCCTCTGGCATCTCTGTCAGCACTGAGCCCAGGCATGCATCTACCCTCATTCTCAAGTATACACAGAGAAATGGTTTTTGTTGTTGTTGTTGTTTTTAACTTAACCTTGCCTGGGGCTAGAGCTTTGACTAGGCCCTTGCTGCTCTTGCAGAGGACAAAGGTTCTGTTTCCATCACTTACATGGAGACTTGCAACCAGCTGTAACTCTGGTTCCATGAAATCTGGTACACTCTTCTGTTACACATTAACATGCAGGCACAAAACGAAGACATCACAAGCATTTAAATTTCTCTTAGTAGGCATCTCTCCCTCTCCCTCTCTCTCTCTGTCTCTGTCTCTCTCTCTCTCTCTCTCTCTCTCTCTCTCTCTCTCTCTGTGTGTGTGTGTGTGTGTGTGTGTGTGTGTGTGTCTGCCTGGGAGTTATGGCCTCACATTCCCATAATTCTGCCACACGGGTCCAGAATCCCTTGCACAGTGTGGGGGTAAATTATGCCATACATGTGCTGTGTTCATCTGTAACTCTAGTTCCAGAACATGATTCTTCACTGTACAGTTTGGTTTTGTGCTTTGAGGTGTTGAGGATACCTCCTAGCTGTATGTGTTATCCAAGTATTCCATCACTGAGTGACACCCCAGCCTGAGTTCTCCATGCAAAGTCCACCAGAAACGGCAGTGGCTCTGAGCACTTTTCCATCTCTCAGCCATAAGTAGCTCACACCTCAAAGGGCCTGGTCCTGGTTAATTATTTCTGATACCTGTAACATCCTTGACTCACACCACTAATATGGAAATACTCACGCTAGCGGACCGCCCACCAGACTTCCCGCACTTATATTCGTGATCTAAAGGGAATTTTCACTTTCTTCCTGAAAGGGCTGTTGATGTTGAACTCGACCTTTCCATGGAAAAAGGGTAGATAGGCCTTTCCTTACATCTCCATGCTAACGCGGGTCCTTTCCTTTCACAGAGCGCCTTTCACAGAGCGGGTGACCACTGGCTCAGTGGAGATTTGGGGAGGAGATTGCCTTCACCTCACTCTTGCTTTCATTTTCACTAGTTACCCCGAAGAGGAGACTAAAGTTAGAAAGAAAATAAAAGATAACAATTTTATTCTTTTTTTTTCATGAAAATGACAAGTTATTTCCCATTGCCAGGGTAATTCCAATTAGAATGTCATAGTGTCTTGACACCCATTTCAAATTAGACATGCCATTCTCAACTGTTTACAAAAATAACAATATTCTCCTACCCGGGAACAACAACAACAGGTCAGTTACAAATTGTATTCTTAAACTTAAAACATCTCCAGCTAGTGAACCTTGTAGTAACAGTAGCAACAGTTTGAAGTAACAAGGATGCCTATCGGCAGCACTCTGGTGAAGGTCCAAGTCCTTAGAGCTCTGACTCTGCCTCATCTGCTATTGGTTGGAAACTGCGAGGACAGTAGAATGTGTGCTGCTCAGGGCAGTGGTATCCTCTGCTGGGTGATTCGGGCACGGAGCCTCTGTAGCTCATCTGCCAAAGCCTCCGCATACCTGGAGGGGTAGGATCTGGGATCCCGCCTAACTATGCTGGCAAAATAATTCAGTATTTTCATCTTGGTGGTTTCTGCGTGGGCCCTTGGGCCCCACAGGAACTCGTGGCTAGGAGGATTGCTGCCTGGCACCTGCCTGTACTCCAAGTACCCTTCCTGCACAAAATGCTCAGTGATGAGGCTCCTGGGCTCCCCGTACATGAAATGATTCCTCCCAGCATACAGCCCCATGGAATTCAAGAGATGCCAAATCTCCTGCTCGCTGACACAATTGCCCCCTATGAAGATGATACACAGCATGATTATCACCAGGCCTGTCTTTGGTATGCCCGGAGCACCATGCTGCATCCCATCATAGGTGATCCCCAGGGCAGTGACAAGAGAGTAGGAGTGGACACGGGGTCCACTTCCATAACCTCGATGCCAAACAACAGCCACATGCAATCAGTGGCCTCCGAAGAGATCACATGGAAGAACATCTCATAATCAGGAGTGATCCTGTCCAGCATTTCTGCTTTAGTTGCCAGCTGGTTCATTTGATACTTGAGGAGCAGCAACTTCACCAAACTCATCACTTTCCTGTTTAGTATATCCCGTGGGATGAACATTAGGTTGGCCATTCTCCTTAATGGGTTGCCAGAGGCCTCAGTAGACAATACACCTGCAATGGAGCCCAGGGCATTGGGAGGAGAGGAGGCTCTCTCAGCCCTCTGGGGAGAACTGAGCATTCCTCCAGCAGACACATCCCCTGAGGCGGTGGCAGTGGCCTCAGCCTCCCCCACCTCAGCTACAGGGACCTGGGCACCCTCCTGGCTCCTTGCCTCCCTTTGGAACTGAGTGCTGTCAGGGAGGTTGAGGCTCTGGCTGTTCTCAGTAGGATCCATGCTGAGTTTGCTGAGGAACACAGTCAGGTCAAGGTTCAGGTCACAGAGATGAAGACTGGCAGATGAAGGCCTGGGGGAGGAAGGGAGAGAGTGAGTGGACTCTGACAGCCATTCCTCAGGCTGCTCTCAAAAAGCGCCTGTCGTTTTTGGAGGATTTTGCGTGGGGGCGTGCTCCAAGGCCAAAGGACTCTGGTACTGCTTGTACCTCTGAGAGATTCACAGAGGAAGAGACCCTGTTCCCAGGGTGTATGCATCTTCTTGCCTGAGGGCAAGTGTCAGAACAAGTCTCCTTGTGTGCAAGAAGGCAGTGAGGTCACCTCACACCTCTGACACCTGTTGTGGGGAGGGGTGTGTGGGGGCAGGCCAGGGGGGAGGTGGGCGGGGGTGGAGGGGTGGGGGTGAGGGTGTGGATTGTGGGGGGTGGGCGAGGGTTGGTGGGCGGGTGAGGAGGGAGTGGCGGTAGGGGATGGGGGCTGAAAGAGCCACCTCAATTCAGTGGGGGTCATTTGGGCTAGCACAGTACCCCAGCCCGATTCTCACCTGGATGAATGGCTACTTGAGGCCCTTCCTTCCCTGTGATCCCTGGGTCCAAGGTCTTTAAGGCAAGAGCCTAGGCCTGTGAGTGAGAATGAAAGAGAGAGAGAGAGAGAGAGAGAGAGAGAGAGAGAGAGAGAGAGAGAGAGAGAGAGAGAGAGAGAGAAATAAAGGAAAAAAGAATGATTAGCGGAGGGGAAGGAATCCACTCAAAGTGCCTCTGTTTTCCCACAGCCCTCAGGAAGGCAGGTAGGTAGCCAGTACTATGCTTTGGCTGATGGGACTCTCAACCCTCACCAGGAGTCCTCACAGACCCAAGCCTCCCTCTGATGACCCAGGTCGAGGAGCTCTTAGTAGGGCCCTTCAGGACTCTCTGAGGGACAGTGCTTCGGTCGGGAAAGTCTTTTTGTGGGGCTGCTGTCTGCACACTGGAGTGGAGGAGTCTCCTTCACTAACCCCGGGGTCTTTTCCAGAAACTTCCCAGACGCCCACTTAACCAAGGACTGTGTGCTCGGACAAGGTCTCCCACTCTGGCTAAGTTCCACAGGTGTCAGGCCCTGTGACCTCTGTGATAAGGGAGCCGATAACACAGCCCATCCACCCCTGCTGGGGACCTGCAGTGATGGCCACGTGTCCTGGGCTCATCTCTGCTGGGACAAGTGTTCGCTGCGTCCACCCTGAGTGCTTCTTCGCCTTCCTTCTTGAGACCCGTGCTTCCCAGCAGAACCCCATCTCAGAAAGACACCCACGTGCTTCCCAGGTGTAGCACAAGAAATCAAAGCCGGAGAACTGACTCCGGGTCATAAACAGACTGTGCGGTCCTTCTGCTCTCTGATTCAGAGCCAGTCCTCACCCAGGTCCATGCCCTGCAGATTCCCTCTGCTGTCCAGACGTGGCTGCCACTGGTGACCTGATATCAACCCTAGGAAGAGGGTCATCACTCCCGGGAGAGGTCTCTAGCCAAGTCATGCAGCCCAGGGAAGCCAGGCACGGCAGCTCCCGACTCGGGGCTCCCAGGCATAGGAACAGGGGCATACATGCTTCATACAGTCTTCTGTTGGGGGTACAGGGACCCTGTTCCCACGTTCATTTCTGACCACGACAGCTTACCTGGACTCACGATGGAAGATGGATACCTCCTGTGGCAAGCAGACTGCTCCCCTCCGGGCTGTGGTGGTACTGCTCGGTGTAGATAGAGGCTCACCTTCCTAGAGAGGAGACAGCAGTGCACAGGGCTCACCTCTGGGTTGCAGGGGCCCGGGCTTCTGGAGACTGGCAAAAGGGGCGGGGCCCTGCATTCCCCCACACATCCTGAAGCTTTCCTTCCTCTTCATTCCTCACGACAACCTTCCTGACACTCGGATCGCATCCATGTTTCAGGTCTAAGCCAACTCTGAGCCCTCACCTTATCACCCCAGTCTAAGTCAGAGGTGACAGTCTGAGTGAGTCCACAGTCGGCACCAGTATCTAGTCTACCCTGGCAGCAAGGGCTGCTTGCCTGGGTATGTCTTGGACCAGAGATCTCACTGTTTCCTTTTTGGTGGCCCTGGATCCTCACCACTACACATCTGAGTGAGACCTTACCGCCAGGATGAGTCCTCCTCCTCTACATCCTACATTCTGAAGCAAAGGACAGTGCGTACTTGGTGGAGGAGGGGAAGCAGGTGAGTCCCTCCAAGTACACCAAGGCAGAAATGCCATTTGGGTACCTCCCAGGCAGACTGGTGCTGCTTAAGTCCACTCGGTTCCCAAGTACATAGTGACTGCAAAGCGACTGTGGGGTGTAACCGCACCCCTTAAAAATCTCTGCTTCCAGCAGAGTGCTGCTGGTGGCGGCACAGGCCTAGTGATCCCAGCAGCAGAGCGGCAGTGTAGGCAGATCTCAGCGAGTTTGCAGCCAGGGCAGGCAAGTGTGAGAGAGAGAAACAGTGTCTCAAAAGGCACACACACAGGCACATACACACAGGCACACACACTCACACACACACACTCACACAGGCACACACACACTGGCACATACACACACAGACACACACACACAGGCACACACACACACACACGCACACACAGGCACACACACACAGGCACACACACACACAGGCACACACACACACACTCACACTCACACAGGCACACACACACTGGCACATACACACACAGACACACACACACAGGCACACACACACACACACTCACACACACACACTCACACACACACACACACTCACACACACTCACACAGGCACTCACACACAGGCACACACACACACACAGACCCACACACACAGGCACACACACACACACAGGCACAAAGACAGGCACACACACACACACTCACACACAGGCACTCACACACAGGCACACACACACACTCACACACATACACACTCACACACATACACACACTCACACACACACAGTCACACACGGAAGAGAAAATCAGTGCTCTCTGTCTTTGTCACAGTGACTGACTGACTGGGGACTGGCTTCCTTCCGTGCTGAATGCAGCAACCGGGCGCCACTGGGTGCAGGCCTCTGTGCGGGGACGCAGCCGACACACCGTGGGACCCTATCTGTGGAGTGTCGTCCCCTGTCCCCTGTGGCTTCTGACTGACCGTTCCCCTGGCGCTGGCCGGAGCCTCTGTCTGGGATGCTCTCTGTGGCCGCCAGCAAGAGGTCCAGGCCTAGGTGAAGGTGGCTGCTAAGCAAAGTGTCAACAGGGACTGCAGTGTCTGAAACCTTTCCCTCCGTTCTTAAAGAGGCCCCGACGGCCCAGACACGGTCAGTCACCCCGACAGCCCAGACGCGGTCAGTCACCCCGACGGCCCAGATGATGCGGTCACCCCGACGGCCCAGACGCGGTCAGTCACCCCGACGGCCCAGATGACGAGGTCAGTCACCCCGACGGCCCAGATGACGAGGTCAGTCACCCCGACGGCCCAGATGACGCGGTCAGTCACCCCGACGGCCCAGACATGGTCAGTCACCCCGACGGCCCAGACGCGGTCAGTCACCCCGACGGCCCAGACGCGGTCGGTCACCCCGATGGCCCAGACGCGGTCAGTCACCCCGATGGCCCAGACGCGGTCAGTCACCCCGATGGCCCAGACGATGTCACCTCCACTCAGACAGCGGGCGAGCCTGTCCCTCTCCTGCCAGGTGTCAAACTGGCCGGAGTGTCCCGGTGCCACCGAGTCGACTCCCAGGCCCGCAGCTGTGACTTGAGCCCAGAGCGGCCCGATGTGGCAGGCCGCCCAGCCGGCCTCTCCCTTGCAGCCACCTCCCAAGATGGCTTCGACGCCCCCAAGGCCCCGGATGCAGGATCCGCCTTTGTCCTTCCCCTCCAGGCTCCCGAGTGCCTCCCTGGGTGCCCGATTCCTGGTGTTGGCAGAGCATCCTCCCCGTGCCCTCCCAGCTCCCCGGGAAGAGTCTCTGAGCCCCCAGTGCCCAGATACCTGGAGGCCCTGTTGCCAGGCCGCTTCCACTCAGCACAGGAAATGGCCACGCGGCCCCCAGGTGCCCGGATGCGGAACGGTCGGTGGGCGTGAGGGGCTCCGTGCCAGGGACCTCCCACCGGCTCTCCCAGCCCCCCCCCACCCCCCTGTCCGGACACAGGAGAAGGCCTGGCTCTCTCCCTTCAGGGGGCCTCACAGTGTGTCCCAGCCCCCGAGTCCCCCGGATGCGGATGCGGGTGGATGCGGAAGCTCCAGGGCCTGGTGCCCACACTCACTCTGCCCTTTGGTGCAGGAGCCTCAAAGACCCACAAAGTAGCGAGGCTCTCGGCCTGTGCAGGCTGTCAGCCTCGGGAACCAGCTTCTGCATGGTGAAATATGGCAGAGACACTCCAGTCTGGCTTTCACAGTGAGGCATCCTCCAAGCTCTAGGAACCTCCCACAATAGCTCCAGTTCCTCAAGGATATTGATGAGAAATGCAGGAACACATCTACACAGGTATCAGGCGCAGAAGCCACATCCTTGTAGGTGGAGGACCACCTGCAGAGATGCTGCTGGATCAGGATGAGCTGCCTTTCTTGGCCTGGCCTTACATAAAATCTACCCTCTTTTCATATTTTTTTTTTGTTATTGTCACATAAACCTGTTGAATCCGTAGCCATTTCGTGTAGGTAGATAGTGTTGTGAATCCTGGGGTCTGTGTGTGTCGTCTGATGCTCAAACTTTCATTGCTCAACAAGGCTGATTTTATGATCTCTCCACTGGCTTTCTTTTCTGTAAACAGGTGATCCGAAAATGTACAAGGAGTTCAAGGTTTTCCCTGGCCTCCATCTGATCGTGAACCCCTGAGCAAGGTCGCCCCTGCCACCTATCCACCCCTAAAAGAAGGTGAAGGCTGCATAGGGAGCCATGGTAGAGTCACAGGGGGAGGCAGCATAGGATCTGTTACCTAGATTAGTGCATAGCGATTAACCCCAGTTCTCAATGAACTGTCGGCGTGGCATTTTAAGGGAAGAAATCATAGCACTTCCCCGTGGGCACTTTAGCCAGATGCTAGCCAAGAGCTGACTTTTCTGCTTTTCTTTCCCTGTGTTTCAGGTCTTCTCTATCAGTTATAGGGTGCCTTTGTGAGTGCTGTCTTGTCCATGTGTCTGTGTGCATCTCTCTGTTATTTGTTCCAAACAAAGGCCCTTTCTCTCCCTCTTCCTGAAGTGCCCAGAAAGCAACAAATGGGGAAGGAATGATGGTCACCTTCATAATGATCTTTAACTAGTGGATAAGTCACTCACCCCAACTGACCCAGATCGCATATGTGAATGCTGCCTTCAGTATTGTCTTTGGACCCCTAGTGACCCGAAAGGGAACACATATACTTTCGAGTACAGCAGCTCTTTCCAGTTCAGTTCAGGCTCCTGTCAGGAATGGGGATCCAGTACTGGCCTTGCAGTGTATGACTGGGGTGCCTCATTCTCTCTCACAGAAACTAGGAGATGAGGGTCTTGGTCTGAGATGGTTTCCTATGGTCAGACACTGGGGTTAGCCCAGGGAGGGTCTACAGCAAAGGTGAGGCACATACTGTGAATATGTCACCTGTTTCACAAACACAGAGGACCCACTCTGCTGAGCCGTATACAAGCCTTTGGCAACCCTGAAGCCTCTGCTCTGGCCCAGTTGCGCTCTGAGGAAACTTGTCGTTACTCCCCTCAGTGTCTGAAGAGACAGGCTTGACAGGGAGACAGGAATCCTTGTAACTTTAGAGCATCACACAAGAGAAAGTCTGTTACTGGCATTTGTGAGCATTTCCAGTGCGGTAACTGTCAACGATGGATAGTTCCACTTTCTTCTTCTTTTCCTAGGTCTCTTGGTCCACTTCATGTTGCTCCTGCCCATTGAACTCAGTCAGTTCCATCATGTCTCCATCTGTAAGACATTGGTACTACATGCCTGAAGAAGACTTTCAAGTTCAAACTGAGATATAGGTCCTGATGGATATGTTGTCCTCTGAATCTGTGGAGGAGAGTGCATCTCTACCTCTGCCTCAATTTCCTGTTGTCCTGTAATGATCATAACTACAGATAATTTTGCTGCTGTTAGGATGCTGTGGTGGTTTGAATGAAAGTGATCCCCATAGACCCATAGGGAATGGCAATATCAGGAGGTGTGATCATGTTGTGGTTGGGTGGTGATATTTTGTTTATAATATAACAATAAAGCTTGCCTGATGATCAGAGTGCAAACCAGCCACCCTAGATAGACATAGAGTCCGAGCAGTGGTGGTACACACCTTTAATCTCAGTACCCAGGAGACAGAGGCAGATAGATCTCTTTTAATTCAAGGCGACCCTCGCTACACAAAATTGATTCAGTCTAAAAGAGAAACAGAGCTCACACAAAAGTGATCCCAGCCCTTGGTATCCCACACTTTTATCCCAGAACTACAGAGGAATATAAGGCAGGAGGGGAGAGGAGCTCAGTGCAGTCTGAAGTTTGGTGGAGACAGATGTATTCTGAGATGCAATTATAGTACAGGATCTTCCCTTTGGTCTGAGCATTGGTAGAGGTGAGAACTCTCTAGTGGTTGGCAGTTTTGTTTATCTGATTTTCAGCTTTCACCCCAATATCTGTCTCTGGGTTGTTATTATACAATACCAAGTAAAATGCATGCTACAGGGTAGGTGTGACTTTGTTGGAGGAAGTGTGTCACTGGGGTGGGCTTTGAGGTCTCAGATGCTCAAGACAATCCCCTTGTCTCACTCTCTTCCTGTTGCTTGCAGATCCAGAAGAAGAATTCGCAGTTACCTCTCCAGCACCATATCTACCTGTGTGTCACCATGCTTTCCTCCATGATGGCCAGGGACTAACCCTATGAACTGTAAGCCATCCCCCAGTTAAATGCTTTCCTCTATAGGAGTTGCTCTGGTAACGGTATCTCTTCACAGCAACAGGAACCCTGCGACAGATGCCAAGTTCTCAGATTCCCCTTTCCTTCTCATATATATAGCTTCTTTTTCATGAAGGTAATCCCATGAATGCTCTAGCACTCAATGTGAGGAGTGATGTGGCAATATTACAGTCTGTCAAATATTACATCCTTGCACAGCAAGAGACAGGTAGAGCAGCAAATATGTTGTTGAAGTCGCTCCTTCTTTCCCTATCAAAGATGGAACCAACTCTAAAAGGGCCATTAGAGATTATAAGTATTACTTCTCTGTAATCTTTAGCAAAGCCTCTGACCGAATGAGTCTGGTCTTTGCTATTGACCTAATTGAAGGTGACCCATTTGCCCACTCCTACATCTTTAACACTGGTTATGGATCACATATGTTGGGATGCTTTACAGAGTTCCCTGAATATACAAGACAGTGCTAGTCATAGGGTCCTTTCCATCATCTTTATAGATAGCAACTGTGTCAATGAGGAGATAGTCTGGCATGTTGAATTCCATGGGGCTGTATGCTGGGAGGAATCATTTCATGTATGGGGAGCCCAGGAGCCTCATCACTGAGCATTTTGTGCAGGAAGGGTACTTGGAGTACAGGCAGGTGCCAGGCAGCAATCCTCCTAGCCACGAGTTCCTGTGGGGCACCAGGGCCCACGCAGAAACCACCAAGATGAAAATACTGAATTATTTTGCCAGCATAGTTAGGCGGGATCCCAGATCCTACCCCTCCAGGTATGCGGAGGCTTTGGCAGATGAGCTACAGAGGCTCCGTGCCTGAATCACCCAGCAGAGGATACCACTGCCCTGAGCAGCACACATTCTACTGTCCTGGCAGTTTCCAACCAATAGCAGATGAGGCAGAGTCAGAGATCTAAGGACTTGGACCTTCACCAGACTGCTGGTGGTAGGACAGCAGGAACCATTCTAGCACTATTGCTCTGTTTGAGTCACTCAGAGAAATGTCTTCATCATATTCCATGTTGTAACTTTTACTAGTAGGTTTGTTTTGTTGAGATACTTAATTTACAGATTGCATTAGTAATGTCTCTATTGCTATGTATTTAAGAAAATTTTGCTAGTGTGAAAATCAAATTTGATGTCTTCTTCTCTACTTGTAACCTGTTACAAGATATGGTGGTGCTGGATAACTGATATTTTCTTGTAACTGTAAAAGAGTCAACATGGAGAGAAAATAATGAAAAATATTAAATTAGTACTTTAAAAATCCCATGTTATTAGCATATTTTCTGAAAATAAATGATATATAATAGGATATTAATAACTTATTAAAGTCAAGACTAAAGTGTAGTAAATGAAATTTCTGATTTTCTTGCCAAACCTTCATTCAGCCCCTGCTGCTTTGGATGTAGAATGATACAAGTAAGAGTCACTCTTTTTTGTTTTTACATTTTGCTCTTTACTTTTTGGGAGGACCACCACCCACCTCCCAACAAATCACACATGTAGACTTATTCTTACTTATAAATGCCCAGCCTTAGCTTGGTTTATTTCTAGCCAGCTTTTGTTAGCTTAATATCCCATCTACATTTTGCCTCTGGGCTTTTACCTTTTGTTCTGTCTGTATTCCTTTCTTTACTTCGTATTTCATGGCTAACTGTGCAGCTGGTGTCACATCCCTGGAGTCCTTCTCATCTTGCTCCTCCAAAGCATTTTTTTATTTGCATTTGACAAATATTGTTTTGAACTTCCATTTTACAATTAAGGCATTCCTAAAGTATATAGGCTGGTTTATGTCAACAGTCCCTCTTTCAATTCCAAGCCTCTTAGCAGCTGTCCTTTCTTATCAGCAATCAAAAATTCAAAATCAACACAATACTATCCAGGGTCCACGCTCGCTGTGTATTTTCCATCTTTACATGGCTGCCCAATTTTACTTTTACTGTCTCTTTAAAGACTTTATTATTTTTAATCTATTTATTTCTTCCTATGACTGTCTATACCTATTTTCTTTTCTTACTTAAGCCTATGCACATTGTAAAACACACTGGAACCTGTCTACAGGTTTTTTCAGTCTGAACCTCTCTTACTGTGTATCATTTAGCCTCTTGACCCCATGAGCATTTAAACTGCTAAGCAGCATGGCTCTCTGCTTGTGGCTTTGGTGGCTGGCTCCTCCTGCTTTTGTAGTCATGAAAGCCAAGGGATATGCTCACAGCTGGGCTGAAGGCACATTTTGGGAACTGCATTGAACTGTCCTAGCTATAGGAACCTGATGCGTGTGCTGCTGCAAGCATGTTTTTCTTTTCTTTTTTTGTATATGCTGCTGAAGGGATTGCTATAAGGCAGAAACTCTTTAAAGAGTCATGAAATTCCAGCCTCACATTTGCGTGCCAAAAGTTGTTTTTCATTAAATTCAATTGCTGCCCCTTAAGCAACTGCTGTCCTCATCGGCAATTGCAACTCTGCAGCTACCAGCAGCAGTTCAGCTGCAGACTGCCAGGTAGGAATTGTGTTCTCTGAGGTACTGGCTCTTTCGTGGCTGCTAAAGGGAACTTTACCTAGTGTTGTGGGAATTCACTTCCCTCTTTTCTCTAAATAAGAAAGTTCTAAACACAATACAAAACTATGTACAATAAGAACTATTATCAAGTATTATCCAGGAGAAAGGGTAATAAGAAATATAGAATTACAACCAACAAGAACAACATCAAGCAAGAAAGACATACTAAAGTAATTGGCAAATAACAGAGATTATTCCAATAGCTGTCTTATCCTGAAGTGTTTTACTTAATACATCTTAGCTGAGATATAAGAGAATACAAGTAACTGTGACCATATACTGTTCAACCCCATCAAAGACCTGAGAATGAAAATAATATTACCCGAGTAAGCAGGAAGTGCAAGCCAGTGACTTCCAAAAGATGCAAGAAATGATAAACCACTGGCTACCTGGACAGTCACCCCAGGTCTCTCTGCAACATTGGGGCAACCAACTTTAGCTTTAGGCTGAGAGTGTCTGACAGACCATTTTCAGAAGCAGGAAAATTCTAAAGACTGTCCTACCCTCTCTGGGCAAGGTTCAGCCGTTGCTTTTCCTTGTATCCTGCTTGTCCAGAGTGGACAGCATGCTTACTGTCAGCAATTGAGGCACGGGCAATTCTTTGACCAGTAGGCCAGTTTTGCCAAGAAGAAAACAAGCTCCATGTGGACTGTCTTCAGTGCCCATCATTCTCTTAGTAGTAGATCAGTACTGCCAGGAGCAGTCATGTCTCACATTAACAGAATTCTCATTGTTGAAACATTTAAATGCCATATTCTGTAGATCTTTGAAGTGTTTGAAGTTTTCCTATCTATGCACATTACATCTATATATCTAGAGAACCTAACTAACACAACCATATGACAAGCATGGGTGGCTATTACCTGTAATTCTTAATAACCTATATAGCTTAAAGACTAAAGCTTCAGAGTATAAAAATAAACATCTTCAAACATGTGTGCAGCATAAGTACAATGATCTAAAAATTGTAACAATATATAAAAATGTCTTAATCAGAGATAGAAAAGTATAGTGCAATATGACAAAAATATCCTTAATTTGTATCAATATACAAAACATCTTAAGCCAAAGCAGAAACATACATTCATTATGACAAAATAATTTTACATTTGTGTATAAAATATTGTAAACAGAAAGATGAATATGCACAATATGACAAATATAATTTTGAATTTGTATCAATATATAAATTATCTTATACAGGTATACAAAAATAGTTTTACGTATGTTGCTAAAATAGTTTACAAGTAGATGCACTAATCTATCTTATTATCCTCTTCTATCTATTCCTCTTTTTTCTATACCAAACGAGATTTCTGAGTCTAATTATTATTATTCAGCCCCCATCCCTACAATAATTTATAACCAACACTGAAAAAAACCAAAACCATCCATGTTGGGAGAGCAAGCATTGGTTTCTTAGAATTACTTCCAGCTGTTTAGAAGGGAACAGTATCTCTATGGGATCCTTTAAATACTAAAACAATGGTTAAGTCTCAAGATGACTAGATGCAACATTTGTAGCCAGTCTCTGAGTAGTGGGTAAGGCTTATCTGAAATTCTTATCTGAAGTTTTGGCTTGAGTGTTGCAAGAAGGTGGACTGTAAGGAGTAAGGTTTTTCTGCCTGCTGTTTGTCTTGTCCCCCCTCTCCCCCCGCAGCTCCAGCCCCAAATAATTCACAGAGACTTTGTATTTGATATAATGCTGTTGGCCAGTTACTTGTTTCTTATGGGCTAGCTCTGTCTTAAGTATTAACCAATTTCTATGTATTTCCACGTGGTTTCACCTACCGGGGAGTGGGGCAGGCATCTGGTCTCCCCAGTCTCTCCATCTTGACTCCTCCTTACTACTTCCTCTTTCCTCCTCGTTTCCTAGTCCCTCCTATCTTCCTTTCCTATTGGCCAACAGTGCTTTATTCATTATCCAGTATGAGAAACATATATATAGAATGACATCTCCCATCATCTCCTCTTTTCTGTCTAAATAAAAAGAACGGTTTTAACCTTAACATAGCAAAATATATAACACAACAGTTATCAAGTAAGAATCACAGTTAACAATATTTAGTACATTAGCATTTAGCCTTTCTACTTCCCTGCTGTTGTTGTGGCCTTAGCCAAACTGGGTGTACCAACGTTGCTGTGAAACCTAGGGTGACTGTCCAGGTAGTATGCTGTTTCTGTCCTCACTGCACCTTTTGGAAGTTGCCTGTCTGCACTTCCTGTCTACCCTAGTATCATTATTTTCCTTCTCAGGTCTTGATGAGGTTGAAGATTAAACTATCACAACAATTATTCTCTCTTCCTAGTTAGATATATTAGGTACTAGACTTACGTTTTCCAGCTTAGGATAACACTATTGTAAACGCCGTTATGCCTTCACCCTAGGACTAGATATGTAGGTTGTTTTGTTCTTGATTTTCATTTTCTTAGAGCACATTTGTTATTCACTGTTTTGTATATAGTTTTGTATCAAGCCTAAATCTTTTCTGTAGATTAAAAGGGGAATTGTAGTGGGATATTCACTTTGTCTCCTTCTGTGGCACTGACCACACCCATTGGGGGGTGGAGCAATGGGCGGAAGTGACCTGTGGAAGGAGGTCTGAGGAGGAGCCAGGGAATGCTCTCTTGCTGGCTGGATGCGGAGAGGAGAGGATCTGGTGGAGCCTGCTGGTGTTCATCTGTCTAGGTTGTAAGTTATTTCTTCCTGAATAAATATCTATTCGGCCTATTTGTTTATCCTGATCCTTATTTAACCACAATAGTGGACCAATTCAGTTATCCATCTTGGAATTGTCTTGAGTAGTTTGTAATTCAAAGCTGATCTTGAGTGGTGTTTATCAGCTGGATGGCATCACTGTTGTGGGGGCCCATCTTCTTTCTAGAGACTTCAGAGATTGCTGTTAGGAAAATGTATTGTTTCCCGTGAAAACTTGAACATTATTAAAATCAAAACAGAGAGTTTAAATTTTAAGATAGATATTTATCCAAAGAAAGGTACAAAAAAGTAAAAAATAACTTTGGGGAGAAATAGAATGTTGGCAAAAATAGTCCCTAGATTTTTTGTTATCTTCTGCCCCACACCAGGTGGCTCTTCTGACATGAGACAGAAACTCTGATATTTTCTTCTCACAACATGCTTGGATTTACAGAAGGAGGGAGACACACTCCAACTCCAAAGCCAGCTTTGGTTTTTAATTGAGTCGGGAGTACAACTTTTCTGAGAGGTAAAGAGATACATATGTTTAGGTAGTGATGTTTTATCCTGAAGAGACTATTGATACATAGGTCAGATTTTTCTTTGTTTGGTGAATTTTTGTATAGTTTTTTTAAAATATCATTTTATCAATTTATCATTTCCATGTTCCAAGTAATGAATTTTGCTTTCCCTATTTATCATTATCATTCTCAATGAAATGAATCCTTCTGGCTAATCTTTCATTACCACTTGTAAAGTCTGTACCCTTTTAAAAAATTTCTCATTCTTGGCAGTATTATGAAACCATCTTTTAGGATGTGATATGAATTGTCAGACTAATGGCAAGTATAGCTAAAAATTTGTACATCCTAGTTAGTTCATATATCTCTCCTACAATCCCATCCATAGTAGAAACAAAAAAGTTTTAAAATTCCTGAATGGTGAAATTATCCTCCATTTTGTGTATTTATTTATTCATTTATTTACCAATCTAAGATTTGATTATCAAATGATTTATCTCCCTTAAAATCCTCAAGAAATTGTCCAGCAAGTGGAGCAGGCATTTGGGTGGTTGCTGAGATTTTTGGATGTAATACCGATGTTTAGGCAGCAGTTGTCGCAGAGGTGGACATGGACTTGGGCCTGAGCTGGCCAATGTGGAACTGGGTATGTTCTGGAATGTTGTAGCTCATCTGTGACTTGTGCTCCCTAAGGTAACTGCCCTGTAAATTCTTAAGCAAAACTTAAACAAAACCACACCAAATGGATTTTGGTTAGGAATTTCCTCAGGCTCTCTTTAGGCTGATGGGTGCTCGAAAAGCTGGACTAAGAACGAAAATGGTTGCTGCAGAGAGCGCCAGATGTGGTCGCTGCCACCTATAGGCAATCGTGGCTGGAATGCCAGGATCTCATGAGCTTGGGAGCCGAGCTCAGGAACCCAGAACTGGTAGTGAGAATCAGCTGGCCGAGGGGTGGTATTAGCTCTGGCCATGGAAGGGCACGCAGCTGCTTTGCAGCTAGCCGCTGGTCTCCTTAAGCCCTAGTCCTTAATCAGAGCAGAGCACCACCATGCCCAAAATGCAGAGCAGGCTGCTTGACTTAGGAATTGGCTAGCAGCAGGCACTGCTCATTCTGAGTGAGATGGTCGGTGGCTGTGGAATATGCATGGGCGGGGGTGGGGGGTGTTAGTGGCACATGGCACAAATGCACAATGCCAGAGGAACCTGCCTGTATGGGACTACCAGACTGATGGGCAATGACTGGGTGGGTCCGCCTAACTTTGGGCACCACTTGATGTGGGTACCACAAAGATACATTTATTTATTAAATGATCTTATAGGGAAAATAGTTTCACAGAGCTGGGACGAAGGGAACTGCGGATCGAGACTACATGTCAGTTATACAATCTGACCTGGTCTTCACAACCCAAGAGAGAGTAAGAACACGAGGACTGCGAGCTTGTCCCCCATCTTTCCAGTTGTCACATCAGAAGCCAAGAAGCCACACCCTAAGCCTGGTACCCCAAGGCTTTATTGGCAGAATGAGTTCCCACAACATCCTAGATTTCTGTCTCTCTGCAGAACTCAGGATTCAGAGGTTGAGGTGAAATTCTGTTCACTCAGAGAGCTTGAATAGCAAGTAGCTAACCTTCTCTCCTAGTGCAAGGCAGCCATCCTTCTACTTTGCCCCTACTTAAGAACCATACTTATATATGGCAGCAGCCAGACCAAAAGAACAAGTAAAGGAAGCATGAGAAGGTGGTGGTCCAGGTAAGAACAGATAAATAGGAATGCCCTGAGAGAATTCAGTTAGAGGCTCAGGAAAAGTGCAGTTCATTCTGTGGGAGTTGACTGTAATGAAACTCCCTGGTGTCCAGGCTCACACCCACCCTTGTGCATTGTGATTTACTCACTACCAAGAGAGGAAATAGCTATTCTGAATAGTTCTTTGGGTTGGTGGATATGGCAGGGAGTAATCAGAGTGGAGAGGTGTAGCTCACTGGGAGAAAACTTGTATAGCATGTGTAGTGTTGTTGGCTATATCCCTAGCACTTTGAAACAACAACAACACACACAAACACATGGGAAAGAAAAGAAAATTGCAGAGTGAACCCATCCTGGGGATGTCAATTTTCTTTGTAGCTCAATAAATATCCATATATATATATATATATATATATATATATATATATATATACATATATATATATGTAACATATTTTCATTATTCATACATTAGTTGAAGGACATTTCTGTTGTATCCTAGCAATAATGTATAGGGCAACAATGAACATGGTTGAGCAAGTATGTTTGGAATAGGATATCTAAGCCTTTGGGCAGAAGCCAAGGAGTGGTATAACTGTGCCTTATGATAATTTTATTTTTAGCTGTTTGAGAATTCTCCATACTGATTTCCAAAGTGGCTGTGCCAACTTACTATCTCACAAGCAGAGCCTTTCATCTTTCCTCACCACTGTCTGCTGTTGGTTGGTTTTTGATCTTAGTCATTCTGACTACATCATATGGAAATTAGTTCAAAATCATTTATCTTAGAAGATACAAATTTTGCAGAATGAAAATACATGGTTTAAACAAGAGCAAGTGAAAGATATGAAAACTACATTGTGTGGCTTTTGGGGAATACAATACCTTGAACTATAGCTCACACCTTTAATCCCAGCACTAGAGGGATACAAATAGTCAGTAGGAAGGATTCATTCTCCAGCCATACTGAGCAGAGGCAGCAGTTTGAGACTTGGTGAAGACCTCATATGTGGATCAGTGCTTCCAATCTAAGCTAGAAGTGGCAGGATACTTTTCTGACACTCAGCTTGTTTGAAGCCCAATATCAGTCTCCGTGTCATTTATTAATTTGTGTTACATATTGGTGCTCAATGTTAAACTATTAATTCACTAAAAAGCTTTTGAGGCTACATGCCCAGGCCTGGCTCAAGCTTGAGCAGCAGGCAGGACTCCCTTCCTTAGTCTCTCTTGCCTAAGTCCCTGCCCAACCAGCTGGGTTTTCTATTGTCTTTTCCTCAAATCTTTGAGCAAGTGTGGGACTTTCCAGTTCTAGCTTTTCTAAACAGTCTTCAGCTGCCACCCAAAGTCAGGAGGCTTTAGGGCTTTTCATACAACTCCTCTCCTCTGGCTGAAGTTCACAAGGTGGTGGTTCTCCACTCCAGATGTGCTATGCCTCACAGTTCACTGATATTGTGGGCAGATTTGGTAAGTTAATTGGGAATTCCAAAATAAAGTGATTAAGTTAAAAATCACAGGTTTGCCCCATACTAAAAATTGGAAAACACATCTGTGTATGATTATAAAATGGATGGTTTAAAAATGGAACATGAAGGGACAATGAACTTAATTGTGGTTGTGTTATGAGCAGTTTTCCTACAAGCCTGGTCCTACAGCCATGTCAGCCCCAAATAACACACAGAGATGCTGTATTAGATATAAAGCTGTTGGCTTGTTACTAGAGTTTCTTATTGGCTAGCTCTGTCTTAAATATTAACCCCTTTCTATCAATCTAAATATTTCCATGTGGTCTTATCTTACCAGAGAGAGGGTCCAGTTCTCAAGTCCATACATCTTGACTCTCCTCACTACCACATCACCCAGAATTCTCCTTGTCTCGTAGCCCTGCCTATCTTGCTTTCTTATTTGCCAACAGTGCTTTATTCATTAACCAATAAAAGTAACATATTTACAGAAAGACATCTCCCATCATGGTTGGCATAATTTTCATTGTAATTTTGATAGTCTTTCTTTTCCTTTTGATAATTCTTGGTTTATCTCTAAAAAGGTTGGTTGATATGAGTGCTAAGATGCAGGCCTTAGAAAAACTTATTAAAACAGTTTTAGAGATATTAAAACTCAGATTGAGAAATTAAATGGAGAAGCAAATTCAGCATTACAAGTTTAAGTTAAAAATCAACACTCTAAGGTATTAAGAGAACCAACATTAATACATGCAATAACCTTACAGGAAGTGCCAAATGAAAGAGATTTTGTAAGAGCTACTTGGAAGCCTGTGACAATGTTAGATTAGGGAAATTCAAAGAAGCTGTAGTCTCATATGGCATCCATTCACCATTTGTGAAGCAGATGTTAAACTCATCTTGTAATAGGGTTTGTAATAGGGTTATCCCTATAGATTGGATAGATTTTATTAAAGCTATCCTAGACCCTGGATCACAATTACAATAGGCTTCCTGGTTCAGAGCAGAGGCTAAGAATATTAACAAACATCTAAAGCTAGAGATAGAGATATCTCCCAAAATCAAATTTTTGGAGAAGGAGATTATGCTACTTTAGAAAGGCAGTGTCAATATGGTGATCATCTCTTGGGTTTAATCTATGCAGCAGTTTTGAATGCTTGGAACAGAATTGGAGAAGCAGAAAAGAAAATTGAATCATTTACAAGTCATACAGGGCCCATAGAAATCCTTCATGGACTTCTTACAAAGACTGTTATAAGCAGTCAATAGAATGATGTCAGACTCAGATGCTAGAGAAATAATAATTGAAACAATGGATTTTGAAAATGTTACTGTCCAATGCAAACAGATAATTATGCCTTTGAAAGCAAAATCAACAACTTTAGAGGACTGGATCTGAAATACAATTAACATTGAAGCCCATGGCTATGATGATGATACACAGATAGGAGGGGTGATTTCAAAAGATTTAAAGAAAAACCAAAATGTCAAATGCTTTGTGGCAGACAAGGTCACCTGAAAAGGGATTGTAAACAAAGCATTTCTAGAAGCAATTCATCTTATAAATATAATCCAAACAGAATGTCCCTCCCTTTTGGATTGTGCAAAAGTTAGGCATTGGGCAAAGGAATTTAAGTTGAATTGAGATTACCAAAGTAATCCTTTCCTGCCATCAAGATGCTACCTGAGGGGCCTCTTGCAGGCCACTATGCAAAACCAAATTCAGTTTAGTCCTTTCCTGTCACCGTGGAAACTACTACCCTGAACAATTATAGAGCTTAATATTTATTGTAAGAAATTATTCTGCTCTGGATGATAGAAGAGTCATAAAAAAGAGAAAAAAAGTCAGAAAAAAATCACAAAGGTAGCATATTGGCAAACTTCTATAAATGAGCAGAGGCAAAAATCAAAAGTATGAATAAATGATGTTATCATTGAAGGTTTGTAGACACAGGTGTGGTCTACAAATGCATCATAAGAGTCTTGGTATCCAAATTTGCCTCTACAGGAGATAAATATTCAATTGCTAGGGATTGGAATTTTATCTCAGGTAAAAAAAAAGAGCTAAAGATGGTTCAAATGTATAGGGCCAGTAGGACAGAGAGGAATATTAAAACCATACGTTGCTACTATTGCAATGAATTTGTGGGGATGTGATTTATTATAACAATGAAACACTCAAACATCCCAACAAATTAGAAACTGAACATAGATTAACATAAGGGTTTAGAAATTTTATAAGAAGGTATTATAAAGAACAATCATGGACCATTCAGGTGGTACAATAACAGGACACAATAGCTACTAATCTTCCAAAGGCGCCAACAGCTCTACCTTTAAAATGGTTGACAGCCATCCTGAGTGAGGTAACCAGTCACAGAAAGACAAACACGGTATGTACTCACTCATATACAGATTTTAGACAAAAAGCAAAGTAGTACAAGCCTACAATTCACACCGGCAGAGAAGCTAGGAAACAAGGAGGACCCTAAGAGAGACATGCATGGTCCTCCATGAAGGGAAAGGGACAGGATCTCCCAAGCAAATTGGTAGCATGGAGGGAGGGTAGAGGGAGTTAGGAGAAAGAGAAGGGGAGAAGAGGAGAGGAGAGGTGGGCATGAGGGAGCAGGAAGATTGAGTCAGGGGAAGAATAGAGAAGAACAAGAAAAGAGACACCATAATAGAGGAAGCCATTATAGATTTTAGGAGAAACCTGGCACTAGGGAAATGCCCACAGATCTACAAGGATGAACCCAACTACCAATATAAGCAATAGTGGAGAGGCTACATTAAATGCCCTTCCTTGATAATGAGGTTGTTTTGGAGCCTGCTCCAATGAGGCAGCTGGGTTACCTGAGTAGGGGGCGTGAGGGTTGAGAAATGGCAGATAAAGAAACAGAGACAGAAACACAGGATAGATTTGGGAGGACTGGCCAGTCCATGCCTTTCAGCATACTGGACAGCCCTCAGTTTATTTTCGAGCCTGCTTATTTACAGACTAAAGGCAAAGAACAAAGAGCACAATTAGTTTACCAGCTCCCGGAACTGTCCTTGAATCAAGGAGCAGCCAGGCTCATTTTTTTATCACATGGGTCCTACTAGCAGCTGCATTATCTGTCTGTATGCCTACAGCTGGCATCAAAAGATTGTTAGTTAAATAATATGTCCTTTGCTCTTTCCATGGGCTTAATCAGAAGTTTCTCAAGGAGACTGTAGCAAGCAAGCTTGAACTCTAATGTCTTATAAGTCAGAATAGACTCCAGATGGAAACTGAGTCATTTGTGGGCTCCCACAGGTCATAAAATAGGTTTACAAAAAAAATGGACCCCAAAAGATGCAAATTAGGAGAGATCAACCGAAGACTTTTAATGATTTTCAAAGATTTGTAGGAGACCCATTGTATGGCACATTATTGGGATTAAACCAGATCAACTGATTAACAAGGGCTTAAATAGTTCCGGGGAATTAACAGTTGACACTTCAAGAGAATTGGCTTTGGTGGAAGGTGAATTACAGATTGCACATGTGAATCATGTGGATCCAAAGCTTAACTGCATTCTAGTCATGTTACCCTCTAAGCATCCCCTACAGGAATTCTAATGCAGAGAGAAGATATTATTACAGAATGGATCTTTTTGACACATAAATTGAGTAAAATATTTAAAAAAATTATGTGGAAAAGATCTTTGTGTTGATTCTAAATGGAAAATTGAGACTTTGTCAATTAGCAGGAGTAAATCCAGCAGAAATTATAGTATCTTTAATTAATGATGAAATTGGCCAATTTTGGTTAGAAAGTGAACACTGACAAAGAGTTCATAGTAATTGTTTTTTTTTTGGGGGGGGAGAGATTACACCAATTATCTTAAAGACAAGATAATTCAACTTATAGAGAAAACTAACAGGATCTTTCCTCACATTGTATGAGAAACGCTAATAACTGGAGCCTCTGCATTCTATACTGATGCAAACAAATCAGAAAAGGCAAGCTACAAATTATAAATTTTAAGTAAAATAGATCTAACTCCTATAATTTTGTTGAAAAGTCAGAATTATATGCTATTTTCATGGTGTTAATGGATCATAAAGAAATTCTCAACATAGTTACTGATTCACAATATGCAGAAAAAGTGGTTTTACATATTGAAACTGCTGAATTTATACTACATGATACAGACTTGACTTCATTATTTATTCAGTTACAAGACATAGTCATGGATAGGAATCATCCCATATATAACACATCTGATCCCATACAGGTCTGCAATGCCTTCCAGCCCAAGGTAATCATGAACTTGACCAGCTATTGCTAGAACATGTGCTACAGACCTCAGAATTTCGTAAAAAAAACGTCATGTCAATAGCACAAGTTCAATATTTTTTTAATCTCTTGGCAACAACCTAAGGCAATTATAAGGAAATGTCCCATTTTTTTATACAACCAGACTCCACTTCCTGCAGGAAGTAACCCAAAGGGTACACAAATTAATGAAGTCTGGCTGATGGATGTGTTACATTCTGTAGAATTTAGTAAATTAAAACATGTACAACACACCATTGATGCCTATTCTGATTTTCAATGGATAACTGCTTTGAGTTTGGAAATGACTGATTTTGTAATATACATTTGGTAAAAGTCCTGGCCATCATGGGTATACCTACACAAATAAAGACAAACAATGTTCATGCTTATTATAATATAAAACATAATACAGGTATACCATACAATCCTATATGGAAGGCAGTTACAGAAAGATCAAATAGAACTCTAAAGGAAATGCTAAATAAACAGAATGGGATGATAAAGAATGCCAAAAATATATTGCATAGTGCCTTATTAACTTTGAATGTTCTGATTGCTAATGAGAAAGGAACAACCACTGTGGAGAGACATTAGATAATAGGGAAAAAACTATGGAAATAAATCAGCTGATATACTTTAAAGATGTCTTGACCTCTGAATGGAAACCAAGACATGTGCCACATCAGGGAGGGGGGGTTTCTTTTGTTTCCACAGGTGAAGAAATACTATGGATACCATCAAAATTGATAAACATTCCATTTAAACAAGATACCTCTTAATTAGAAGAGGTGATAGTTCATCAAGCAGCATGGCCGTTTAATCTAAACTAACCTATAAAACTAACTAATGTTTTTCATTTGATCATATATAACTTGCCAAAGGAGAACCTTCCCAGAAGTTTATTATTATTATTTAGGAAACTAAAGGTATCCAGCTAAGGATTCTGAAATCCATTTGACAATTGAGACAACTGAAGAAAAGGGACAACAGGAACCCTGGACATCAAGTCAGATCCTGGTGTAGGGCCACAGACCCAAACATGGCTCTCAGCCACAACCCTGATCTGGATGATACCTTGACCACAGTTGAAAGTGCTGGCAACCCAAATTGGCCTGATGTAGGATAATGCTCTTGTACACTGTAAAGATTTGTCACTTGTATTGGTTTAATAAAGTGCTGATTGGCCAGTAGCCAGGCAGGACGTATAGGTGGGGCTACAAGACTAGAGAATTCTGGGAAGAGGAAGCCAGAGGAGGCAAGATGAGAATGCCTTACTGAGGAAAGCCATCAAGCCACATGGCTGAACATAGGTAAAAATTATGGGTTAATTTAAGTTGTAAGACCTTGTTAGTAATAAGACTGAGCAATAGGCCAAACAGTTTATAATTAATATAAGCCTCCGTGTGTTTATTAGGGACTGAATGGCTGTAGTACTGGGCAGGACAGAAACTTTATCTACACCCACACATGGCCCTCTACAGCATCCCTGGACCAGATGACACTATGGCCCTGGGTTACAGCACAGGCCATTCAGATCAGGATGTTCCTGGTGGCAGCATGGCCCTCCAGTGCTCTCATGGCCACAGATTGTGGCCCAGACCCTGGACATCTATGTGGCCTTTGGTGAAACATGAGCCACAGACATCAATATAGAACCTGGCTGTGGTATGAACATGACCCAGACATGTTCCTCCGAAGCAGCCCAAGCATGGGTGTCACCATGGTCCCAGGTGGCACCTGAGGCCTCACAGACTAGCATGGCCTATAGTCAGACTTTCTTTTGACTGTCAGGCCCCAAATAATGACTAGGAGACTTAGCTTAGGCTTGTTTTTAACTAGCTTTTATAATTTAAATTAATTCATTTCCAATTACATGTTTCTTTGTATCTCTTTCATAAGCCTAGATTCCTCCTCTTATCTCTCTGCCTGGAAGTTCTGCCTATGCCTCCTGCCTAGCTATAGGCCATTTGGCTTTTTATTACACTAATTACAGAAATACACCTCCATACAGTGTACAAATACCACAACAATGGCCTCTGAAACAGCATGGCCCTCAAACAGTAACATGACATGGCTCCAGGTGACATCCCAAACCCTCAGTATGGGCCTTTGATGATCTCAGAAGCTAAGGGCATCAGCATAGACAGACCATGGCTGGAGGAGGACCATGGACACAGACATGGCCCTCAGCCACAGCCCTGGTCCTAACGATATCATGGCCCCAGTTGACAGCTCTGGCCACCCAAATTAGCCTAGCCTCAGTAGTGGCACAGTCTTTGGACACCAACATAGTCACAGGTTGCAGCTTAGCCCCTGGGCATCAGTGTGGGCCCTGGCAGCAACATCGGCCAGGGACATCAATCAATACAGACTCCAGCTGTGGCAGGAACACAGATCTAGACATGGTCCTTGGCAGCAGCCTGGGCCAGGTTATTACTATGGCTCCAGGTGGTTATACAGGGCACCCAGATCGTTATGACCTCCATGGCAGCCCAGCCCTCAGACACACCTGTGGCCCCAGATGGGGGACCATATCACAGGCCCCTGTCTGACCCCAAGTGACAACAGGATCCACAGATATCAACATCATGGGCCCTTCCACTGAGTCATGGCCTAGGCTCAAGACTTGGCCATTGGCCATAGCACAGGCCCAGGCATCGCTGATGGGCAGCAGGCCATTCGTGCCAGCCCATTCCTCATCATTCTCAGCTCTCCAGACCCACCTGTCTCCAGCTCACAAGCCATTCCACCTGTCCCTCTCCCCCAGCTCCCCAGCCTGTACTCTCTTACCGCAATGGTGTCCAACTGCCCAGTGACAAGGCTCTTGGTTGGGTCTCGGGCGGTGCTTGGTTGAATACCACCTGCCCCATCCAAATAGGGTGACAGGAGCTGTTGTTGTCTTTCTCCTCTCCTGTGCTGGGGCCTAGAGATCATGGGCAGCACGCGGTGTGATGTTATCAGATTGCCCCATGCCTCTGGCACTGAGAAGGCTCTTAGTTGACTGCGAACCGTGCATACTCAAAAGTCTGGGGCAGGACACCATCTGTGTCCACCACCGGTTCAGGTCCCCCACTTTAATAGGGTTTAGGAAACTTAAGAATATGTTTGTTTATACCTACTTATCAAGCATATATATTATATACATGCATGTATACTGTATATTTATGTATATACACATAGAGATATTTCTCTGGTATTTTTAATATAATTGCCCCCCATAAGCTCATTGTGAGTGGCATTGTTAAGAGGTCTAGCTTTGTTAGAGTAGGTGAGGCCTTGTTCAAAGCAGTGTGTCACTGTTGCAGAGGGCTCTGAGGTCTCCTATGCTCAAGAATTTCTGCCCCTCCCCTCCATAAGTCCTGTTTCATGGAGCATTTTCAGGATGACAGATTCATCTCACTAAAATGGAAAGATCAGTTCATTGTGAACCCAGCATTTAGGAAACCTTCCTCAAATTCAACCCAGCTACTCCACAAGACTCTTTTGAGTATATCTAAGAAACCCCCATCCTGCCATGTGTCACACAGCCCTGTTCCTACTTAACATAACCACACGCATGGACAACCTATTATGACATATGGCGAGAGGTGCGACCTTGGCAGATCCCATGGTGGGTGAGGGACAATACACCATGCAGGCAGAACTTGCATGGGAAGGAAGTTTTATTGGGGGAAGGGAAGGGAGTGGGGGAAGGGAAGAGAGAGAGAGTGGGGAGAGAGAAGAGAGAAAGAAAGAGACGGAGACCTGTCTACTTCAGAGAAATGATAGAAAGAGAGAGTGGGCTGAACTTTTTTAAAGGGACCTTTGCACCTGTGTACAGAGCCAGGGTACTTACCGCCTGCCATATGTGTAAGGGTGACACACTGTGCCAGGTCCCAAAGGGGTGGCCAAGGTGTTCCTGGATGACAACACAATAATCCTACCTTAGCTCAAACATTTCAAATCTGTTCCTCTTTCTGTAGCTCAACTCCAAATGCCTTGCCTTAAGATCCACAGCTCTGCCCTGCGCTTCTCCAAGAGCCACCACGCTCTGGCACTGACAGCTTTGCTTTTGCTCATCTGGCAGCGCTGACAACTCCTGTAGCTCCTGCCTCATCACACAATACTACCCAACTCCTCCAGTAGATACCTTCAAGTCTACCTCAGAAATCTCAGCAAAGAGGCCCAACTCCTCCAGCAGTCCATCTCCACACTATATCAGAATGCAATGCAAGGCTTACTCAAACTTCCTAGGCCCCATCCTTACATTCTCTAGATTTTGTCCACTAGATCAATATTCACAACCCTACCTTCAGTTCCTACCTCATTACTATAGCCCCACTCCATGTGTTTGCCTACCTAGGTCAGGATTCACAGCTGGGTTCTTACCTCATAACCTAGTTCTATTCTTTCCTCAGCCCTTCTAATTCTACTTTTTAGTACTCTCTGCACCACCAATCACATCCCAGCTTTGCTGTTCCTATCTCCTGGCCCACCAATGGCATTGTCAGTGACCCAACCCAACTTATGTCACGGCTCAGAGCTCCACCTCCACTTCAACTCAACAAACCTTGCAGGGCTAATATGCCTGTTGGATCCCGACAGTTGCAAGCACTCATTGGCCTGCCCGGCTCCTTCCATAGCTCCACCTTCCAGTTCATTACATCAGGGTCACAGCTGCCCTCTGCACCTTTTCCAGGCCGCTCATCAAGGCTTAATAGAGACCTTGCTCTAATACTGATGAATCAGATATCCCCCAGAGTCTGATGATTTCAACAGTGTCTCCTAGTGGCCAATGCAGAATAGTGCATGATTACATAAATGGCTTTCCAGTCCTTGATGAAGGCTTTGGGCCCAATTGGCTGAACATGTATTGGCTTCATACATTTGTGTGGCAGATATGTACTTATGGGTAGGTGTAGGTACATGTATGGCTGTGTGTCAGTTTATACCTCTTGTATAAGAGATGTCAGAGTTTGGGCAAAAGCTTTGGAGCTTATGTCTGGAAATACCAGTCTACTGGGGGTGGTCCCAGAAGTCCATATCAACAGTGATGCCATGTGGCCTGAACTTGGCCACATGTTCTCATCCATGGCTCTGAACATTCCCTTACATGGGAGTGGGAGCCATCCATCTTTGAACTGGAGATCTAACCGGGAAGCCTGGAGGTGGAAGACCATACTGTTCATGGCCAAGCACTGGCTGGCCACACATTGTCCTTCTGGCAACTTTATCTATAAATTTCTATCCTATCTTGAAAAGTCTCCCAGTTATCTCAACTTCAATTACCAGTTATCTCAATCTTAGCCCTTTTCATTGGACTTATTACCAAGCAGTTACCCACTGACTTGTGACAAAGAGAGGCAGTGGAACATTAAGTTCAATGGAATTTCAGGTCACATGGAAAATGGCTCTGAAACTAATGGGGTTAGTTGTCATGTGTTCCTTTGTTTGGACCCAGGGGTCTGTGGAAGATAAGGTTTGCTTGCTTCTCCTCCTAGCAGCTTTTTGTTGTCTTAAAATACATCACACTGTGACTTGTGTTTGTTTCCTTTGCTGAATACCTACTAGACATGTACCATCAGCAATCGCAATCTTCATAGAGACAGCAACACTATGAAAAATGTGTATGAGGACTTGCTGTGAATGCCCCCCAAGGAGATTGAGGCCTTGCCCTGGCAAGAGTGCAACCTCAACCGAGCAGTGACAGGTACTCCATGAGGGTGTTCAGAACACGGTATTGTTAACTTAGAGAGGAGGACTTAGAATGATGCTTAATAAGTTGGCATTTCTGTTTCAGTGTGAGCTGGAGGATGTGTGCTCAATCTTCCTGAAACAGCACTCCATCTAAGCCTCGCCAGAGGAGCTTGACCAGGCTTCATTTCCTCAGACTCAAGTAGTTACTGCTCCACTCTGGGTCTCTGTTCCAGTTTGTAGTCTGAGAGTCAATATCAGGAAAGTCTCTTTATGGCATTGGACTGTGTGTGCCCGATTGTGTGCAAATGGCAATGACTGTGATAGGCAGCATGGACACTGAGTGACTAGAGTGGCTTCTAGAACTCAATCCCTTTGGGGAGGAGGGTGTGACCACTGTGGACTCTGGAGAGAGGACATAACGGTCCTGAGATGGCAGCTAAATATTTCCCTCACAACTCACCATCACAGTGCATACCCTAAAGCCAAAGCAACACTGAGCCACCATTGGCATGCTGGACATGGCCCCCACTAGGAGCTGTTCCCTGAGCCACACAGAATGCTATGCACTCATGAAGGGCATGGCAGTGAGGACATTCCTCCTGGTGTACTTCCATGCCCTTGCTGAAACAACCTCAAGTACCTTGGCCTTTAGGGGAAAGGAAAACTGCCAGAAGATGATTCTTGTGCTAAAGCTTCTTCTGGTTGCCTGTTGTCATCTGGATTGCACAGATAAATAGTGTTTAATGTCTGGGGCCCTGTATGTGCTTTCCCATGTCATTGTTTCTGTGGAAACCCAGGCAGTGAGTACATGGACTGCATCCAGGGGACCAGGTGTCAAGCCTGGGGCCAGGCACCGAATCGACACCAATGCCCTGGCAAATCTGTGATGAATAGAATTGATGGAGAAACCCAACAATATCAGGTCCTTCCACACTGCAGGAGCTCTCTGGAGAAGTTTCCCCAGGCAAGGAAGGGTGGGTCACACCGAGTCTTTCCTTTTCTTAAAAGTCCTAAATCTAACTCTGATTTCTTGAGGTTGGTTGATTAAGGAAGGGTTAGATGTTGTAGTAGCATTTTAGAAGTTTTTTTTTTTTTTTGCAAAGTTTCTAATGTCTGTCTTCCTTATGTGTTAGAAAGTCACCCACCACCACCACCAATTGCTCAGGAATGGCCTGTGTTTCAGGGGCCAGGGCATAGTAGTGCTCATTTCTTTGCAGATAGGCAGCTAGTTTAAGTTGCGCTTATATGACTAACAGGTGCTTGGTAGTGACTTTCAGCTTGTGCTCATATACTTCCTGGCAACATCTGCTATGGGGTGCAGGCCCCGGGGGAATGGAATCTCCTGCTTCAAGATACCTGAGTAGTATGAGGTGACACCAGTAGCCAGTAGACAAATGTCAAGAGAGGGAGCAGATCTTCCCAGACTTGCTCTCCACCCTACCAGGCAGAATACTTTGCTGAGGGCATGAAAATATTGCTGCTTCTCATGAAGGGGCAAAGTAAATACAATGTTGGGAAAGCCAAGGATATAGAATGGTACAGACTCTAGCCTAGTTTATTTATTTGCCATTATTAGATTTATCTTTTTTGACAGCAAAACTCAATTTAACCTTAAAGCACTTTTCTTTTTACTAGTTTTCATTGGCCCATGAGTTCATAAGTGAGGATTATTCTTTATGGGCTCACAGATGACACGCATGTACTCTGAGGAGCCTTCCTGTTCTTCTTCATCAGGGGATTCATTTGTTGGCCTTTGTGAGAGGGCAGACAATAGGGCAGAACAACAATTGTTGTATAGAGACATCATAGAATGCAAAATGGAGTGCCCTGATGAGCTGGCACACGGTACTTCTTCTGTTCCTTGGACTCCAGGGGCAGTTGGAGGCATATACATAATACTGCGAGAAGTGTCTTCCACGGTTGTGCTACATGACTCCCCAGAAGGCTGATTTTGTAGGGAACATCGAGGAATAGCTTTCATAGCCCATACAGAAGAGAATATAAAACCCTGATTTCCTTTGTGTGCCTGGTCATTGGAGTTGTTCTTGGACTTTTCACTGTTTTCCTCAGGTTTATGATAGAATCGTGGAGAATATCTGGTAGGTAACATCTTCTTTTTTTTTGAAGTTGGCTCTTGTAGTGGAATGGGTATACAGGTAGCTTTGTTGGCAAGATTGCCTAGGTCTTCTTTTCCCCAGATATACTGAAACAGCCCAGGTTTATCTCTTTGAAAGTTGAAGTTGCGGTACATCTGAAAGAAAATGAATATTTTACTTACCTTGAGATGATCCCCACAACCCTTCCTACCACCAGTCACAGTATCTTAGTTGTGATGAAAAAATAACTTTAGTTAGCAAGGATGTTTATGTCTTGTAGCATGATCTCATTAAAAATAAACAGTATATAAGATTGTAACACACACACACACATGCAGGAGTGTGTGCATGCACCATTATCTAGAGAGCATAGCTATTCTTGTCTGAAGACTTTTAGGTGGGCCTTATGTAATTTGAGAACAAAGGCATTACATTCAAAGTCTACATTTTGACCCTTTAGGTGAATAACATCTCCTGCTAAAAGTTATCCTTGGAAGTAAAGAACTGACATGATTTGGGGAGATAATTTGTATGATTCTGTTATTAAAAGTAGGACAAAAATACTTAGTATATTACCATTATTTTCTTGTTCTCTCCAGAAGCTACAGTGGTCTCATTGCTTATCTTCCTGAACCCATATAAGTTGAGCTGGCGAATGAAACTCTTTAAGCTGTCTGTTTCAAAAATCTTCTTTGCCCCCTTGAGGTGAAGGATCTCTTTCTGGAAAAGGTCTACCTCAATCATTATGGTGTCTCCTTCCTCAGTCCATTTCACAGACTTGAATTCATCATTCTGCACAATGGCCCAGAGCTTTCTTGGGAAGGACAGCCTGAGGAGGTTAGTGTTATCTTCCTCACTGGCTATAGGTTGGCTTTGGTCTTGTATTACCAAAGCCTCTCTTGAATCCACTTTTGAATCAGGTGAAGAATGAGGGATGTCCTCACTTTCAGCTTCTTCATCAACAGCTGGGGTTCCATTGGTTTCACAATCCTCCTCTACACTCTGGCTAGCCATGATGCTACACAAGCACCAGGAATATTCTGAGCAGCAGACCACAAGTCCCTGTCCTAGCAAGTCAAGGTGTCTTTGGTCCAGTAGTAACACCCAATAAATAGTGACTATGAAGTTCTAGATTCTCAAAAGACATCTGTTGAAGTCATCATTCTCTTTGTTTGTCATGTGATGTCACTAAGATAGCTCACAGTCAGTTTAGAGAGGGATGCCAGGCCAAGTATATGTGGTGAGTGGATAGATAGGTGGGAAGACCCCAGTTCTTCTCCTTCCTATGCAAATATGTGCTTCAAATTCTCAGAGAAATCTATCCTGTATGTGTTGAGAAGCACAGGCACCTTTGCCTCTCTTAATCTTCAAAATGGGGGATGGTTGCTTCTACTCTCACTGTTTTGCTCAAGGACCAGCCCTTAGTACAACCTTGGGTATTAGCATGAGTCCTTTAGATATATAGGTTGCAAGATGATAGAACTTCTTAGGCATAGTGGTCTATCCTTGCTTTTACTTTTTACTTGGGCCCCACCTCACCCCTATCTCAGTCTTGCATTGGTTTCTTCCAACTGCTCCTGGTGTTGATTGTGTGTCTTCATATAGATCCTAATAAGGATTGCATTTCCTTATATTCTGTTCAGCTTGTCCTGAAAGCAATACTGTGTGCCCAGGTAGGATGAGATGGATACATTCCTCTGGTTACTTGTTAGTAGGATTATTCTAAGCATTGTTGTTTGATTAAATAGCCACATCCTCAGTGGTACTTTGCCACCAGATCACTTTATTCTGTGGGTCAAACAGTATTGCCAGTCACTTCTGTTTCTTACCTTAGTCTAAAAGCCATTCTCAATGGTCCATGTCAGTAACTTTTTTTTTTCATAAAATTACATCATTTCCACATTGTCTTATCTACCCCCTTTCTTCTCCCTTGAATTTGTGGCCACTTCTTCTTTGTTATTATTATTATGCACATGTTGTCCCATATATGTGCATAAATATACAAATACAAATGATTCCCTTTAGTGTTGCTTGCATGCATGCTGTTAGGGCTGACTGACTTGTTATTTACTGCATAACCAACTGGGGGCTCATCCACGGGCAATGGCAACTCTCCCACTCTCAGCATTCCTTACTTATCTGTAGCTCTTTGTCTAGGGGTGGGGCTCTGCTGAAATTTACCCCTTCCTTGTTAGAATGTCCTTGTTCAGGTCTTTGTGATCTTGTTTTCACTGGATCTATCATAAGGGAAGCTTCTATCTCTTTAGCTAGACACAACTAAAATAAGTAAAAATGATTATGTACTAGTGAGCATTTGAAAATCATCTAAACATTTGTGGTAGATGATTAGCCCTGGTAGATTATCTATGGTAGAAGGCGAATTTCTTCTTTAATTATATATGTATATGTAATTTGTATGTGAATATGTATTTAAATATAAATAATTATGTAACGAACATAAATATTTATAATTATATACACATTTAAGTACAATCTTCTGAGTCCGTTTTAATGTATTTGAGTTTAAGGCTGACCATTTGTGGTGAGAGAACCTGTCAGGGGGTTTGTCACTGGAGAAGACCCAGTCTTCCTCTCTCAATGGTCATTGATTGCCATGTGGTTTGGTTTTTGAGACAGGGCGTCTCTGTAAAGCAGCTCTGGCTGTCCTGGAACTCACTCTGTAGACCAGTCTGGCCTCAAACTCACAGAGATTCCACAGCTTCTGCCTCTGCCTCTCGAGAGTTGGGATTAAAGGTCTTTGCAACCATCACCTGGCTGACTTTAGCTCTTGAGCTAAGTATGGGGCCTTGTGAGTTTTCCCTGGGTTGTCATTGTCCTGATCTTATTTAGATGACTGTACTATTGTGATTTCACAGGTGTAGAGTCCACGTCATATGCAGAAAATGCTATCTCATAGTAGATTTCCTGGTCCTCTAGCTTTTACAATTGTTTTATCCCTTCTTTCATAATGTTAACTAAGCCTTAGTTGTAGGGTTGCATTTTTGATGTATTTGTTAGGATTGGCACTCCACAGTAAGTTTCTCTCTGAATTTTGATCAGTTGTGAATTTCTGTAATGGTCTGTTGAAGGAAGCTTAGAGGAATGTAAGCACACAGGCAAAGTGAAGGCAGGCTCCTTGAGATAGTAGTTTCTTGTTCCCAGGAGACTCTGAGAAACAGCTGGAATGCACAGGGGCATATGTCTAGGGCAGGTCCAGTGGTGTAAAGGGAGCCAATAAAATACCCAAGCTAGCATCTGTTTAACACATCCTAAAGCAATAAGGCTGTTCCTTTCTATTTCTGTCTTTTCCTGTTGTTCAGTTTTTTTTTTTTTTTTTGTTCATGCCAAAGAATGAACTCAGTAATTCCAGAGACAATTACTGGCTACCCCTCCAGTTATATGACTCTCCTTTCTTTGCATTTTTTTACATTAATGTATTTATTGTACATATATAGGTTTAACGTGGGGCACAGAACCCATGTCAGAGGACATCTTAGACAAGTACGTTTCTTCTATCAGGTGGCGTCTGGGGATTTAACTCAGGTCATCAGGCTTGGCAGCAAAGGCCTTTACCCACTGCATCATCTTGCTGGTCCTGCATACTTGCATTTTTAAATTCACCTCTTAGGGCCACATTTTGCAACCTTTCTTCCAATCTTATTTATAAGATTTTTCCTAGAGCGCTCAGATCAGGTGCCACTCCAAGGTCTGTTTCTATGGCTACTTTTGTCTTCATGACATACTTCATGGGAGGAAGTGGCATTCCCGTGTTCTTGTAGACATTGTGTGCTACTTCCATTCCATTTGGGAGTTTGTGGTGGCGAGGATACAACCTGAGGAAGCAAGATTTTGACTTGTAAAATATCTGTGACCTTCCTCCAAACTGGTCTGTTGAACTTAGTGGCCAGGCTTCTCAGTCAGTCTGCATTTCCATCTTTATTTTTTGGACATGTCTATCATTATTTAAAGAAGCCACAACCTTTGTAGATTGCCAGTGAAAGGCCTTCAAATAACATGACATACTAGTGACCCTGTGCTCCTGCCTTTTAATTTACATGGCTCAGTGTTGGTGGGTGATGGCAGGATGTAGAGGACAAGTTGTCAGCCAATCATCCTGATTTCTGATGAATTAGTCCAGTGTGCTTGCTGCAGAAGGCCCATTCAGCAGCTTGTAAACCTGCAGGTTTATCCTGGAAACTTATAGAAGTGGCCATTTAATGGATGTAAGGATTTTTATACTTTAAGGATAATCTCCCATTTTCATTTTCTGTAAATTTTTATTCCAATGAGTTTATGTTATCTCATATTTTGATTTGTAATTTCCATTACACTGAGCATTAGTTTATATTCTGAAACCTTTCTTTACAAAACCAACTGGGCTTCTCACTAAATCTGCAGCCTAATATGAAGTATGCTGGTTCACAGTCTCCCCCATTCAAAACCTACACACCATTTTCCAAGGAATGGTCTATGTCTTCGGATTTGATAACACTCTTTGTTCAGAGATGTTAAATACAGAAAGTCCTTCCTGAGAACGACTTCTAGACATTTCATTGATTCACAAAGCATAAACCTCCCATAGGACACTGTCTACAACAGAGTTGCTGGTTATTATGACTTCCTTGATTTTAATGACTGTGCTACAACTGTAGTTCCCTTTGGCAAATGCAGAAAGGACCATTTGTAAGTTTCATTTCTTTGGTGCTGCCTCTTCCTACTATCACTTGAATCAAAGGGTTCCTAAATCTGGGTCACAGAGCACAAATTTAGCAGGGATAGCCACTGGTTTGTTGTGTGAGGCAGCGCACAGTCCCCTTTGCCTCACTCAGCTTGACTTCTATTGAACATATATGTCCCTTATATACCTAAGGAAGACTGTGTGTAGAGTTTCTTCTCTCAACTGTGATTAGTCTTAACCACCAGCTACTAGCAGCTCAGTTATTGTCAATGCTGCAGAGGAGGAATGCAGGAGGAGGAAGAGTAGGATAAAGACAAGGAGGAAGATAAAAAAGAAATAGGACGTGGGCAAGAGAAACTTACCTACAAGCACTTGTTTGACCTCTCGTAATCTAACCATTACAAGACCACAATACTCATTAGCCTTGATACTCTCCCCCCATTCCTGTCTGCCAAGGTTAGACCTGCTTTCAAGAATGCTAATGATGAACCATTGTTGCCTCCACTCTTCCAGGCCTTAGCTACCAGCAACTTTGCATCATGCCCTGAGGGCCTTCCTTGTAAGAGCATGAAATCCTGTTTCCCAGCAGGCTTTTGCAGTCCCCATGCAATCTGAATCCCCAGAGGCCCTCTTCAAGCCTGTGGCACAGGAACAGCTTCATCTCTACAGATGTAGAAGCATGCTGTTCCAGTTTCTCCCTTGGCTGGCTCCCATCTCCTGTCTATTAGGTCCAACCCAGCCAGTTTGGCTCTTGCTGAGTTGGGACTTCATTCTGGGTAGGGCTTGGCAGTAGCTTCATGTATCCTTATCCTTTTTTTCTGGCCACTGTCCTGGATTTTGCATGGCCAGTTCGCTAGTCAATGTATAGTGTAGTTGGCTACCCTCTCAGAAACAGTAAGGGCAAATCCTGAGAGTGAAGGCCTGTGTGTGGATAAGACTTAGGCAATCCTTTCTCCATCAGAAGCAGAGGTGGAGTAGCACTGAACCCTTGTAAAAGGAAGATCATTTTGTAGGCTCAGAGACACTATTCTTCTGGACATAGACCCCCCTCACAGGTGTCCCAAAATGACACTAGAGATCTGCTTTGGTCCTTGAGTTGCTTTTGTCCTTCATTTGTGTTACAGAGGCTTGGTTTGTTTCAGCTTCTGCTGCTTTCCCATGCCTGAGATGGGAACAGGCTGTAGGTCCAATGAGATGCAGGTGATTCAACTCAAAGCCTCTGAGTCAACCCCCGTGAGTCACCACAGCAGCATAGACACCAGCACCCTTCTCCAGTGTCATTGGAGATGGCATTCCTAAGTGTCCCAGGTATCTGGAAGTCCTCCTCGGCAGCAAGTTTTTCTGCCTGTCCACAGGACAGCCCTTCTGGCAAGTCTGTACCAGAGGTCTAGCAACCTGGCAGCCTTATTATGCCTGTGGCTGACTGTGTGCCACTTAATCCTCATCACTGCCTGTGTAGATTCAGGGAGCTTATTGACCGAACTTCTGCTTGCCTAGATCTCTGGAAGCAGGTGTGTCACCTTGGGTCAACCAGTAAGCCCAGGACTAGGGAGTTAGCAGAGCTGCGTTTTTATTCAGATCCACCTCCCACAGATATAACAGGAAGGAGCAGAATTGGAAAGGATGGGATCCAACATGACAGTCTTGGTCAGGCAGGCGGGTGCACAACAAAATTGGCTCTCACCGCCTGGAGTTGGTGGAACACGCCTTTAAGCTCAGCACTTGGGAGACAGAGACAGGCAGATTTCTGTGAGTTCAAGGCTAGCCTGGTTTACTGAGCTACTTCCAGAATGGTCTCCCAAGCCACAGAGAAAACCTGTCTCGAAACACCTGAAAACAAACAAACAAACAAACCAACAAAACCAAAGAAAGCAAAAAAATTGCTCTCCCACTCATACTGTGGAGGTGACACATCCCTGTAGCACCTGAAACAAGGTGGGCCCTGGGGGCCATAATGACAGACAGACTGACTGTGTGAACGAATGAATGACGCGTGCTTTGGAAAGGAAAGTATCAGCAGAGAAGCACACGGATGCAGCACGGTCTTCATACAACAGATTCACCTTTTACCCCAAGGTGCCCTTTGCCCCAGATCGCGTTTCCTAGGAGATGCTTCCACCTGCCCTGTGTGTGTTAGTCAGCTGTCTGGATGGTAATGACTTCCATGGTAAATACTTACAGGGCATCTGGACATCTGTTAGCATGTGGTGGGGTGCACAGCCTGCTGGGAGAGAGCATGTTGTCCAGCATCAAGGCACACCACAGAGTGGGATGAGCAGACACCGGCCTGTCTCACTCTCTGCGGGTACATCTCACCCCTACACTGAACACAGGCTGCTGGGTGGGTTGTCTTCTTGATCTTTCAATAATGTGACTTCATCAGAGGGAGCAGGAGTTAGGAATGTGAAGGACTTGAACCATGGACAGAGAGCTCCCAAGGCCCCACAGAAGAGGTCACTCCAGGTGGCTCATGAGGTCCAGTGGGGCTTTAGCAGGGCCCAATCCAAGATGGTTTCTAGAGACTGAGGACCAAGGATGGAGCAGACTCATTCATGTGTGAAACAAGGTGGTGGCAGCGAGGGCCAGAAAATCGGATGGGCTTCAATTCCTCTAGAAGCATGGGCCAGACTAAGGTCTGTCCTTGGTTTTCACAGTGATGGCGAACAGTCACTTGTTTCTCTGATGAGGTTTTGATCCTGGGCTCATTTGGTTAGTCAGCCTCTGAGTGACCTTTGCGTGCCTCTGATGCTCCCCGAGTTTGACTGGAGAGCCACGGGAGGATGAGCTACAGCCCCATGAGGGTGTGTGGGCAGGACTCTGCTACTTGCTTCACCTCCTGCTGTACCTGGAACATGCCAGAGTATCTGCTGCAAAGTCAGAAGGCATGGTGTGGGTTTGCCCACATGGCCTGAGCTGCCGCTGTGCTGAGGACAAGGCTGGATGCAATCAGATAGTCCCCGACCAACTGCCTCTAAACAGGAGAATCGGTGGTGGTGAATAAAAGATGATGAGGGAGGGTGGCCTTGAATGTGTGTAAATGATGTTTGCAGAAAGCTGTAGGAGAAAGGCCCTCTGGATGGATGAACTGCACTTGCTAGAGGTTTTCCATGGTCTTGAGCAGGACATTTCCTTATAGTGCCTGCCATCTGCTGGTCTGGTGCTTTAACTTCACTGTCCATTAAAGACAGAGGGCACTCTGAGGCAGGGTGAGTGAGCATATTCTATGGCAGAAGTTCTATCATGTTTAGGGAGCAGGAGGAGAGGTCGGGGTGCTTTACCCCCTGGGTGAAACCTTGTGAGACATTTCCTCTCCACTCCCCCCAGGCTCCTCCCTCCTTCACCTCCCCCTGTGGGCTCCAGGATTTCAGATGAGAAGCACCAGTCAAATTGGTTCAGGAATGTGTATATAGGATCATTCCTCGTGTACTGCTTGGCCGATACTTTTCCTTTGTTCTCAGAGCTTTGTGTGGTTTTGCTGTGGGTTTATTTGCTGTAGGTTTATCATTCTGTTTCAGGCGTGCTAAGGTTCTGTATCTGTTTCAGGCTGGCTCAGCTTCTGATATGTCCTTGGACAGTTTGTTCTTTTTGTAGTGTGCTTAGTACTAGACACAGCCCTCAGCTTCTGGAGGCCCTGTGAAAGAGACATTGGACTTCTCTCTATAATCTTACATGTCTCTGAAGCTCTGCCACGTGTTATGCTGTGTGTGAACATAGGATCTCAATTTTTTAGGGTGAATCCTTCAGGGCGCAATTTCTAGGGTTATCGGGTATACATTTGACTTTCTTTTTGTAATTTAAATTAGAAACAATCTTATACATAAATTCCAGTTCCTTCTTCCTCTCATCGTCCCATACCCCTCACTGACCCCCATCCTATCCTTCTGCTCCCCAGGGAGGGTAAGGCCTTCCATGGGGCCTTGTTAAGGACTGTCACATCATTTGGAGCAGGGCCTAGCCCCTTCCCCGTGTGTCTAGGCTGAGAGCGTTTCTCTCTATGTGGAATGGGCTCACAAAGTCCATTTACACACTAGGGATAAACAATATTCAACTAGCAGATGCTCCATAGACTCCCCAGTCCTCCCAACTAACTCCACATTCAGGAAATCTGGGTTGGTCCTATGCTGGTTTCCTAGCTATCAGACTGGAAACCATGAGCTTCCCCTTGTTCAGGTCAGCTGTCTCTGTGGGTTTCTCCGGCCTTGTCTTGGCCCCTTTTCTTATCACTCCTCCCTCTCTGCAACTAGATTCCAGGAGTTCAGCTCAGTGTTTAGCTGTGGGTGTCTGCGTCTGCTTCCATCAGCTACTGGATGAAGGCTCTCGGATGGCATATAAGGTAGTCATTGATCTCCTTAACGCAGAAGGGCATTTAAGGTAGCCTCTCCACTATTGCTTAGATTGTCAGTTGGGGTCATCCTTGTAGACCTCTGGACATTTCCCTAGTGCCAGGTTTCTTTTTAAACTTCTGTTAAGGTATCTCTTTTCTTGTTTTCCACTATTTTTTTCCAAGACTCAATCTTCCTGCTCCCTCATGCCTCCTCTCGCCTCCTCTTCTCCTCTTCTCTGGGACTAATACATTTATTTTTTGAGATATTGCTGGACTTTGTTCAAATTACTCACTGTTCAACAGGATATTTCCTCTGATTCATTACTCTGCTCTTCCGTTTCTGCTACTTAGGTCATTGCTGATGATGTCTTTATACTTTAGCTATCAGGCTTTTAAGTTTATGTTTTCAGTTGGATCCTTTGTGTATTCTACTTACCCCTGAGACTTTGTACTTTTAAGTTTTTACGTACAAGGTACTTATTTTTTAGTTTACCTGGATGGGTGTTTTTGTTGCATATATGTATGTTCAGCACATGCATGCAGTTCCCACAGAAGCAAGAAGAGGGCATCAGAGGCCCCGGAACCAGAGATACAGACTGTTTTGAGTTGTCAGGTGGGTGCTGGGAATCAAACCAGAACCCTGCGGAAGAGCACTGAGTACGGTGAACCACTGAGCACTCTCTCCTGCCCTAAGTGTTAGTTTCTTTAAACTGACTTTTTTATTTCCCAGGGAAGCATTTTTATGATGCTGCATTTGATAGAAAATGCTAATATGTATCTTCAGTGTAGACACTGCTGTTCTTTGGATGGTAAGTGATTTCCTGTTGGATTCTGCACATTATCATATTGCTTGTCTCAGTATCTTTTCAAAACTGTGTTGTGGCTGGAAGCCTGTGGCACCACCCCATCAGAGGAAAGAGGAGAGTACTGCTACATGAGTGAATGCTGGGTATATGCCTTCATCTGACATCTTGGCTGCCACAATTCCCTGAATCTCTAGGGAACTTCATGTGATTGTGGTCAAGTTTGGAATTTATGTTCTGAGCAGAGCGTCATTGTCGTCTCCTGGCCTAGTAGGTTAGTGATGCCTCACTATTGTCCGCTCCTGTGTAGCCTGCTATGACATCTTGGAGGATTGGGCTTATTACTCAGGTACTAACCTGGGTACTACCCCAACCCTACCCCTAGCCCTAGCCCTACCCCTAACCTTAACCTTAACCTTAACCTTAACCCGACCCCTAACCCTACCCCAAACCCTACCTCTACCCCAACCCTACCCCCAACCTTAACCCGACCCCTAACCCTACCCCCAACCTTAACCCGACCCCTAACCCTACCCCCAACCTTAACCCGACCCCTAACCCTAACCCCAACCTTAACCCGACCCCTAACCCTACCCCTAACCCTAACCCGACCCCTAACCCTACCCCCAACCTTAACCCGACCCCTAACCCTACCCCCAACCTTAACCCGACCCCTAACCCTAACCCTAACCCTACCCCTAGCCCTAGCCCTACCCCTAACCCTACCCCTAACCTTAACCCGACCCCTAACCCTACCCCAAACCCTACCTCTACCCCTAACCCTAAACAAGGTACCAGCTGTCTGCTAAGTCTTCTTGTCACATTACAGAGTAGCAAGGGGTGACCTACCTAGTGTGTTGGTCTCAAACAGGACATGAATCTGATCAGATCTGACACTGTTCTCCTTGGAAGGCACCAAACTGATGTGACTTTCTGGGCAATCAGTGATCAGAGCAGAGTTCATGATATTGGGAATATTTGAGGGATCTTGTGAAGTGTGTTTGGAAAAGGTGTTAAGTGACGCAGTTTCTATATAGATCAGTCTAGCAGACTTGGTGTGAGGCAGCTCTGTGTGTGTCTCTCTCCATGAGAGCAAGGCAGCACTGAACAAAATCGAGGAGGGTTTTCATTGTGACCCTGGAGCATTAGCAGAGGATTCGATTTATCCCTGTCTGTCAGGAAGCGAAAACGTTGTGAGTCCAGAAGCCCAGGGAACAGGAATGTGAAGGAACCGAGCAGTGTGGTCACAGGTGTTAATACTGGAATGTGTGAGTGAAGTACACGCACAGGTGTGTGCATAAAGTACTTCAGCAATAATCTCAGTGTCACTCTGAGCCTGCATGACTTGGCCAGTCCTAGTGGGCTGCCTGACACCAGGCAAAGCCAATCCTGGGCCCAGCACAATATTGGCCCACACCTGACTTTATTCATGCTTCCTGGCTGCACAAACAGGTCCACTTGTCAGTGTAGGCTGCTAGAGCTAGGAGCTAGGAGAAAGATCTGGGTTTCCGTGAAATCCTAAAGGGCCTCTGTTGAGGGCAGGAGTGATGAAGGCTGGAATTCCTTGGCGGGAAGTACACAAGTTTGCGAGCTCCTGCTCCAGAGGTTTGGAGGAAGAAGTAGGCAGCCCAGGATGGCCAAGGCAGTGTAAGTTAAAGATCTAGAGAAAAGGAAGTTAGCGCCGCCAGAGGCTATGGTGAAAGGGTGCATCTCTCGTGCCTAGATTTGTGACTACTTGAGCACACACACAGGCACATGAACAAGTACAGGCGTGCACACGCACACACACACACACACACACACACTCACACACTCACACTCACAGTACTTTCTGACCTCATTCTCAGAGTGAACAGCAGCACCTCTACCTAAAACTTAGCCCCTTCACTGGACATCAAGTCCACACAACGTCTCTGGTCCCATGTCAGGTCGTCAGATGTGTTCATCCCACGCATACTTTACAGACAGAGCATCAACATGCAAAGCGTCGGGCTCTCAAATGGAACTTACATCCGGCATTTCTCCCCACAACTCCTGCCCTCTCTTCCAACCAAAGAGCAGAAGGACCCTGAAGCACCACTCCTTGCTTCAGAGGGAATCTAAGCCCTTCCTACCCCTTGGTGCTTTCAGTATGGACACAAAGCCAGGTGGCAATGTGGTTCATGTAGAAAGACATCACTGAACAGAAAGGCATCCAGCTGGCCGGAAGAGGTTGCTGAAAACAGGTTTCCAACCAGCCAGGGGTCCCAGGACTCAGTCACAGAACCCCAAAGTAGAGGCTTTGGGCATAGAGCCAGACCAGGGAGGTATTTTTCCACCCAGAGTCAATTATTCAATCCATCTGAGCTACCGGGAGGCCTAGAGCTGTTTCCTGCACTCACCTCCAGGAGCAGTTGACATAACAGGAAGCAGATGGTGGTGTCAGGCTGCCTCTGGGTGAGGAGGGATACAGGGCACAGTGTATATATTCACTGTTGTTAGGGAAGACAAGCAGAGGTGAATGTCACCACAGGTAAACCCATCTGCAGCCTTGAATGCAACCAAGCAACCTTCGCAGGCCCTCAGCAACAGCCTGGCAGCTGAACCACCGTGCAGATGTTAAAGCCAAATGGGGGCATTTGGGCTTCATCAACATGCTGGATGTTGCAAAGGGAAGGCAGAAATCAGCCTCTTGAACTAGCACATGCTGGATCCTCCTAAGTGATGCCATCCCAAGGTGTTCTCAGAGGTCAGTGGTCTCTGGAGACAGGGCTGAGCTAAGGCTTAGGAAGAAAGTCTACTATGGCGAGTTGAGCTCACTCTTCCCCATCCCCCTGACCAGGTCAGTGAGCAGACCCACAGGTGGCATTCTGAAGCTCAAGGCAGTTCCCATTTCTGGGAGAAACCGGAGCTGGCCTGTCTTGAGCAACTTAGGGCCAGGAGGCAACCTCCACTGGAGGAAGAGGGGAAGCCTTGCACTTACAAACTGTGTCTTCTTGTAAGGTTGATGTTTTCTTATGTGTGTATGTGTGTGTCCATGTTAGTGGGCGTGCATGTCACAGGTGTGCTGGTACCCTTGGAGGCCAGCAGAGACTGGGAGACTGCCTGAAGCTGAATGTGCATGTAGTTGTGAGCTGTCTGATGTGGGTCCTGAGACCCGAACCCAGGTCCTCTAGAACACTCATCTGCTGTGCAGTCTCTTCAGCTCTAGCTACATGCCTTCTTGTGAGTGGACAAGACGCTTTCCCAAGCCAGTTCCCTGTCCCCTGTGCTTCTTTCTTTCATGGGGGTGTCTAGAGCAGTGATCACTCCCCAGAATTAGCTGGCAGGCCCCCAATTCTTACCTGCAAGTGGAGGCACACATTCAGGCCCGGCGATCTGCATGGCCTGGGCAAAGGCCTCCTGGAAGATTCGGCCTGCTGCTTGATATTTTGGGACTCCTCTAGATTGTAATGCCCTTAGTAGATCTCCTCACAGGAGTATAGGTGACCTCCCAATAGCTACACCCTTAAAAAGTCCCACTCCAATGTGGATGGCAACTTCCCCAGAGGTTCAAAGATGGAGTCTCCTCTGTATTAACCTTCCTCCTCCCACATGCTCTAGTACCTGCTGAGAGCACATGCAGCTGGGAAGGGTGACAAGATGGAGTAAGTGGTTTAGTCTGAGGTGAGGATCAGATGGCCCCAGGCCTCCTCCTGTGCATGAATGCTGATAATCCCAGGCTTTGGTGAGTGTGGTTCAGACAAAGAAAGACAGCTGCAGCGGTAAAGGTGCTAACAGCCATGCTATGCCCAGAGGACAGCATTCCACAGCAGCCTTCTTCATTCCTGCCCTTCCTTTCCTGAGATATCTTCAGGTTGGCAAATCAGAACCCTTCCTGGGTGGGTCAGAGCAAAGGCCAGAAAAGCCCCTTCTTTCAGACAAAGTACAGTGCAATGGCCACAAGGGACCCTGTTCCCTTAGCGGGAGTGACATACTTCAGAAGATCTGATTAGGCATTTGCGCTGTAAATATTTGGTTTTGAGCTTAAGGTTTACACTGCCTTTCAGTGTTAATCCTTGAACATCAGCACGTTCGCGCCCCCTGGTGGATTCTTGTAGAATCTTTGCTTTAGTTCACAGCTAGCTGAAGCCCTTGGCTTACTGTTCATCAGGAGCTGAGCTGGGTGAACCAATGAATGGCATGAGGGAAAAGTCCAGGCTCAGAAAGGAGGAGAGGAATGTGAGGAGATCTGTACAGAACGTGAGGGGAGTGAAAAGAAGGACCACTGGGAAGGTGATGTGGAGCACTAAAAGCAAGCAAGGTAGTGGTAGCCTTTTGCATGAGCTGCTCATCTCTCAAGCTACTTGACACTGTGTGTGAACTAGACCGGGAGCTCTGCCAAGGTCAGGACTGATGTGTAGTTCAGCCCCTAGTTTATCCCCTTGTGTCCCATGGGCCTGTACCATAGCAGTGTAGTTCCACCAGTTTTGGGGGCACGCAGATGTTCCCTGAGGTTTAGGGTCTGGACTTTGAGGCAGTCCAGCTGGGAGGCCAGTCACTCACCTGTTTTTCCAACTGGCGTGGAATATGTCTGTGCCTATGTTGTCTGCTGGGGTTGCAGGGGAGGGATATCTACAGGAAGGGTGTTTAGGTACCTGGCCTTGGGTTGAGAAGCGGGTCTTGGAGGGATAGAGTGCAGTTTGTTGCAGGGATTTTGGTATAACATGGAAGTAAGTTTCTTACCTGCTTGCTAGCTGGTCTGGACTCAGTTATCTACTTTCTTTACTCCCATTCTATATAGCTACCAAAGTCTCACCTAGCCTCATAAAACAGTAGAAAGTAGCTTGGTGGTGATTGTTATAATTTAACACAAGCAGTGCTTGAGAAAAGAACACATGCAACAAGGTTGAAGCATAAAGGTTTCTTATTGGGGAAATGGATCATAGAAAGGGAAAGGTGCACACCTTTAATCCCAGCACTCAGGAGGCAGAGGCGGGCTCATTTCTGTGAGTTTGAGGCCAGCCTGGTCTACGAAGATACACCGAAAAACCTTGTTTTGAAAAATCAAAAAAGAGGGGGAGTGGGAGACTAGCCTCTGGAGACAGAAGCAGCAGGAGAGAGGGAGAGGAAAAATCGGGAAAGAGGGAAAGGGAGAAAGAGAGAGGTAGGCAGGGCTTTTTAAAAAGGGATCACAGTCAATGTGCACAGGTGGTGCTCTCAGTGGCTGCAGCTGAGCGTGTTCCCTGTCAGAGCCCCAAGGACAGTTCAGCACAGATGCCTGAATACTAACAATGTTGGCTCCCATCTTTAATCCCTGCACTCAGGAGGCAGAGGCAGTCGGATCTCTGATTTTGACACTCATCTGGTCTACAGACTGAGTTCCAGGTCAGCCAGGGCAATACAGAGAAACACTGTCTTGAAGAAAAACAAAATAGAAAAACCCCAAAATAACCAAAATCCAAACAAAATCAAACCAAACCAAGGCAAAACAAAACATCAGAAAGAAATAAAAGGGTTACAAACAGGTAATGAAGAAATAATATCTCCTTGTAGACCATGGGATCTTGTATTTAAAATATCCTAAAGCCACCACTAGAAAACTCTTAGACCTGAAACATTTTTCAACAATGTATTAAGATAAAAAATAAACATAGAAAATTCAGATGTTTCCCCATATACCGTTAATTAACTTCGTAGGAAAGAAGGCAGGTGAAAAACCACATTCAAGATCACACTGGTGAAATGAAAGCATCTTTAACAACTAGCACTGGAAAACTGGATATGTAGATGAATTAAATGCAATCCTTATCTTTCACTCTACACAAAACTCAATTCTAGATGGATATAAGACCTTAATATATCACTTGAAATTGCTAGAAGAGAACACTGCCATACATAGAAATATAAAAGGATTTTCTATCAAAGACTTCAGTAGTACAGGATGCCAAGATTTGATAAATGGGATTACATGGAATTAAAACACAACAACTTCTGGACACCAAAATTAATAATCACTCAGAGTGAAGAAAGAACCTATGAAATAGGGAAAGGCACTGTTCCCACTATAGATTAGACAGGGTATATACAATGAACTACAAAATTTGAACAACGTAAACTCTCAGGGGTGGGGAGATGGGTTCAGTATATCACATACTTGTTGAACAAGGATGAGGACCTGAGTTCAAACATTTAAAACTCATAGAAGAAACAAGCTTTGGTAGTGTATATCTGTGATCTTGGTGCTCTTACAACGACATGGGATAAAAAGACAAGAGAATCCCTAAAAACTCATAGGTCAGCTAGCTTGATGTACATAGCAGGTAACAACAACAACAAAAAAAAAACATGCCTCAGGTAGGGTAGAAGGCTGGGACTGACATCTATACTCTCATATGCAAACATGCACACACATATAAACACATACAACATATACACAGTCCAAGATTTTAAAAATAGCATCCAATTACCCAACCAATAATTGAACTAATGAATGAAAGAGTTCACAAACAAAAAATATAAATTGCTAATAAGTACTTGAAAATAATTAACTTCTGTCATTGTGATGGTTCGAATAAATAGTATCCCATACACTCATGTGTTTGAATGCTTGGCCCATAGGGAGTGCCACTATTAGAATTTGTGGCCTTGTTGGAGTAGGTGTAGAGGAAGTGTGTCATTGTGGGGTTGGGCTTAGAGGTCTTATATGCTCAAGCTACACCTAGTGTGAAGCACAGTTCATTTTCTGTTGCCCATGGATACAGATGTAGAACAACCAGCTACCTCTCCAGTACCATGTCTGCCTGCAAGCTACCATGCTTCACACTATGAGGATAATGGACTAAATCTCTGAACTGTAAGCCAGCCCCAATTAAATGTTTTCCTTTACAAGAGTTGCCTTGGTCATGGTGTCTCTTTCAGCAATAGATACCCTAAGACAGCCATAGTTTCATTTCTCTTGCTATGATAGAATACACTGACCAAGAGCAACATAAAGGAGAAATCTTATTTGGCTTATAATTCAAGTTTACAGTTTTCCTTTGAAGGGAAGCCAAAGAGGTAGGAGTTTGAGGTAGCTGTCACACTACATTCACATACTAGAGCAGAGAGAAATGAATGCACCCCTGCTGTCTACTTGGTGTTTCTGGACAGCTTTCTTTATTCTTATATAATTCAGAGCCCAGCCCATGAAATTATTCTGTCTACACTCAAGGTAGTTCTTCCTACCTCAGTTCATGATCAAGATCATCCCTTATGAACTTGTCTACAGGCTACCCTGATCTCAAAAATTCCTTTTTAAGACATTCTTCCCAAGTAATTCTAGGTTGGGTCAACCTGACAGTTAAAACTAATTGACACAATATCTGTACCAATGAGGAAAATGCAAATTAAAACTCCTTTTCGATTCTATCTCTTCCAAGTCAGAATAACTATCATCAAGAAAAAGAACAACACCATCTTTTCATGAGATTGTGGGGGAAAGATGAACTTTTAGTCACTACTGGTGGAAATATCAACCTGCAGTCATTAGAGAAATTATGGAGGTTTCTTAAAAAAACTGAAAGTAGAATGCCATACCTCTCATAGCACATACCTCTCTATACTTAGATTCTAAGTAAGCATGGATGTCTTATGTTTTTATTGCTGGAAAGAGACACCACGACCAAGGTAACTTATAAAAGAAAACGTTTACTTGAGGGCTTGTTTACAGTTTCAGAGACTGAGTCCATGACCATGATGTTAGAAGAAGTCAGGCATGGTGCGGGAGCAATAGGTGAGAGCTTACATATGATCTGTAAGCAAGAAGCACACATGCGCGCGCGCACACACACACACACACACACACACACACACACACACACACACACACACACACGGGGGTGGGGAAAACAATACCAACTGGGAATGCCATGGGCTTTTGAAACCTCAAAGTCCACTTCTAGCGATATGCCTCCAACAAGGTTGAACCTTCTAATCCTTCCCAAACATTCTACCAACTGCAGAACAAGCATTCAAATATATGAGCTTATGGGGGCCATTCTCATTCAAATTACCACACAGGGATACTGCATATACATGCCTTATTGTAATATTCACCATAGCAGGAAGTTGAACCAGGCAAGATAAGCATCTATAGATGAATAGACAAAGAGAATGTAGTACATATGTACAGTGAAATTGTATGCATACAGGAAGAAAAATGAAATGACATTTTCATGAAACTTGGATGCAACTAGATATCTTTATGTTAAACAAAGAATAAGCCAGACTCAGAAAGACAAGCACTGAATGTTTTTTCTTATAATCAGAACTCGAGTATTAAATATTATATGTGCATATCTACATATATGTATTTGTAATTTATGAAATTAAAAGAGAATCATGATAGAGGAGAAGAGATCTTAAATGAGGTGACTAATAGGGTAATCAAATACATGTAGTAGAAAAAGCAGAGGCAGAACTAACTGCTTCTTAGCTGTAATTTCCAACTTGTCACAGTCTAGAGTTATCTAAGAGGGAAGTCTTTATTGAGGAATTAACTAGATCAGATTGGGCTCTGGGCATAGTGAGAATTGTCTTGATTATTAATTGATGTAGAAGGGCCCAACCTATTCTGTGAAGTACCGTACAATAGGCAGTTAGTCTTGGATTGTATAGAAAGCTAGCTAAGCAGGAGCCTGTGAGTGAAGGAGCTAAGAGGAAACATTCCTTCATGGCTACTTGTAGTGAGATAGTCACCCTGTTTCCACCCCCAATGGGCGTGAGCTATGCCACAGGTGGGGAGATGTCATTCTGTAAATATGTTTCTCTTATTGGTTAATGAACAAAGCACTGTTGCCCAGTAGGAAAGCAAGATAGGCGGGACTAGGAGACAAGGAGGATTCTGGAAGTAGTAAGGAGATCCAAGATGGAGGACAGAGAAAGAAGAATGCCAGCCCCTCTCTCCAGTAAGATAAGACCACGTGGAAGTACTTAGATTAATAGAAATGGGTTAATATTTAAGAAAGAGCTAGCTGATAAGAAACTAATAACTGGCCAACAGAATTATATCAAATACAGTGTCTCTGTATGTTATTTGTGGCTGGCATAGTAGTGGTCCCAGACCGGCAGGGAAAAACCATACTGCTAACAGTAACTTCCTTGAATGCCTGAGCTAACATCCCTCAGTCATGGAATATGGACTGGATGTATGTGCCAAATGAACCCTTTTCTTTGCAAGTTGCTTTTGGTCAGTGTGTTTTAACACAACAATAGAATGAAACTTGGGTTACTTTACTATGATAGTTGTTTGTTGGAGAGTCCTTAGAGACTACCAAAACAGTATAGGCTATTTCCATTGCTCCCCTTTCCCCAACATAACTAGATTTTAAGACCCAAGTGATAAAGATACCACACACGTTGGTTGTAGAACATAAGGTAATATATCTTGAACTGAGCAGGAAATAACCTATTGGCTAACATTCATAGTGTTGGAAAATACTATGCAGAGTTCTGAAATAAAAAAGACAGCAGTTGACTTACCCAGTACTGGACCCTGAATGCTATAAAATAGACACTCCAGTAAGATGTGCCCACTGGTGCAATAGTGAAAAGACTGTTTATGGGGACAACCAGCCAGTCTATTGATTGAATGTGAGGTCTGCTCCACAAGAGGAAATTCATTCTTGGTACTTTAAGTATGTTCAAAACTCAAAGCTGGAGAGGTCACAGGCCCAAGGGGGAAAACCTATTGATGTTTTAGTAAAAAGTCATATCATCAAACTTCCTTCTAAATATTTATGTCTTATTCATAGATTTGTGCTGTTCTTAACCTTGGTCAGAGACGTTTCTTATTGAAATTGGTAGTGGCTAAGGAAGAATCCTAATTGTTAAAAGTCCCTAGAATAAGCATAAGCAATGGTGAGTTCCCAGCCATATATGAGATATATATCTACATAGTTATAGATAGCTATAGATATAGATATATAGATAGATCCCACTAATGTTGAATGTGTAGAAGGAATATAAGAACCAAAGAATGGGAAGATGATAAGTGCTGGAAAATGTTTTCCTCCAGACATGCATGGCTGTTGCAGATATGAATCCACAGAAGCTATGTTTACATGCTCAGGATCTGCACCAGATCAATCAAGCCATCTAAAATTTCCAGCATGGAGGATGGAGGGATTTTCAGGCCCTAATACTAACTGATGAGCTATGTGGTAGTTCATGGCTACTGGGGGGGGGAGTAACTTTTCTTTGAGGAGATAGTCACAAGTAAGCTGCTTATTTCCAGTGGATGACTTCACACCCATGTGCAGAGGGGTAGCATTAATTACCCACTGTGGGTTATAAAAAGGAAGTTAGGATGGACATGTATTGGGAGGCTTGCGGGAGTTGAGGTGAGGGAGTAGGAGTATGTCTTAAGGTTTCTATTGCTGTTAAGAGACACCATTACCACAGCAACTCTTATAAAGGAAACATTTAATTGCGACTTGCTTACAGGTTCAGAGGTTTAGTCCATTATCATCATGGCAGGAAGCATGCTGACACATAGGCAAACGTGGTGCTGGACACGTGGCTGAGAGTTTTATATCTGGATTAGCTGGCAGCAGGAATAGAGAGTGACACTGGTCCTGGGTTGGTCTTCTGAGACCCCAAAGCCAATCTCCAGTGACACACCAAATTCAACAAGGGCACACCTCCCAATAGTGCCACTCCCTATGAGTTTATGGGGGTATTTTCATCCGAACCACCACAGGGTGGGTATGGTAAAGATACATTCTATACACGTAAGGAAATTTCAATTAATAACAAAACAATGAAAGATGGTGTACAACAAGTTCTGATCTTCTGAGCTCCTGTGTTTGAGGAGAAAAGGACTTAAAGGAGCTCTGCGATATGACTGGTTCTGTTTATCTTCTGGTCTGTGAACCAGGCAGCTCCCTATTTGTATGTCTGGTCAGTTTCGAATAGTGGCTCCGTTTGACATAACAATTCCTCTAAATAAATTAATGGAAGTTTCAGTTCATCTTCCTTCAGGCTTTCTTTGGAGTCTTTTAAAATGACTCTTCCTTTGAAAGATCAAGGTCTGGAGAGGAAGCTCGGTTGTACAGTGTTAGCCTAGAATGCTTGGCAATGTATATTCACTACTTGGTACTGTAAAAACAAACAGATGCTTCCACTCAAAGATCAAAGTGACCTATGACTTTGGGCAAGAGCTTAAGAAGTTGCTCAACAGGACGATGAAGAAGAAATGTTTATGAAACAGGAAGAACTGTTTAGCATTGTCACATTAGTTAAAAGATATTTATACTAACCGTTTTTTCCTGAGACAGGGTTTTTCTGTGTAACAGCCCTTGCTGTTCTGGAACTCACTCTGTAGATCAGGCTGACCTCAAACTTACAGAGACCTACCTGCCTCTGCCTCCCAAGTGCTAGGATTAAAGATGTGCACCATTACTACCAGGCCTAACATCTTCATTAAGTGGGAAAAAATAGTCCTTGGATTTTATTTGAGCCAGAATCTCACTATGGATCCTAGCCTAGCCTTAGATTTATAATTCTACTGCTTCAGACTCTTTAGTGTTGGGATAAGAGACAGTTTACACATGCCTGGCTAATCATAGGATCTTAAATTATTTAGTTTTATAAATAAAGTAAAATGTGTGCAGCTTATGTATATTACTTATTTCCAGCGTATGTTATAAAGTGATACCTTCTTAATAGTAGATATTATGATGATTAATTTTAATTGTCAACATGATTGTTGGGTAATATTTGATAGTGTTTTCAGAGAGTATAATTGGAGATGGGTGAATTACTCTGCAGAGAGTGTCACCATTCCATGATCTGTGATTCGTAACTGCATAAAAATGAGAGCACATGGGGAGTGGGGGGAGGGGCAGTGAATGGAGAGGGAGCTAGGAGAAAGAAAAGGGGAGGAGAGGAAAGCACATAGGATTAGGAAGATTGAGTCAGGGGAGGAATACAAGAGTGGAGGAGAGAGAGAGAGAGAGAGAACATAAGAGAGGGAGCCATTATAGGTTTGAAAAGAAAACTGAACCTAAAGAAATGTCTAGAGACCTACAAGACTGACTCCAACTAACAATTTGAGCAACAGTGGAAAGGCTACCATAAATGCCTTTCCCTGATAATGAGATTGATGACTAACTTATCCACCATCATGGAGCCCTCCTCTAGTAGCTGATGGAAACAGAAGCAAACACCCACAGCTAAACACTGAACTCCTTGAATCCAGATGGAGAGAGGGAGGACAAGACCAGGCTACAGAAACCCACAGAGACAGCTGACCTGAACAAGGAGGAGCCCATGGACCTCCAAAGTGATAGCTAGGAATCCAGCATGGGACTGACTCAGATCCCCTAAACATTAAAGGCAGAGCTAGCCGATAAGAAACAAGTAACTGGGCCAACAGTACTGTATCAAATACAGAGTCTCTGTGTATTATTTGGGGCTGGCGCAGCAGCAGGACTAGACCTGGCGGCGGGAGGAAAAAACCATACTCTTACAGCTAGAAGGCCTGGGCAGTCTAAGGGACCTCAGACAGTGGAACCAGGATGTATCCCTGGTGCACAAAAGGACCTTGTGGGAGAGAAATCCTACTCCCTGCTTCAAATGACTTGACAGATTTAGATGACTCCTGCTGGAGGGCATCACCCTACATGTGGAGTGGGAGGGTTGGGAGGGAAGGGTGTTCGGGTGCATGTGAGGGGGGAGAGAGTGAAAGTGGGAGGGTAAAGGAACTGGGATCTATATATAAAATAAAAATAAAAAAAATATAAAAAAGGAGGCAGGGAAAAAGCCAGTTCAGTGCCACCATTCCCCTTTCTTTGATTTTTGATGGGCTGAGATGGAAGCCATGCCTTCCTACCATAATGGATCATATCCCCTGAACTGTGAGCCAAAATAAGCCCTTTTCTTAAGTTGATTCATGTCAGATGTTTGGTAACGGCAAAAGACTACAACAGTCCTCTTCAGCGGTCTTTCCCAGTTATCAGATAAGTCTTCACGGTTTGAGTACTGCCTTACTCAGTTGGAGATTCTATTATAAAGCAGCAAATGGCTGGAGAGATGACTTGGTAGTTAAGAATGCTTGCTGCTCTTCCAGAGCACCAGAGTTTTTTCATCATCCACACCAGGAAGCTCACAATTCTCTATAACATAAGCTCCTGGGAGTCTGATGCCCTCTTCTGGCCCCTGTAGGAACCTGCACACACATGGCATACACTCTACACAGACACACACTGACACACAAATTAAAAATATACAAAGTAACTGGGTAAATTGTCTTAATACATTGTCTCTGTGATACAAGAATTCCAGATTGAGTGACTAATAAAGGACTCTGTAGGCTTGGAAGTCCACGGTCATGATGCTGGCATGTGGTTTGCTGTGTTATAAAATGGAGAAAGATGAAAAGGTCAGAGAAAATGCAAGGGTTGCAAGAAGAAGAAAGTTTTATTATAAGAATCACTTATTGGAGACTTCATGACTTATGCTTCTTCTCCTAAGTTACAGCTCTCAACATTGTTTCACTGAGCAAAGTTTCAAACATATGAATCCGAAGGTATGTATTCAAAACATGCATTTACAAATAATGGAAATAATCAAGATATCACAATAGTCAGGTTCTGATGATTGCTCATTTTGGAATTCATATTGCTGTCATTTTTCTGTGTTCTCCTCCCATGGCAGAAAGAGTTAATTAGTTCTCTGTCCTGTTCCAGTGAAGCTATTAAATCCCATTCACAAGAGCACCATACTTATAATTTCCTTCAGTGACTCTACCTCTTAATACCATCACATTCAGGGTTGTACTGGTGCATTTTGAATAGTAACCTGGATGTACACTCACGTCCCCTTTGTTCTGAGAGTCTGATGGCTCACAGAACTGTTATTTGCAGTTAGAGTTAATACTGAGATTCTCTATTGACTCTTCCTTCAAATAGTTACACCTTTTATAAAGACTGTTGGAATAAATGGATTCTATCAAAAGGAACCCACTCAGTTGTGATTGCAAACGAAATAGTGTTGTGGGGACAAGATGTACTCCCAACAAGGGAGCCTTATGTTTCTCTCCTCCCACTGGTTCACTCCTAATCTAGCTTGCAGGAAGAAACATTTCAGCTCAGAACCAAACAGAAATTATAGCATTATGTTTTCAAACTCCAGAACTCCTGAACATCAGTACCTCAGAAAGTCTTCTTTGTTCAAAAAAACTAAAGATAATTTTGAAGGCAAGGTCAAGTTCCTTTAGTTCTTTCCAAAAGGAATTATGTTTTGATGTTGGATTTATGCCTTCCTAAGCATTGCAATCTCTAAATGTAAGTTTGTCAATATGCATGTATTTATGTTACCTAAAGTAATTTTCATGTCTGTATTATAAAATAGATTAGTTATATTTTACTTTTGTTGGTGATATTTAAAATGTTTACTAGCATAAAGGGACTTTTAGAGTTAAATTGCTTTATCTATTCTATATATACCTCCTTTATCTTGAGAAAAGTCTCTTTTTTTAAATAGATATCATGTGTTCCTACAATATCCAGGATGAGAGACTTGGGAGAGAATATGCCCACAATTCACCCTCATTTTTAGGTGTAAACAATGAAGCAGGGAGAGGGGGAACATATTAGCCAAGGCTAAATGTCACACTCAGCTTTTAGATCTTCCAGGGTACCTTATAGGATCTTAAAATGCTTCAAAAATTATTTGGAAATTCTTTTCTAAAAATGTCTTGTTTTTAATTAATAAATCTTGCTCTTTGACAATTTCATACATGTATATAATGCTTTCTGTTTATTTTCCTCTACAATTTCTTAGGTCTCTCCCACTCCTTTGCCAGCCTCCCTTTTTCCTTAAAAATATCTTTCCCATACTTACTAGTTTTTGTTTTGTTTAATGTCCCACAGACACTCTGGGTAACCTGAATTTGAAACTAACCATTAGAGCTTGGTGGTCTTACCATTGGACACACAACTGGATACTATGGCTCCCCCCATTTGCCAGAATCTGTCATTTGCCAATCAGGAGTGAGGGTTAGGGTCCTATGAGCCACTTTCAGTTAAGAAGGCCCAAGTTGTATGACCTTGGTGCTAGTAGGCAGAGTTCTTGTCAGTTCAGATTGCCATACTTGCACCACACTTAGAAGATGGTATTTTGCACCCCTACTTCCTTTCTTCTGGCCCTCACATTTTTTTTCTAGATAAATCAGTTTAAGTGACAATTTTTGGAAAAGATGTAGCATTTTAGGGATAGATTGGGTGAATTTTTCAAAGCAATATAAAAAAATTATCTTGAGTAGAAACCATGAAATATCAAAGCCCCAGAAACATTAACTAAGACTAGCTACACAGTGTAAAAGCAAACACTCATATAACCCATATCAGGTGCAGAGACATAATAGATGTCTGAGCTTTTCTCCATAGAGCTGTACTCTCAAAGACAAAGAATATCTTGTGTGATAGCACATCTGAAGTTTCTTCCATTCTAGGCAAGTTTTTATTTTATAATGTATTTATTTTTGGTTTGTTTTCTTAAGACAGTTTTCTCTATGTAGAGACCTGGTTGTCCTGGAACTCATTCTGTAGACTATGGCCTCCAACTCAGAGGTCTGCCTGCCTCTGCCTCCCTAGTGCTGGGATGAAAAGTGTGTGCTACCACTGCCCTGGTAGTTTTTAAATAGTAACTAATTTTGTGAGTGATTATATTTTCCCCCAGAGAGTTGAAAGAAATGTATTAATATGGAGTGTGCTGTTTAGTTTGGCTGAAGCACAAGGTGGTGATGATAGAATTCTGTCACATTTGTTTGAAAAATTCTAGGCAGTCTAAGTGTTTAGGGTATTGAATGCTGTATTGAGGTGTTCAAACTTTTTACAGGGTGTGATTTGGAGTAATTAAACGTTTTTGTTCATGAGTTAAAGGAGAAATATGAGACTGATTAACATGCCTACCTTTGGCCATGCCAAGAGGAGCAGCGGTGAGCGGTCATTCAGAACCCTGCAACAGCGTGGTTCCCAGTTCCCTAACTTTCTTTGTGAGCCCTCTTATCTCACTGAGGTATAAAAGGAGGTGAGGGGTCACCTCTGAAACCTACCACTCTCTACTCAGACTGCTTTCATCTCTCCTGTTTCTCCCTCTTTCAGAGGGCCTGAGTTCAATCCCCAGCACCCACATGGTGACTCACAGCCATCCATAATAGCATCTGATGCCCTCTTCTGGCCTGCAGGAAGAATGCTGTATACATAATAAATGAATTAGGGGGGAAAAAGTCCTTTGTGTTTTGAAAACATACTCAGCGCAGACTTCCCAAGCATCATCACATCTATCTGGTTCACAAGAGTCTTGTCTGCTAGAAAATACCACAGACATTCTTTCACACAGACCAGATGTGACATATGCAATCCACAAATGCTTTTAAGTCAGATATGTGTGAAGTGGAACATGGGAACCTTACTCCCTTCTGGTTTTCAAGGAAGTGGAGGGCTTTACCTGCACTCAGTTCGGCAATCATTATCTGACTTCTCATTGCAGGGCATTATGGACTATTCAATTTGTCCAATTTTCCTGTTGTTAATAGTCTTATCCTAAGAACACCAGCCACTGTGCCATTGGTCATCAAGAAAATATTCAAAATTAATTTCTTTTAAAGAAAAATGCCATTTTGTTTCTCCTTAAGTAAAGAATCTTCTCCCAATATATTTTTGGCATAATTGAAACATATTTATCATTTTTGTACTAAGGAAAAATATACTGCTGAAAATGTCAGGGTCATTTCACAGCTATAACACTAATTACATCAACATAAAGGAACTACCATGAATCCAGACTATCAGAGTTCATTGTTAGGTCTTTTTCAGTTAGATGGGGTATGCTGCTTTAGTTTACTCACATTTAAGCTCATGGAATTATTGCTGTTGTGTCCTTAGTTTGTTTGGTGTACTTATGATGATGGCTTGCCATTTTGTAATTTCAAAGATCTGCTTTAACTAGCTCTTATTTTTCATCACTGCCTATGCCCATCCTATTCCACTAGAGGGGAGTCTTACCTGAGACTATTGCAGCCATGCACAGTTAGAAGAAGCAGCCACGCTAAAGACTGGCTTGTGCTTTGCCAGAAAGGCTGATTTGTCTGAACTATTGGTATCCATGTCTCTTTCCTCCCAAGCCCTGCACTTTTTCATATGTAACTGCTTTTAAAAAGTCTCATAGTTATCTATTAATTGGACATTGTATATAAGATACTAGGGTGGCCAAAGAGACAGGGTTTGAACTTAAACCCAGGCTAGGCTTCTAGGAACCTACAGTGGAGTGGCAGAGAGGGTACATTGTATCTGTAGAGGAGAGTGCCAAGGAGAGGGAAAGAAAGCTTTTGATGGTTGTCTGTGTATGGCCAGAGACTCAGAAGAGTTAGGGTTTCACATCCTTGGTTTGTGGGGGCTGTTAGCATATGCCCAGGACTTCTCTGACATGCTGTAAATAGAGAGAACAGCATCATTTGCATTACTGATGCTCAGCTCTGGAAATAAGGAAGAAGGGAGTGGTAAATGCTGTCTCCATGAACTGGATGTTTTCTTGTAGCCACAGATCAAATGTGCCTGCACAGCCTGAACACCATAGACTAGAAATACTTATTACAGTTACTTCATTGGATTTTTGTCAGTTTTTGGAAATAACATATAGAAAAATATATATGTAAATATAACTATCACCCATGTTCATATCAACATGAGTTGCCCATTCGTAATCTCTTGATATGTTTATTGCCATATTTTTTTTCTCTTTCCACTTAAAAAAATTCACACATGGGGCCTGGAGAAATGGATCAATGGTTGGTAGTACTTTTGCTTTTGCAGAGGACCCATGTTCAGTCCCCAGGACCCACATGTGCCTCACAACCAACTGTAACCGCAGTTGTAGGAGATGTAGTGTTATCTTATGGCTCATGTGGACACTGATTGGTTGGAAGACAGAGCCCAGATTTTGTAAGACTGGAAAAGCTAGCTAACTGTGCGCATACATTTGTTAATTCATTGCCCTTTGCTCTTAACGTAATATGGCTAGCTACTTCAAGTACCTACCACCTTAACTTCCTGGCAATGAAAGACTGGGACATGGAATTGTGAGCCAAATAAACCCTTTCTCCTTTAAGTTACTTTTGTTGAGCTATTTTCTAATCACTGCAACAGAACGGGAAACTTAGAAAACATGACACATGAAAGTGGGGGCAGGTATGGGAATAGATGTGGGGGAGGGTAAAAATGTTGGGGAGTAAGGACAGAACAATGGAGTCCACAGGTGTATGAAAATACCACAAGGAAAGCTATTGCTTTGTATCCTAATTTTAAAAACCAAAGTTTTAAAATGTAGGTTTAAAAAAGAAAGTATTGTAGAAAAATGTGTAAATTCAGAAGTATGCAAATGAACAGATCATCTGTAGCTTGAAATAATAGTTGATGCTAATTTTAATATATTGCTTTCTAATGTTTTCTACACAATTTAAAAAATGACTCATGTATTATATTTACTAGTTTATACTACGTCTTTTTAATTTTTGAGATTTTTATAGGTTTTCTGCTTTAGGATTTTAATAGAGGTTCATCATGTAGTTGTACCAAGAACATATTAACAATGCTAGCAACTAGAGTGTTGTTACTAGACATTTTATTAGTTTCCTTTTCTGCTATTAAAATAATATATGCTCTTGTATGTAAATGTGAATATTTGTCTGGATAAATTTCCTTCAATGCAGCTTCTTTGTTGGGGACTATAAATTAAAGGATACATGATATCTTTATTTAGCTAAATAATACATGTTTATTATATACCACGTAGAAAACATACCCCAAAAAGAAGTACAACTACCCATCTTACTATTCAAGGATAACCACCATTAACCCATCCAGCAATTTTTTTCAAAATACTCCATGTGCTCCTTTATAAGCTTTGTACTTAATATAGCGGGAACATCTTAATTTTGCAATTTTTTCATGCTTTCGCTGATTGCATATAATTTCCTTGTATGAAAACACTATAATTTATTTGACTAAGCTGCTACTATTAGACTTTGGCATTGTCTCCCCCACCCCCAATGTAGACGACACTTGAGTAACTAGTCTTTACAAGCATCATTTTTTCATTTCACTTAAATAAATTACTGAACATGAAATGGCTATTTCAACATGTATACATATTTTTAAGGTTTTTAGAAAAGTTTTATTTATTTGTTTATTTATCTTCACCTTTGACACACAGTATTGGATTCCCCTCCCCTCTCCTTTCTTATTAAATTCTTGGGATTACTATTTACTATTTTGACTACAAATAATTGGTATTTTAAGATTTTTTTTCTCTTTAAGTACTAGCAAAACTGATTTTCTCCCTTTGTCCAATTTTCTGTGTTGTGGTGGGGATTTTTTTCATAAATTTTAGAAATTTGAAAATAAACTATAAATACCAATTCTTTCTTATTCACAAAGATTTTCTTTTTATGATAATTTTTAATTTAAATTTGAAACAAGCTTGTTTTACATGTCACTCCCAGTTTTACATGTCACTCCCAGTTCCCTCACCCTCCCATCTTCCCCTGCTCCATTCCCAACCCCTATCCTAACCCCTTTCTGCTCCCCAGGGAGGGTGAGGCCTTCCATGGAGAGTCTTATTTGACTCACTGTGAGAACAACAAGTCTATATTTCCTAATATCCTAAGTCTGGTCCTAGAAGCATCCCTGTCTCCCTACAGTAGCATGCTGGATTTGGTGGCTTGCTAGCGTGCCACTTAGGACATTTGAATCTGCATTTGGAAGTGACCTTAGTTCTCTATTTCCTTCTGCGTGTATTTATGTGAATATTTGCCAGGTTTTGTGGTCAGGATAACTTTAATTCTACAAAATGAATGGAGCTTATTTCCTTCCTTTGCTTTATACTGGGGACTGCTTTCAGAGCATGGAAATTATCTGTTCCTTATGAAACAGAAAGAACTTGCTTCTAAAGCTGTCTAGGTATTGTAACAATTGTGGAAGGAAATGGCTTTTTTTTAACAGTCTAATTTCCCCATGTTTTATATTTCTTTGTGATCCCAGTTTGCTAATTTTCCTAGTAAATTATCATTTTTTGAGATTTTCGAATTTGATAGCATTTTCTGTGTTATTGAAACATATCTTAATACACACATCGAACAAATCAGCCATCCATAATAAGTTTTAGTATATCTGTAGAACACGACTATTATCACCACAACACATTTACTTTTGCAAAACCTCAGAAAGAAATCTGGTACCCATTAATATTCACAGTTCATTTCCACTCAATCTCCAACCGCCTCCCTGTGCCCTGGTCATAGGCAGTCACTAATTTACTTTTTGTCTACAAAGATGTAGCTATTCTCGATGTTTAATATGAATAGACTCATACACTATGTTAAATTTTGTGACTGTCTCCTTTCATTTAGTATTACAGTACTCACAGTTAAATCATGTATGTATTAGTGCTTCACTGTCTTTTTAATTTTTCAATTAATAACCTTTCTTAAACAGTATTAAAATGTAAAATCTAAGTATATAGTACACAGACTTCCCCTAGACACCTTCTCCTCCTCACCTTAACATAGCTTTTCTAATATCCCGCCTTATTGTGATATCTAAATTGATGAATTAATATCGATATGTGATTATTAATTAAAGTTTCTAGTTTACACTAGGACTCATTGTCTGTGAATATGGTGTGGGTATTTGGCAAATGCCTCATGCCAGGCATCCTTCATTACTTCATTACAATATCATGAAGTATAGTTTAGATGAATAAGTAAAGCACAGGAGAGTTCCTAGCAGAATATAACAGAAGCTTACATGCATATTATTTAGTAAAAGATACCTGTCTACCAATACCATATGCTTATAACTCTACAGTCTTTTGGGAAGGAGAAATGAGAGACAATAAGTAGATTGACAGTAGTGAGGAACTTGAGGAGAAGAGGGAAAGACTCCTTTAAAACTCTTCTGTGCCTCAACTATTCTATTGCTCTGATAAACACCACGTCCAAAAGCAACTTGGGGAGAAAAGGGCTTTTCATCTTGGCTTACAGTCTATCTTAAAAAGAAGTTAGGGAAGGAACTCAAGGCAGAACCTGGATGTGGGAAGTGAAGCCGAAGCTTACTGGCTTGCTCCCCCATGGCTTGCTCCTTATAGCATCCAGAATCAGGCCAGGAGTTGCATCACCCACAGTGGGCTGGGCACTCCTTCATCAATCATTACTTAAGAAAATACCCTACAGATTTGACTACAGGCCAGTTTTGTGGAGGAATTTTCACAGTTGAGGTTCTCTCTTCAAAGGTGCCACTAAACAGCAGCAGCAGCAACAACAACAAAAACAACAACATTTTCCTTACTAGTCTGCAAGTTCTCCAATAAAATATTTGAGGGTGATGTGTTAACAATTCTGCATTCATAAATAATCATGGAGTCAATGATTTAGAGAATCCATGAGCTTTTTTCTTTTTGATTTTTAGACAGGGGCATATTTGGTAGAGGCTGGCTTCAGCTTTGTAACTAAGGATAACCTTGAAATTATGATTCTATTGGTCTGACTCCCAAATGCTGACATTATAGGTTTGCACCATCAGTCTGTGTTTTTGGGGTGCTGAAGTTCAAACTGAATGTTATGTTTAGACAAATCAAACATTCTACCAACCAAGCCATATCAGCCTTCCTTGTCTTTTTGTTTGTTTGTTTGTTTTGTTTTTGTTGACATAAAGACTCAGTTTATAACCCTGGATCCTGCTATTTCAAACTTGCATGTGCTGAGATGAGAAGTAAATTCTCCTATACTTGGTGACCCCTCAAAGTCTGCCTATATGATGTCGAGTATGGAAATAATAACACATGCTTCATCTTTTTCTCTCCTAAATTAAAGAATTTCAAACTTTGAAATTTCTCGGAGGTAGAAATGATTGTTATCAGGCTAGAATATATAGGAGATTATGGATATGAATATTCATCCATGGATATAGATCCATAGATGTTCTGAGAGTTCTATATGTAAAGGATTTACTTCCAACCCTTATCTAGCTCTTTGTATAATTTTTGATTGCTCTTCTGCTCAATGATTCATTTCTAGACCAGTGAGAAATCTGATTTCTTTAGAAGAATGGACAAAATGTCATGTGGAGTCATTGCTGAAGAGTTTGATATTTTATTCTTTTTTTCCCCAAGTGCATAGACATACATCATTAGACCAGTTATTGATGTTCTTTCCGTTTATTCAATGTAGGCCCTCTTAATAATGAAATTTCTCCATATTATTGACTCTACTATATAAGAAAGTGTCTAGTGAATTATACTTTCATTTGGTTTTTAGAAATTTAAAATTTTACCCTTTATTTCTTCAATGACACATGGTTTATTCACATTGTTATACAAAAGAAATTATCAAGTTTCTCTTGATACTAATTTCTGGATTCATTCCAGTGCAATCATAATAATATTGAAAAAGTGTTTTCAAGGTGTTTTGGCATTGGTTAATATCTGCCTTTGTGCTTTCAATGTTATCTGTTTTAGAAAAAAATACATGCTGATACATAAAAACAATATGATTTTCATCACTTTTGGATGGGATAGTCTACAGATTGCCCCCCCTTTTTTTCTTTGAGATAGCGTTTCTCTGTGTACCTTTGTAGACTGTAGACCAGGCTGGTCTCAAACTCAGAGATCCTCCTACCTCTGCCTCCCAGATACTGGGATTAAAGGTGTGTGCCACCACTGCCTGGCCAAATAGTTGATAGATTACATTAAGTCTATTTGATATATAAGTTAACTCTAATATTTCATTGTTGAATTTTTGTCGAGATGATCTGTCAGCAAAGGTAAAATATTACAGACACCTACTATTATTGTATTGGGGTCTGTATCTTTAGTGTATATTTTATAGTTTGTTGTTGCTTCTTGCATATACATTTACTACATTTACATTCATTTTAACTCCTTTTCTTAAGAAGTTTTTTTTTGTTTTTTTTTTTTTTTTTTTTTTTTTTTTGTTTTTTTTTAATAAGACATGGTCTCACTATGAAGTAGGCTGGCATGGAACTAGCTATGTAGACCAAACTAGCCTCAGATTCAGAGATCTACCTACCTCTGCTTACCTGGTGTTGAGATTAAAGGTGTGTGCTGCCAGTCCTGGCTCTTTTTACTTCATGGATTATCACTTTCATGAATATGTTGTGACCATCTTTGTCTCTTCTAACTTGCTTTGGCTCAAAGTCTGTTTTGTCAGATGTGAATATCTACATCTACTTAACTTATTGATTAGATTTATTTGGAATGTTATTTTTCATCATTTCAAATTCAATTGGTTATATATTGCAGGTGAGTTTCTTGAAGGCAGCCAGTGTTGGGCATTGATTTTTAATCTAACCAACCAATCTGTGTCTTTTAATTAGAACATTAAGACCATTTATTGTAGGTGGGAGTTTCTGTTTCACCTAGGCCTGCAGCTGCTTAGTTCCAAATAAACACACAGAGGCTTCTATTAATTAGTAAACTGTTTGGCCAGTGGCTCAAGATTCTTATTGGCTGGATCTTTCTTAATTATTAACCCAGTTCTATTAAATTATGTATTGCCATGAGACTGTGGCTTACCATAATGCTCCGGTACATTATTCATTCAGCAGGTACGTCACAGCTGTCTAGCCACTCTCTGCAGTTCTCCTCCCAGCTTTATTCATCAACCAATAAGAGAAATATATATTCACAGCATACAGAAGGACATCCCCAATCAATTTATATTTGGGGCTATTATTAAAAGACATGTATTACTTGCATCATTTTATTGCTTCCGTTTGGTTGTTTTGAATTATGCCTTTGTTTCTTCATCCTTTATCCATACAGAATTATTAGCCATTTATTTTTACCAAGCTTCATTTGTGTAGACACTTCTAATGTTATTTATCATTTTCTGTACCCTCATGATCACGTTTGTCTTACAACTTTTAATGTTCCTTCTTCTTTTAGCTAAAGAAACAGTTTCCTTCAAGGATAGGTTTTTCAAGTGGTCAGCTATATACATATGCACAATACCAAATGGACTCAGCGAGCTATATATAATAATTAAAGAAGAGGTCATGAATTTAAGAGAGTAAGGGGAATTTTAAGGGGATTTAGTAGGGGTGGAAATGATATAAATATAGTACTTATGTAAGAAATTCTCAAAATTAAGTAAAAATGGATCTTACTATATTTTTTCGTTTTTATTTCATTGACAACCACTGGTATAGCAGTCATTTACTAAATAAAACATTGTCTCACTAACTTTCTCTATATGAAAAAAATATGTTCACTCATGCTCTTTATAAATTATTAACTTTATGGTTGTTTAGGTGAACCCCCAGCTTTTAAAAACAATCACTGAAATAATTGTCTCAAGAAACAGTAATACGAAGAAATTACCATTCTACGACAGTTACTATACATCATATAAAGGTAAGTGATCTTGAAAAACCAAGATATAGATATACAATTCAGCAGCCCCTTAAGATATTCCCAAGGCCTTTTTCCAATTAATTTGTTTCTTTAATTTTAGATGTACAATGGTTTGGCTGTATATATGATTGTGTACCATGTAAGTGTAATACCTATAGAATCCAGAAGAGGATGTGGGATTCCCCTGGAACTGGAGTTACAGACAATTGTGTGCCATCATGTGAGTGCTGGGAACTGAACACTAGTCCCCTGGAAGAGTAGTCAAAGCTCTTAATCACTGAGTGATAGCTCTAGTTCCTTCTAGTCAATTTTGGCTATTATACAGCTATTATAAGAGGTATGTTATGGGTTGTTTTTCCTACTGGTCTTGTCCCTCTGACATGCCAGCCCCCAATAACACACAGAGACACTGTATTAGATATAGTTCTGTTGGCCAGTTACTAGTTTTTTATCGGCTAGCTCTGTCTTAAATATTAACCCATTTCTATTAATCTAAGTATTTCCATGTGCTAACTCCACCCTACCACTTCCTCTCTCCTCCTAGTCTGCTCACCCCGCCTATCTTGCTTTCCTATTGGCCAACACTGCTTTTATTCATTAACCAATAAGAGAAATATATTTATAGAATGACATCTCCCATCAGAGGAACTTGATATTTTGTGAAAATAAACATATCTAAATAGTCTTTTATCCTTCACTCCACGTAACTACTCCTCATTCATAGTAACTGGTACACTAAAAGAAAGGCAGTAATCTTGCTGTGGTGGCTAGAATTTTGAGTCTGAAGATAATAGAGAGACATAGGGAGAAAAGAAGTTTCAAGGAGAGCAAATATGGAAGGAAGAATTTTGGAAGAAGAAAGAATTAGCAAGGATCTTTGAGTTAAACCAAAATGACAAATTTAGGAACGTTGTTTTGACCTAAGTCACAGGCAGTTGAGAAAGGGATAGTGATACAAGGAACATTAGGGCATAGTTCAAGCCTAAGATAGCCAACCCCCATTTGTATCATGGTGTCCAGTCTTTTAATGCAGAATATTTTAAAGCTTCAATCTAATCCATAGGTAATCTTCAAATCTCAAAAACCAGTTATTTATGTAAGAGCTTGTAGTGTTTGTTCATTTACAGCACCACAAATCTGACCTTATATAAAACTACTTTCTAGTAGTCTAACTTGGGGGGGGGCAGGGTAATACAGTATTCTAGAAGTAGTCACTGGTACTGGACAACCAGAAATAATGAATTTTAGTTAATGTTCTATTTTCATTTGCTCATGAAATTCCAGGGCCTTAGTGGCCCTGCTGTATAACATAGGGACTGATGGGACACAAATATGTAGCATATAAATCAACTGTGAGTTATAACATTGAAAAATAGTCTGTGGTCTTGGGAATGTGATTTGTTTAACCTGAGAAAAGTAAGTGCATCCAAGACTAGACAATATATTTGTGCTAAACTTGAAAGTCTAATTTAACTGGGTGTGGTAGTCATGCCTTCTATCTTAGATTCTATTTGGGAGCCAGAAAGAGGATTGCAAACTTAAGGGAAGCTTGGATTAGTTAGTGAAACCCTGTATATAAATAAAATTTCTAAAAAGGCTAAGAATGCAGCCTAGTGCTCGAGTCCTTGCATGATATTCATGAGGTTCATGGGAAACTAAGCCACCACAGTACAAAACAAAATGAAAATCAACTACAGTAAAATTCTTTCCTTCACTGTTTTTGTCAAATACAAAAGGTGTAGAAGACACCATTTTAGCATTTACAGAAATAAAAGTAAACTGAATAGAGTCTAACAGTTGTGCTCTCCAGCTGCTGCAGGTGCAACAGCTTACATGTTGGTATTAGTTCAGAGGTCCTCTGTGTTCCAGGGACTCAGATGGAGCTGACAGACTCCTTCCTAGTGATGTACACACTAACAAAAAGCTGGAGCCCTTTTGTCCTTTGCCAAAGTCCTACATGGTTCATTTGTTGAGGACTGCAGTAATATTGAGTACCTCTTCTGAATGGTTTATCCTGTGCATTCTGCCAGGATAGGATAAAAGATGTAAGGCCTGCCAGTGGACTTTAAAATGTTCATTTAAAAATAGTCCTTCATTATTAAAAAAGCAACCTTAATTATTACTTACTACAAATAGACCACACATTTCGAATAGTTTAATAAACGAGTGGATAAGAAAATAGTTAATGAGTACTGGTGGGTTCATTTGCATGTTGTCCCATACCCAAAAGTAATACTGCAACATCACAATTTTCAGCCAAATTACAAGCTCAACAAATTAACATAATTTGTTAATTTCCTTTTTAATTGCACTGCAAACACCAGCATTTCTGTCTTTTGGCTTTTTTGACATGCAAGCTTCTTCAAAGCAGAAAGACTTCAGTATGGCTAAATCTAGGTCTTTAACAAATAAAGCTGGTTTTTATTGGTTTTTCTTTACCAACTAAGATTTATACATTAATCACTCAACTGATACATCTTAAACATTCTAGTTAAAATACACAGGGCTGGCCAGAATTGTTTACTCCACAGCACACATTCATTTACCTATAAAGAATACATTAGAAGTGTAAATGGGTAAACTCAATCTTCCCATGCAAAGAGATCAAATGAATTCATGGTGAACTTATCAAAGATAGGGGACTAATTGTTATTGAAATTCAGCTAAGTAATTTCTTAGCCATTTTAGTTGTCATGTTGTAGAAAATTTACCACCAAGAAGAAATGGCAAAGCAGGATCTACTTGTCCTTTTTCCAAAGGCTAAATAGTTTGTTCTTGTCCTATAGTGTGTAGCAACTCTCTATTTAATCATTAAAAGAAATGTTGAAATGTTTTAAGAATTTACAATCCACAATCCCAGAAAATCTAGGTAAAAATGGAGACCTTAAGAGGAACACACATGGAGGGACCCAGGAAGGGAAAATAGTTAAGATCTCCTGGGTAAACTGGAAGTGGGGTAGAAGGGAGAGGATGGAGGCGAAGAATATGAGAGATCAAGAAGGCTGAGTTGGGGGCAGAGGAGGAAAGCAATGAAAGATATCTTGATAGAGGGAGCCATTATGGAGTTAGGAAGAGACCTGGTGCGGGACATTCCCAGGAATCCACAAGGATGACCCAAGCCTTATAAGATTAGTGACTATCCTGATTGACATCATAGGACCTACATCCAGTAACTGGTAGAAGCAGATGCAGTGACCCACAGCTAAGCATTGGGCCGGGCTCCTGGAGCTTAATTGAAGAGAGGGACGAGGGATCATATGAACAAGGTGGGGGGAGGGTCAAGATCATGATGGGTAAAACTACAGAGCCAGCTGATCAGAGCTAGTGGGAGCTCAAGGACTATGGACTGACAGCTGGGGAACCTTCATGTAACTGAACCTGACTCTCTCAATGTGGGTGACAGTTATGTGACTTGATCTGTTGGGGTGCTGGCAATGGGACCAGGACATATCCCAGGTGCATAAACTGGCTTTTTGGAGCCAACTCCCTGTGGTGGGATACCTTGCTCAACCTTGATGGGGGGCAGTGAGGCTTGTTCCTGGCTCAACTTGGTATGCCAGACTTTGTCGACTCCCCAAGGAAGGACTCACCCCCTCTGAGGAATGGGTGGTGGTGGGAAGTAGGGAGGCAGGGGTTGGGGGAATGGAAGGGTAAGCAGGGGTTGATATGTAAAATATTTTAATTAAAAAAAAAAACAATTCTGAAATCCTACAGAATGGAGACTTAGCCCAGAATGAGGGTTCAGTGTGCTTGCATGATAGAGTTAGTCTGATGGAATGCAGACCTCTGTAGCATTTTTATTTAAAGATTCACTTAAGCTAATATTACATCTGGCTAATGTAAATATCTGTATCCAGCCCCATTGCTGACAATAGAAATTTGTTAAACACCATTTCGTAGGCATCATGTGCTTTGACTTGGGTATAATCTTATGATCATGTCTTATTGCACTACTTTTTTACTATCATTTAAATATGACCAGTCACAGAAGCAAGTGTTCATAGCATATCATTGAAACCAAGGTTGTAAATACCATACCATTTTGAAGCAATTCTTTATGCTTTTAGCGATTCATTTAGTCCATTTCCTTGTTGACGGATGGTCTTTCAATTGGGATTCCAAAAGGCTCCCCATTCTTTCTTCTATTTTTTTTTGATCACTATACCCATTTGTTTGTTCCACAGTATTTATCATAATTTAAAAATGCACCTATACCTTGTTTTTGTTGTCTCTACTTCTAGACTATCAGCTATGCAAAGGAAGAAACAATATTTATTTTTTATTCACCATTTTTCCATTTTTAATTTGGATTTCAAATTGGCAAATCATAGCAGCATTTATTTATGTGATACAAAGTGATACTATGATTGAAGAATACTCATGGTTTAGAGAGATAAAGTAACATATCCACCACTTTTTGAAATTCACCTATGTATCTCTTAGCCTAGCAAAGTAAGAGACTCTAAATGTTTTGGAAAGGGAGACAGACACAAAATACTGTTATGAGTAAATGAAGCAAGGTAGGTGGTAGAGTTGCTTAAATATTGGATCTGTCTCTATATGCTGAAGACTTCCAAATTAACATCATGGCTGCATTTTACTTTACCTCACCCTTTGTGATTTGTGTGGGCATAGTGAAACATTTGCTGTACCCTAAAGTCCACAGATATCTCAGCTAGCATTCCAATTTATAATTTATCTTTCCTCTTAAATCTCATGACACTAGTATACATTAGCATATGTCTTAGTTACTGTTTGATTGCTGTAAAGAGACACCAGGATCATGGCAACCTATAGAAGAAAGCATTTAATTGGGGACTTCCTTACAGTTTCAGAAGGTGAATCCATAAACATTATGGCAGAAAGCATGGCAGCAGGCAGGCAGGCAGTTATGGCATTGGAGCAGTAACTGAGTGTTTATATCTTATCTAGAAGCATCAGGCAGTAAGAGAGAGCTAATTGGGAATGGCCTGGGCTTTTTAAACCTCCAAATCCATGCCCCAGTGACATATCTCCCCCAAGAAGGCCACACATCTTAATTCTTTCTAAACAGTTCTACTAACTGGGAACTAAATATTCAAATACTTGAGTCTGTGGATACCATTGTCATTCAAAATACCATGGTGTGTATTCATCTTTTCCCCACCGACCCACACAAAGTAAAACCTGCTAATACAGTCTTGCCAGTGTGTCCTTCAAGTGACTCTTGGATCTGCCCTTTCATTTCCACCTCTGTTGAGATGAACTGTGGTCAGATACTCAAAATTGCTTATCTATCTAAACACTTGGAGAGTTTCATTCTACTCTCTGCTTTCTTGTTCTTATTCTGTAAAGACCACATTCTTTCCATAAGTATGTAAATACTGTTCTCTTTCTCATCCCAGAATTCAATAAGAACTGGCACTGTATAGAAATAATTGGAACCTTACTGAGATATTTAAAGATTACAGACATATGATTTCTTCAAGATTGATTTCCTTTTTGTTTTCCTACTTCAAATCCAACAGAATATTACTAAAACTTTTGAGCTACTGAAGGTACAGAATTATTCTATAAGGAAGAATAGAAAAATTGTATTTCATTTTCTTCTAGTATCTATTTGTGATAGATGATATGACCATAAATCTTCATTTAAATATGGAATTCTAAATCAACATACCACCAGAGTTTTATAAAAGCTGCATGAATCCTATATCTGAGGTTGACAAACCCTATTTAACATCATATTTAATTACTGTAGAGTCAGTTCTCAGATCCTGTTTCTGTATTATTAAAATGAATATGCAGTTTCATTTAGGTGTAGTATTTAAACACTTTGTAAATCTAGGGAATGATTGCTGTGGCATGATTTCTTTCCTTCACCTGATATTTTTGTTTTCTTTGTTTTTCTTGTGCCGACATGCTAATCAGTGAGATTAGGAAGAAAATATGATCTTAGTAAAACAATATTTGATTCAGTGCTGATTTTCAAATGAGACACTTGGAAGTACCAGAGGTTTTTGAAAGTGGCTTGAGGATCACTTATACCAGTTTTTATAAAGTTCCAAGTGAGTAAGACCCAGCCTGCTAACCCTTTTCAACAAGACAGCTGTGCTTTGGTGTATGTGGGTCCACACTACTGACTTATTTAAAATAATAATGTCTTGTAAAACTTTAGAGAGCTACTGTGCTTCAGGAATGAATTTGCTGGTTGCTCCTGAATTGAATATTCTACTTACATAATAATTCCATGGTTTTGTATTTATATTTATTTGTATCCTCCTCTTCATAAGGATAAAGCACAAGAAAACCCAGGCTTGTCATGTAAATCTGATCATTAGAATACAGATTGTTTGTAATTAGTGGTATAATAGTGTATAAATTTCAAATTTTATGGATTTTTGATTATTTCTTTATGTAGGTAGGTTAAGTCCACACAAAGTGTCCTATCCTTCTTTTATGTCCAAAGAGTAAAAGACAGAAGATATATTGTCACTAGGGATATAGATCTCCTGTTTAGTTAACTTGAATTAATAAATCATTTGGTCTTGATGCTGTTGGTAAACAGGATGGAATGCATGATTTCTGAGGGTAGGATGGCAGGGTCTTAACACAGCTCATGGAAATCCATATAAAGGAGCAAATTATATTGAAAAGTAACAATACATATCATTGTGACATCTTTTGGAGGGCAGTCTTCCAGTTTCTGGCATGCAGGGCCATGATAGGAGAGAGATAGGGACTTGGAAGCAAAGAAAATGGTTCCTCTCATTTGACTGTTTTTCTATATTGCCTAGAAATGGCTGGCACAACTTTTGATGTCTCTCTTTGGAATGAAAAAAGACCCTAAGGCCTCCTGTAAGTTTGTTGATCTGAGTCAAGTTGCAAAATACTAAGTAACCAAAACCTCATCTTCTCAAATTCCTGGCTAGGCCTCTTACCCTAGTAGACTTACTTATATTCCTGTGTACACCAGTCTTGTTCCTCAAAGTGTGGACCCCAGGCTAGAAAATGACCATTACCTGAAAAATTTGTTTGAACTTCAAACTCTCAGGCCAAATTCTAGGGGTTGCTGAGCTAGGGTCTGGATTCTATTAAGATGGTAGGCATTCACATACTCACAACTTGAGTCTATATATTGAAGCTCTGTCATCATTAGCTAGAATAGCTTCCATGTAACCAGATCACTCAGGTCTAAATGCAGGTTTGTGAAACACAGACCATTTTCAGTCCTGAGTATTTTAAGAGTTGGCTTGAAGTGGGAAGCATGGATTTTGGGTCAGCACTTCCTATTGACCATAGAGATTCATTGCTTTGTGTGGAGCCATGTGATTGGAGCAAGGCCATAGCAAACCTTATTACCTGTGAGGCCTAAGGAAAGGACTTGGTTGTCTTAGTCTGTGAGTGACACTGTTGACAGGTGCCCTAAATATACAAGGGGATGGGAGTTGGGTAGGAGATTTTCTAGCTCTTCTCAAAAGTGTGTTGGACCCTTGTGGTGGTGGGACCATTATCATTTTAGAAGGAAACCATAATGAAACATCTTTTTACTTATCTGTAGAAGGTATACTATAAAGTAAACTCTTTCAAGGCCTAATAACGGTTCAATTGAAATGGCTGCTGGCCTGTATCAGAAAGCAGGTGGATGTTGATGTGTATATGAAAATTCTTTGAATAATATCCTACAAATAGAACACAGTTTCCCTTAATCAACTGAAATCACTATCTGATGTGCTTCCAGTAGTGCATGGTGGCTATTGAAAGGGCCGTGATCCAGTGCCAATTACTATCACCTGGATGATAACTGTGGTTGACCAAAAGAAAACATGATAATAAATCCGATAGATTTCTGTTTTAGATTTTATATCTTATTTTCTTCATCTGTAAATAGGTCTGAATGTCCTCACCCTACCTATCTGGGTATCTCACTAGATTGCTCTATAATATAATAGTAGATAACATGCTTTAAAAAGAAGTATTTTATTTTTAAATGTGTGTGTGTGTGTGTGTGTGTGTGTGTGTATGTGTGTGTGTGTGTATGTGCATATGAGTACAGCCAGAAGAAGACATTGGATCCTCTGGAGGTAGAATCGCAGGTGGTTGTGAGATTCCCGAAATGTATGTTGGGAACCCAACTCAGGTCCTTTGGAAGAGCAGCAAATACTTTTAAATGCTGCACCATAGTTCCAGATCCTCAAAAGTGATTTTATAAGTGACAAGTGAAACATACACAAGGAAATAAGCATCCCACTGTTTGTTGCTTCCTTGTGAATGAGTGTTCATCAGTGCTTTTTGTTTTAGTTTGTGGCTGTACTGTGCAAAGCTTCACAGCTTTTCTATTGCATGATCTCTGCAATTACCCACCCCTACACTCCTGACATCTTCCAGTCCCTTCCATGCAGACACACTGCTGTGATTCTCATTTCTCAGTTCCACAAGCAAGGGGGAGATGTGGGATTTTATATTAGGAAACAGTTCTGAAGAGACAAATAATTGCGTTTGGAAAGAGACTTCTTTTCTCTTCCAAAAATTCATATTTGTTGGTTAAAATTGATGTGACTTTATATTTTTGGCTAGAACTCTGCAGTATTCCATTGAGCAATAATTATTCCTTTGGTGATGCAGGAGTTTGCTGAGAGATGGGAACTAAATCTAAGAGAGTGAATCCATCTGGTATATATGTTGAAGCTCTCTCTGAGGCCACTGACACTGAAATATTAATGCTAGATTTTTATCTACTGGTATCATTTTGATATTGATATAATGTGAGCTCATGCCCTGGGTCACTGGACCAAAGGCTGAATTCCATTCCCTTACATGGCATTGGATACACCACACAGTGGACTCATATTTCCTTATCAGAGCAAGACGGTAAGATAAACCTTACTTTCTAATCATGAATGATAAAAAGTCAGCAGCTAGAAGACCCAGGGCCTTTTAATACCTGTAGTATCAGGAACTACGTTGGCAGGACAACAGAGTCTCCCTTTCGCCCTCTAGGTAGTTAATCCTAGATTAGTTTGAAACCCTGAGAGGTAGATGACCTTGAAAGGCATTTCCTTAGGTGGTTTACTTTGAAACCTTCATTTTACATTATGGTGAAGCTAGGTTATACTAGAACCTCATTGAACCCTGTCCTGTTTGGTGGGACTCTTGAATCTAGCCTAGCCTGTGGTAGGCCTTTCTCTATAATGCTGAACTCTTTCTGTCTGTTTGGAGGTCCCTTGACACATACACTTACTGATCAGGTGACAGGTTGGCAGGACTGTTTTCATGTCCATCATTCATGGGGTTAATGTGGGGAGTTGCACGCCAGTACATTTATAGTATTTAACCCTTTCTACTCTCTAGTGCTGAAAAGAAAATGCTATTCAGAGCATCTGGTCAGGTGTAGTCATCATAAGATGGTATAAAAAGCTTCTTATAAGATGGAGTCTCTCAGAGCAAGGCACAGTCTGTAAATTAATTGTTTTGCACAATATGACATAACTTAGGTCAGGGCACAGCTCGATCTCCACAGTATCTTAACACCATCTCACTTTTCACTCGTGGTTGAGTCCAAGTTCCTGCCTATGCTTGTCTGGAAGAATTAACCAAAGTGAACACAAGGGGATTTGTTGGTCTTCTATGAAATAAAATGCTATGAGATACCAAAGAGCTGACTGTTCAGATTTATTAGCAGAATCTGGCTGATTTGAGCTTTTTGACATTTTTTTCCTTTTTCTCTGTAGTCCAGTGTGAAAGAGCTTCTCCAGGGCATATTATCAGTGGAAGGAATTTAGAGCATCCATTTGTCATCTGTGCATGGTTGAGGAGAAGGCAATAAAAGAATTGCTAGCATTTCCTGAAAATCTATTGAGGAAGACTATTGATTATTTTCCACATATCTTCCACCTTTATCAAAGAAAAAATTCTTAGCATTCACTGTGCAGTGTCCCTCTGTAGTGTTACAGTGTGTGTGACATTTAAAGTTTTCCTCATACATTTGCCCTTGCCCTTATTAGAAGATCACTTACATTTCTAGCACTTCTGTGAGCTGTGATCTAGATTGCTTCAAGGCCTTTGAGTAGGACAGACAAACCCAAATGTACAAATCATTGTTGGCCATTTTTAGCCTGTTGTTCCTTCTCTCCTACCATGCAGTACCCCCTCTAGCCCACTGCCTCCAGTATAGAATTGGAGATGTTATGATTTTTCTTTCTTGATTCTAGGCTTTGGAGTAAACAAAGTACCCAAAGCTACATGTCAGCAAATGTTTTAGTCTTTGAAGTAGAGAGTGTTTTGTTTGGTTGGTTTTGTTTTTTAAACCTACATAGGCACCTGCTTTCTATTGCATGTAGATTAGCCTAGCTTGCTTTGATGCTTTGTTTTAAATTATTAATGATATCTATATTCATAAGCTCCCCATATTCAGTGCCAGAGATAGCTAAAAATATTATGACTGCTGTGTATGTGTGTGTTAGGCCTTTTAGTTGGCTCCCGGATCATCTTTTCACAGAGTTTCACACTTTTCCTGTTGATGGGCAAAGGTTTGTTTGCTTTCCTTTTTATCTGCTTCTCTTTAGCACAGTGAGCATCATGGAAGCATTAACAACACATGGCTGCATTCTGCCACATTTCCATTTGTCAATGCTCATGGGAGAATTAGAATCCTATTCAGAGCAGAACCATTTTCTCTAAGCTTAGAACATGTGGAGGGTCTAGAATCACATGTTCTAATTTTGTCTCATAGTTGGAAAATTTCCTCAAGCTCCTTGCTTCATTAAAGCAATGCTTTGAGACATGGTGTTTTTCTCTTGACAAAAGAGGTCTAAGATCATCTCTGTTTCATTTAGTTTCTTTGTGTGTTGCCTTTCATTCTTTAGCCCATGTAGTATTGAGCAAACTTGCCACTGGAAATTTTCAAATAACTCTTTTTATTTTTTAGATTGCAATATATACATCATTTAGCACTTCCCTGTCTTTTCACCAAACCCTCCCAGGTACCCATCTTCTTGTTTTCTTTCAAACTTTTGGCCTCTTTTTCTTTAACTGTTACAATTTTGAAACACTGTGTAGAATGGTATGTTTTCTAGTTGCTTTTTTTCCTTTCTGTTGCTGAGATAAACACCATGACCAAAAGCAACTTGGAGAAACAAAGAGTTTATTTCATCGTTTGCTTCCAGGTCCCAATTCATTATTGAAGGACATCAGGGCAAAAACTCATGCAGGAACAGCAGGAACCATGGAATGAAACTACTTTCCAACTTTCTCACTGATTCATGTGTAGTTTGATTTATTACATTCCCCAGGCCTACCTGTGTAGGGATGATGCATCCTAAAGAGGGTTGGTCCATCCATTATCAATTGCCAACGAGAAAATATCCCAATTGTGGGTCTTTGTGTTAATTCCCATCTACTTGCAAACAGTGGCTTCAATGAGAAGTGTAGTGGTACAGGGATCTATGAGTGTAGCAATATGTCATTTTATTACTACTTCCTTAGCAGAATGATAGCAGTATGTTTTCCCCTAGGTAGGCTCATGTTACATCTGGTTTTATTCTCTTGGTCACTTTATCAGTGTCTGGTATGGGTTCCATCTCATAGAGTTGGCTTTAAATCCAATTAGAAATTCATAACATTTGTGTCACTATTGTAGTATATCTTACAGACAGATTGCTGTTGTAGGTTGCAGGTTTTGTAACTGGGTGATATTGATGATTGTCTTTCTTCTCCAGTAGCAAACATAGTACCAGCCAGTACCAAAAATGTTCATCAGTAGAGATGAACATTGGGCACTTCTAATTGGGCACCAGATTGACTTCTTTGTGTTTGATAACATAAGCAAATGTCAACCCTGGTAACCAATGGCTTTCACTTGGTATATCAACTATACTCTAGGGCAGGTTTTATGCCCAGGAATAGTTGGCCAATACAAAATAAACTCAATATCTTGTTTTGGCATTTTCTGTCTCATTTCTTTTAGAGGGGGTTGGATTTTTTTGAACAAGAAAGGAGAGATCATGAAGATGGGTATTATAGGGATAGGAAAAATATGGGAAGAAGAGTTGGGGGAAAACATAATCAACATATATTTTATGAAAAGTGTAACAAAAAGGGTAATAGTGGCACATGCCTTTAATCCCAGCACTTGAGAGGCATAGATGGGAGGATCTCTGTGAGTTCAAGGCCAGCCTGATTTTTAGAGCAAGTTCCAGGACAGGCTCCAAAGTTACAGAGAAACCCTGTCTTGAAAAACCAAAAAAAGAAAAGAAAAGAAAATGCCCCGAAGACACGATGACTGATGACAGGGCAACTGATCTAGGCAGCTTTTCAGTTGGTTCCTTTTTCCCGGGTTACTCAGTTTGTGTTAAGTTGACAATAAAAACAAACCCATCTAAGAGAACTCATTTGGAATGCTAGAGCAGAGTAGAAACTTCCTGGTCAAGACTCTGACACGAGAATTTTGAGAGCCATTGCATACATGATTTATTCAGTAGATTGGAAGCAATGTTGACAGGGAGGAAGCACAGATGATCCTGGAGGAGCAGAAATGAAAGAGAAAAGTAGTAAGACCAGAAGACTGCTCCTAATCCCAAAGTAAAGTATGAGCCAAAGTTAGAACATTCAGTGTGGCTTGAAGCCAGAGATCTGCATCAGTGAGGGATGTATGTGATCTGTCTCTATCTTAGGGTATAGACAAGATCTGCTTTGGAATATGGGATTGAGAAAAGAACACTGGTGGATTGGATTTTATTATTGTCTTGAAATGTGTGATATTTCAGAATGTACAAAGATCCCAGTATGAACACCTTACGCTAATTTAGTTCATTGAGATTTCACTTAATGAGTGGCCAACTGGGCTGGCTAGGCTTGTAGGAGCAAAGCTCGAGTCATTTCAAAATATGTTTGGCATGAAAATAGCTATGTATTGTTTCCAGTGCACTGTAGTTGCAGCAGTCATTGTTCTCACCTTCGCTACGTCCAATATGCCACACTGGAAAGATGCAATGATAACACAAGCATGAACAGATTTACAAGCTAGTCTCCGAGGAAGTATTAATTCATCCCTCCAACCATGAGCAGAGAAACTCTCTAACAAAGAGAAGTTCTGGGACATGTACCCTATTCTGAGAAAGCTGCTCTTAAGTAGTTTAGTTCACAGGCCTTGGGAAAATGTTTACTAGTATGTAGTTTGACTTTTCAAAAAAGTCTTGCTGAAGTCCTTCTAACTAGTTGGTTCTAAGGATCAACCTTAGATCAACAGTTATCTGTACACTGTTTTTTATTTGTATTGTAATTTTACATATCGATCCCAGTTAACGCTCCTCCCTCTTTCTTTCCTTCTCTCCCACACTCCCATGCCCCCTGACCACCCTCCCCTCCCATTTCCCCCCAACTCAACATGTAGGGTGATGACCTCCAGGAGGGGTCATCTAAATCTGTCAAGTCATTTGGAGCAGGGACTAGGACTTCTTTCCTGTCTCTAGGCTAAGGGAGTATCCCTACATGAGGAATGTGCCCCCAAAGTCCTTTTGTGCACCAGGAATACATCCTGGTTCCACTGTCAGAGGTTCCTTAGACACTTCAGGAATTCTAGCTGAGACCCATGCTCATGGAGTCCGAGTCAGTCCAAAGCTGTTTTTCCAGCTATCACATTGGGAGCTCATTAGCTCCTCCTTGTTCAGGTCAGCTGTCTCTATGAGTTTCTGTAGCCTGGTCTTGTCCTCCCTCTCTGCATCTGTATTCCAGTTCGGCTTAGCGTTTAGTTGTGGGTGTTTGCTTCTGTTTCCATCAGTAACTATCTGTGGGGCTCTATGATTGTGGATAAGTTAGTCACTGATCTCATTATCAGGGAAGGGCATTTATGCTCAAATTGTTAGTTGGGGTCAGTCTTGTAGGTCTCTGAACATTTCTCTAGAGTCAGTTTTCTCTTTAAACTTATAATGGCTCCCTATTTTATTCTCTCTCTCTCTCTCTCTCTCTCTCTCTCTCTCTCTCTCTCTCTCTCTCTCTCTCTCTCTCTGTTTCCTTTAGTCTATTCCTTCCCTGACTCAATCTTACTAGTCCCATGTACTTTTCTATCCACCCCCACTTCTCTTAGCTCCCTCTTGACTCATTGCCCCCCGCATGCCGAATATGCTCAGTAGATCTTGTCTCTTTATCCTTCTATGAGAGACCTTATATGAATCTCTTAGGCTGGTCATTTGTTGTTCTAGGTCTAAAATCCATATATGAGTGAGTACATACCATGCTCCTCTTTTTGTGACTGGGTTACCTCACTCAGGATGGTTCCTTCAAGTTCCATCCATTTGGCTGTGAATTTCAAGATTCCATTGTTTTTTTCCCGAAGATTAGTATTCGTTGTGTAAATGTGCCACATCTTCTTTATCCATTCTTCAGTTGAGGGGCAGCTAGATTGCTTCCAGTTTCTTCCTATTACAAATAATGCTGTTATGAACATAGTTGAATGCATGCCTTTGTTGCATGGATGTGGATCATTTGGGTATATCCCTAAGAGGGGGATTGCCGGGTCATGTGGTAGACTGATTCCCATTTTCCTGAGGAACCACCATAGTGATCTCCAAAATGGCTGTACAAGTTTACACTCCCACCAGCAGTAGAGGAATGTTCTCCTGTCTCAACATCCTCTCCAGCATAAACTGATATTGGTGTTTCTAATTTTAGCCATTCTGGCAGGAGTGAGATGGTATTGCATAGTTGTTTTGATTTGGATTTCCCTGATAGCTAAGGATGTTGCGCACTTTCTTAAGTGTCTTTCAGCCTTTTTGATTTCCTCTATTGAGAATTCTTTTTTTCCAGTTCTGTACCCCATTTTTAATAGGGTTACTTGGTTTCTTGAGTTTCTTGACAAGTTTCTTGAGTTCTTTGTATATTTTGGAGATCAGCCCTCTGTGAGATGTAGGGTTGGTGAAGATCTTTTCCCAGTCTGTGGGCTGCTGTTTGGTCTTGGACAACTGTGTCTTTCATCTTAAAGAAGCTACTCAGTTTGAGGAGATCCCATTTATTAATTGTTAATCTCAGTGTCTATGCTACTGGACTTATGTTCAGGAAGCGGTCTCCTATACCAATTTGTTCAAGGGTACCTCCTATTTTCTCTTCTGAGAGGTTCAGTGTGGCTGGATTTATGTTGAGGTCTTTGATCCATTTGGACTTGAGTTTTGAACATGGCAATAGACATGGGTTTATCTACAGTCTTCTACACACCATCATCCAGTTGTGCCAGTACCATTTGTGGAAGATGCTTTCCTCCTTCCATTGCATAATTTTAGCTGATTTACAAAAAAAATAAGGTGTTTGTAGGTGTGTGGGTTACTGTCAGTATTTTTGATTTGATTCCATTGGTCTATCTGTCTATTTTTGTGCCAATACCAGGCTCTTTTCAGGACTGTAGCTCTATAGTAGAGTTTAAACTCGGGGATGTTGATGCCTCCTGAAGTTCCTTTATTGTACAGGGATGTTTTGGCTATCCTGGTTCTTTTGTTTTTGCATATGAAGTTGAGTATTATCCTTTCAATGTCAGTGAAGAATTGTGCTGGCATTTTAATGGGGATTGCATTGAATCTGTACATTGCTTTTGGCAAGATTGCAATTTTTACTATGTTTATCCTGCCTATCCAAGAGCTTGGCAGATCTTTCCATTTTCTGGTATCTTCTTTAATTTCTTTCTTTAAAGCCACAAAGTTCTTGCTATATATATCTTTCACTTGTTTGGTAAGCATTACTTTAAGAACCTTTATGTTGCTTGTGGCTATTGTAAAGGGTGATGTTTCTCTGATTCTTTCTCAGTCCCTTTGTCGTCTGTATATAGTAGGGCTAATGATTTTTTTTTTGGAGTTTATCTTGTATCCTGCTAGTTTGCTGAAGGTGTATCAGCTGTAGGAGTTCCCTGGTAGAGTGTATTGGGTTGCTTATGTAAACGATCATATCATCTGCAAATAGAGACAGTTTGACTTCTTCCTTTCCAATTTGGATCCCCTTGATCTCCTTTTATTGTCTTATTGCTTTAGCTCAAACTTCAAGCTCAGACTTCAAGTACAATATTGAAGAGATATGGAGAGAGAAGGCAGCCTTGTCTTGTTCCTGATTTTAGAGGAATCACCTTAAGCTTCTTTCCATTCAGTTTGATGTTGGCTGTTGGTTTACTGCATATTCTCTTATTATGCTTAGGTAAGTTCCTAAAGGTCTCTCCAAGACATTTATCATGAAAATGTGTTGAATTTTGTCAAAGGATTCTTCAGCAACTAGAGGGATGAAGATGATTATATGCTTTTTCTTTTTCAGTTTGTTTATATGTTAGATCTCGTTGATAGATTTTCATATGTTGAACCATCCCTGCAACACAAGCCCACTTGGTCACAGTGGATGATTTTTCTGATGTGTTCTTGGGTTCGGTTTGCCAGTATTTTATTGAGTATTTTTGCATCAATGTTCATGATGGATATTGGTCTGTAGTTTTGTTTTTTAATTTTGTCTTTGTGTGACTTGGGTACCAAGGTGATTGTGGCTTTGTAAAAAGAGTTTGGTAATCAACCTTCCGCTTCTATTGTGTGGAACAATATGAGGAGTATTGGTATTAGCTCTTCTTTGAATTTCTGGTAGAATTCTGCACTGAAGCCATCTGTCTCTGGGCGTTTTTTGGTTGAGAGGCATTGAGGACTGCTTCAATTTCATTAGAGGTATAGGTCTATTTAAGTTGCGTATTTTTTCTTGATTTAATTTTGTTAAGTGATAGTTATCCAGAAATTTGACCATTTCCTTTGAATTTTCAAATTTTGTGGAGTACAGGTTTTCAAAGTATGACTTGAAAATTGCCTGGATTTCCTCTGTGTCCGTTGTTATGTCTCCTTTTCGTTTCTGATTTTGTTAATTTGCATGTTCTCTCTATGCTTTTTGGTTAGTTTGGATAAAGGTTTGTCATCTTGTTGATTTTCTCAAAAAACCAACTCTTTGTTGCATTGATTTTTTTTGTATTGGTATTCTGGTTTCTACTTTATTGATTTCAGCCCTCAAATTGATTATTTCCTGGCATCTACTCCTCCAGGGTGAGTTTGCTTCTTTTTCTTCTAAGGCTTTCAGTTGTGCTGTTAATTCTCTTGTGACTATCCTCCATTTCCTTCATATGGGCACTTAGTGCAATGAACTTCCCTCATAGCACTGCTTTCAAAGTGTCCCATAAGTTTGAGTATGTTGTGTCCTCATTCTCGTTGAATATTAGAAAGTCCTTTATTTCTTTCTTTATTTCTTCTTTGACCCAGGAGTGGTGCAATTGCACATTGTTCAGTTTCCATGAGTTAGCAGGTTTTCTGTTATTTGTGTTGGTACAAATAATGGTTTAAAGTAAAAATCCAACAACAGAGCAATCCACACATCATTTCTCTCTCCCAGTCTGTTCTTTTTTAATAATTAGATTTTTATATATTATTTTGATACAGAATCTTACTCTGTAATCCAGTCAGGCCGCTAATTTCACTGTTCCTACCTCAGCTCCACTACAGATGGGCTTATAGGAGTTTGCACCCATAAGCTACCAGCATACCATTTCTCTCTCCTGGTCCTGTTCTTGTTTAATAATTAGTTTTTTCTTTTTTATTTTAATTAGAAACACTTTTTTTTAAAATAAACATGCCAATCCAAGTTCCCTCTCCCTCCCCTTCTGTCCTGTTCCCACCAGCCTCCCCTATCCCATCCTCTTTCTGCTCTCCAGGGAGGCTAAGGCCTTCCATGAGGGATCATCAAACTCTTTCATATCATTTGGAGCAGGTCCTAGGCTCTCCCTCATGTGTCTATGTGGAATGGGCTCCCAATGTCCCAATACTGAACCACTACTAAGAGGCGTCATAGACTGCCCAGTCCTCCTAACTGACACTCACATTCAGGGAGTCTGGGTCGGTCCTGTGATGGTTTCCCTGCTATCAGTCTGGGGTCCATGAGCTCCCCCTTATTCAGGACAGCTGTTTCTGTGGTTTTTTTCCAGCCTGGTCTTGACCCCTTTACTTATCACTCCTCCCTCTCTGCATCTGGATTCCATGAGTTTGGCTCAGTGTTTAGCTGTGGGTGTCATTTTCTGCTTCCATCAGCTACTGGATGAAGGCTCTAGCATGGCATATAAGGTAATCATCAATTTCATTATCAACTATTGCTTAGATTATTAGTTTGGGTCATCCTTGTACATTTCTGGATATTTCCTTAGTGTCAGATCTCTCTTTAGACCTATAATGGCTCCCTCTATTAAGGCATCTCATTTCTTGCTCTCCTTTATTCTCTTCCACCAACTCAATCTTCCTGCTCCCTCATGGCCTCTTCTCCCTCCCTTATCTCCTAACTCCTTCTCCCCTCCCCCATGCTCCCAATTTGCTCTGGAGATCTTCTCCTATAGTGGGATAATCACTTTGTCTCCTTCTGTGGTACTAACCACGCCCATTGGGGGTGGAGCCAGGGGTGGAAGTGAACTGTGGAAGTAGGTCTGAGGAGGAGCAGGGGAACACTCTCTTGCTGGCAGCACTGGGACAGGAGCACTTCTGGAGGCATCCTTGTGACCAGGAAACTGCTGGTGTTCACCTGTCTATGTTGTGAGTTATTTCTCCCTGAATAAACATCTGTTCAGCCTAATTGTTTGTCCAGATCCTTATTAAACATCACTATTGTCCCTTTCCCCTTCTGTGTGGGACTAGGTATGTCTCTCATAAGTTCCTGCTTGTTTCCTAGCTTTTCTGGTGGTGTGGATTGTAGGCTGGTAATCCTTTGCTCTATGTCTAAAATCCACATGAGTGAGTATATACAATGGTTGTCTTTTTGTGACTGGGTTACCTCACTCAGGACAATTTCTTGTAGTTTTTTAAACACTTTTGATACAGAATTTTAATATAAAATGATTCAATGTGAGTTATCCAGTTATCTTTTAAAATAAACAATCTCCCCTGAAGGTATTTGTTCTTGCACCTGACTCTCACTAAGAATTCAGCCACTGACACATGTCAATGGTGTCCTTAGAAAGTTATTTTTTCTTTTAATTTACAGCCCCTGTGTGCATGCACACACAGGTGTGTGTGTGTGTGTGTGTGTGTGTGTGTGTGTGTATTTATGCATTTTAGACAGGACCTCTCTATGCATCATTTGCTCTCCTTGTTCTTGTTATGTAGACCAGAGTGGCTTTGATCAAAACTCACAAAGACACCCTTGCCTCTGCCTCCCAAGTGCCATGATAGTGAGTTCTTTACCACTCTAATTGATGTTGTGAACCTGAGAGCAGGCCCTAAAAAAAGGCAGGCTTAAAGTCCTTATTCAGAGCATTGGGCCATTTATACCCTGAATGTTAAGAAGAGCCATCTGAGTAAAGTGTCGAATCACAAGGATAAGCTACAAGTGGAAAAGCGTGTTTTTCCATAGAGGCATATGAACAAATAATAATAGCCAGTTGTAATGAGTAATCTAAAGTAGAACCAATTTCTGTCTGTTCAAAAGCACACTAAAAAAAAAACCCATGCTATAGAGAAACAGAGATTACAAGACTCATGTCTTGTTTACTTGGCATTTCTCACAAGCTCTTAGAAATCTCCCCACACAGCTTCATTCAAGGACCATGTTCTGACAGTGAATAAATGATTTTTTTCAAATTAATAACCAAACCAATATTTATGTTATTATAGATTTATATAATGTTTACATTGCCAAGCCAAGGAATACATGGTGTTTGCATTTTCCTTTTTCAATATTTTATTTTCCCCACAGGTAATAATTGTATAATTTTATTTGCCTAGCTTTTCTATTTATTCCTTATTTTCTTTATTGCCCATCTCAGATATTTCAAAGAATTTTTAGAATTATTTTATAAATACTCTTCTATATAAGATATATTTTCTTTCTTTCTGGAGTCTTACAGCCTCCAGTTTTTGTATTGTTTAATTGCTCTCTAGGCCTAACACATAAAGAGCATCCAGATGGCTCACTTTGCCCCCTACCTATGTTAGAGCATGAGTTTTCCGTGACATATGTATTCCTCTCTCTCTCCTTTTTTTGTAATTGTTTTTGCTAGAGCATATATTCTAATAGTTTCCTAAGTAAAACTGTGTAAAAAGTGTACTGGTCAGACTTTTACAAAGTTATACCATGGTTGTAAACATTTCCAAGACCTCAAAGACTTATATGGCAGTGTTTCTTTCTGACTCACAGACCTTGCCTTTATGGGTCCTTAAAGCTCTACACAGGTCTTTTACCTTCTAAGGGAACAACTCTTCTTTCCCAAAAGAAATAGTGGCAGGGAAAAGGAGTATGATAGAACCAGTGATGGTTTTTGGTGCTTCTTTTCAGACATGGCCCACTTTACTACTTCTGGCAAAATAAAGACCATGACCAAACCTATTGCCAATGAGAATGATTGCTCATAGAAAATATCTCAGTGGCATATATAATTCTAGGTTATTTTTTTCTGAAATATTGCTATAAAGTTTCCCAGTTTTTTCCAGGCATGGTAGCTAATGCTTGAGAGACTGAGGCAGCAGGATTATCATGAATTTGAGGCCAGCCTGCTACATAGATAGTTTCATCTCTAACCACATGGCGAGACTCTGTATCAAACAGCCCAAAACAAGTGTGATGCTAATCTGACTTCTGGTACTCTATGTAAAGTTTGTCTTTACTCTAAAACATTAGGTCCTACTATTGGCCTAACTTGGTATATGTAGTTATGCATTTTAAAATCTTATCCTTTTGGAGGAGCTTTAGATGTAGAAATTAGTGTGACATTATTTTCAGAGACATTTTCCTGTATTATCACTTAGGTAATTTTTACTTCCTTCTTTTTCTGGAAATTTGATCATTTGAGTTTTTGACCTATTGGATTGCCTATCCTTGCTTCCTATATTTTCATCTGTTCATTTTCATGTTTGACTTTTGGGAAGATTTTTTTTGTTTTAATCTTTTTGTAAGTTGATTATCACATTTTCAGTGCTCACCCGTTTCCTGTATTCTGCCTCTTACTTTTCCATAGTAATTTTTTCATTTATATGGCTATAAATTTTTCTTATCTCTTTGAAAGAATTATAGTTGTGTTTTTATTTTTATTCCATTATTGGATCATGTCTATTTTTTCTGTATCCTACTTCCCAGTTTGCTTGTTTTGGCTTCTGTCATCTTGAAGACTTCCTTTAAATGTCTCCTAATCCCTGGAAGAATTTTTCATAGTTAGTAAAGGAACTCTTAGAAAGTGAATTGCAAATAAGGGATATGAAGGCAGAGTTTGTCACTTAATGGACTTTACTGTTGAGTGACTAGTCATAAGTAACTTTTTGTTGAAGGAAATCCAAAAGCTAGTAAATTGATGATTTTCTTCTGCTTACTGTCTCTTAATAAAGAACAAATGGAATCTGCTGTTCTGCCTGTACATATCTGGTTAGACTGGCTTGGAATCTGCCGTTCCATTTATAGAATTTCAATGAATCCCTCTATTTTCTTACACTGACTTCTGCTAAAGTTGATGTTCCCCAGGTGCCATGAGTGTAGTCTGATTAATGTGGGTGTCAGTTGGGGGGGTGGAGTGGGTAGTCTATGGGACCCCTGGCAGTGGAACAAGTATTTACCCCTTAGTGTATGAATGGGATTTTGGAGCCCATTGCACGTAGAAGGATACTCTCTCAGCCTAGACACACAGGGAAGGGCCTAGGCCCTGCTCCAAATGATGTGACAGAGTTTGATGATCTCTTATGGAAGGCCTCACCCTCCCTGGGGAGTGGATGGGGGATTGGATGGAGGGTTGGTGGGGGGAATGGGTGGTTGGGATGGAGAGATAACTGGGATTGCTACGTAAAATAAGATTGTTTTTCATTTAAATTCAGATTAATTAAAAAAAGAATTGTCAGAGGATACATCTCCGGTGTTCTAAGGTCAATGGTGTCAAACACAATAATTCTCAGACTAGCTGCATGATATCAAGGGATCATGAGAGTCCACTGCTCCTTATGCAGACTTGCAGTTTCTATTTTCCCTTGAACTTCTGATGTTTCTGAGTTTCAAGACTTCTTAAGACTCACTGGGAGATAATTGGTTTATATTTAATTAGCATTTTTTTCTGTAGGTACTTATTCTATAACTTCTTTCTCTTTCTTAAGTCAATGCATTTCCTTCCAATCATTCTTATCTTCAAAATATTTGTGCACTAAAATCTTCTTTCTCAGTTTCTCAGTCTATGTGGACTTGTATTCCCCCTTACAATTATATGACAATTATTGTTTCTATCATGTCAATTCCTTCAGTATGGTTTAAACTACAACTTGATTATAACACTTTCAATAATAATGAATCACATGATGTCAATATAATATTTTAAAACAGAAACCATAGTATGGAAAAAATTTAAAATATGGTTTTCTTTACCTCACATTGAACTGAATAAAGCTTTCCTATTTATCACTTGGGCTTCTAAAATCTTGGGTATAGGAACAGAATTTTTAGTCAATATGTAATGACTGTAATCAGGTCAAAATTTTTTTGTGCAGGTTTGTGTGTGTGCATGTATTGTGCAGTTTCATTGATCACTCTCCTTCTCTTCCCTCTCTCATGCCTCTTCTCCCCTTCAGGTGGTCCCTAGTCTTCCCGCAGTTAGTCTACCTTCTACCTCCCTATTACATGTCTCCCTGTATGCTTTCTTTTCATTACCTTCCTTAGGATATCGTCTTCCTCTGCCATGAAACTATTTTTCTTTCATGACTTATAACCAGTTATGTGCTTATGTTTGTTCATACACATATAAATATATAAAAATGTGTATCTATGTTCGTTGTATGAAAGAAAAGTTGCAGTTTTTATCATTGTGACTCATTTGACTTATCCTAATGATTTCCTGTTTCATCCATTTTCTGTACATGTCTCAGTTTTATTTTTTGTTGCTGAAAATATTCAATTTTGTATATGTACCACATTTTCTTATGTCTTAAACTTTTGACAGTTCCTTATGTCTATAAAGTAAATATTGTGAACATGTAGCAATAAAGAAGGATGTACAGGTCTCTATGTCTATGCTGATTAAGAGTCCTTCAGGTTATATACTATATTTTATGTTGTAAGAATGGTATAATGTTCAGAGGCCACATAGCTTTCAGAAATGGGAGCTATATTATATCTTGAGTTAACAACAGAATTTGACAGAGTAATTCACATGGTGGTGGTTTTGCATGTATGCAAAATACAAGAGTTACAGATCATGAAAGCTTGTGTAAAGATTCTAGAAAGCCATTGGAGGTAGGCTATGTGTGGCTGGGTTGAATTTCCTGCAAGGATGCCCCATGAGGCTATCATATGTATCTGTAAAGGTGGAATCTATATTGCAGTGGATATCGCAGGTTATACTAGCTTAAAAAACTTCAAAAGGACAATTTAGCTTAAGGACTTAACACTGTCAAAGGTTGGGACGAGGTGGCCGAGTGGTTAAGGCTATATACTGCTAGTCCACATTTTCAATAGTCTGGTAATCAGATTGAGAGATACAAGTGTTTCTTTAGACTATTTTCATTTCTTCTAGGACACTTAAAATTTCATGGTACTGGACAGCTCTATAACAATACCTTGTAGCAGCATTTTATTTAAATCCCAGGGTTTGAGGAAGCAGAATGCTCAAGATCTTCTAGACTTGTTCTAACTCCAAAGTTCCATTCCTGTGGACCTAGTCTGTCACCTAGGTTCCATATCCAGATAGTTCTATAGCCTTCCAAAATAGTACTACTTAGGGAACAATCATATGAGCTTTTGAGGGACAATTTATATACAAAATATAACATAAAAACTCCCATCAGGGGTGGTACTATAGAACATAATATTTGTTGCAAGGTTTTATAGATCAGACTTTATGAATTGCATTTCTAGCTTTGTTATTTAGTAATTAATATGTCCTTGGTGAAGTTAATTAACATCCTTATGTCTTAGTTTCCTCATCTGCATCCTGAGGTCAATAATGCTTTCTCCCTTATGGTATCAGAACAAATATTCAATAACTGATATGAAGTGCTTGGAATAGGACCTAGCAGACAGAAGTATTTGAAGTTAGAGAGAGTAAACAGGACTAATTCTTATATTGCTTTATTACTGTTCTTGGCACTGGAATGATCCATGTGAAATCTTTGCACATAGTGAACACCCAATGTCACCATTATTTGGAAATTGTGCTTTTTGTACTTAGTTTTAAATACACATGCTTCATTTATAATTTCTCATAGAATGATGCAAGCATCACTTTATTATTTATTTACTTTGAAAATAGATTCTTCTCTTATACAATACATCTTAACCTCTGTTCCACTCTTCCCAGCCTACTCCACCTCTCTTCCTCACCAGACCCACTCCCTCTATATTCCCAAGAGGCAATAACCAAACATGATAAAACAAGATACAATAAGACAAGGCAAGTCTCCTATGGAGACTGGACAAGGCAACCCAATAGGAACAAAAGAGTTTAAAGAGCAGCCAAAGAGTTGGAGACATCATCATTTTCCATGTTAGGAGTCCCAGAAGAACACTGTGGCTAACAGCCATACATAACATATATGCAGACGACCTGGTACAGACCCATGCAGACCCTTTGTTTGGTGTTTAGGTCTCTGTGAGTTCATATGAGCCCTGCTTAATTGACTCAGTGGGTCATGTTATCCTGGTATCCTCCATCCCCTTTGACTCCTACCATCTTCCCTATCCCTCTTTGTTGTGGTTCTCAGAGCTCCTAGGGGAGGGACATGATTTGACACCTTCAATTTAGATTCTCTCTTCAAATAAAGTATGATGTGGGTCTCTGCATCCACTCCCCATATACTACCACAGGAAGCCTCTCTGATGATAACTGGAGAAGGCACTGATAACTGAGTATAGCAGAATATAATTAGAAATTATTTTGTTGATTTATTTGCTAGTCTTGTTTGGTTCTACCCTAGGTCTCTGAACTTCACTTTTAAGAATTCCATAATGAAATGGGAATTAAGCACATGTGTTTTCAAGGGGGTTTGCAAATACAGAATAAAGAAATACAAAATGACAATAAAACCTTAATTATAAACTGAAGGCAATGATCAGAATTAGTGCTATATTTAAGTTTGGAGACAAAGCAATCAGTAGAGAAGCCAGATTAATAAGGATTAGCCTTGGAGATGATATGGGTATATTTGAGATGCAGAGCCTGAAACACTGGTCCTCAATGCCATTAATTTTTAGGTAAGTGGAGATAAAGGGGAAGTACTCATTTAGTATATCACATTTAACAGTACAATCATGACTAGCATCTCTGGAATCTACAGTCTCTGCTTCACTATCTATATCTGCATTTTGCCCCTATAACACTATACAAAATTGTATTTGTCCATTAGTGCAATAGCGGCAAAACCATTTAGGGGGTAATCAACTGCTTTCCGATTGTACTTAAGGCTGGTGCCTGGAGAGGCTCTCTGGTTGTATTTAAGGCTGGGACATGAAGAGGCTTTCTGGTTGTGTTTAAGGCCCAGAGCTGAGAGCGCGTTGATCTTGCAGAATACCTGGGTTTGGTTCCAAGCACCTACAAAGTAGCTTACAACATTCTGCAAGTCCAGTCCACAAGGAGTCAATACCTTCTTCTGATCACATTGGGGAAGAGGCACACACAAGGTGCTTATACATACATGCAGGCAGACCACTCATACACATACAAATCACAAATAAAATACATCTTCCAAAGAGGCCTAGGGATAGCAGGCCACAGGCTGTAGGGAGGAATATACTACTGACTTTGTTTAAATGGACACATAGTCAAATTGCCTTCAAATTATTTATGTTTATTATACCCATGGTCTAGTGCTACTCTCAGCTTTGTTCAGAGTTTATTTATATTGGGAGGCACTTTATGCAGAGACTCATACATAACTGGTCAAAGTGCTGAAGATACATAACTGTTGAATGCTCAGCTCTAAATAGCACAACTATATTTCCCCATCTAAGGCCTAGGGAACATTGTCAGAGATAGAGTGGGGAGATTTCTAAGAGTCACGGGATGGAAAGGTGCTATAAAGTATCTTCAGGATATAAGATGACTGTTACAGTTATGAATACATATCAGCTGTGGCAACACACACTAGACTCACAAAAACAGAACAATAAGATATAAAAGTAGGAGGGAAAATATCTGTAATTTTAAGTAGGCATAGGATGTCAATAGCAGAAAATAATAGGGTCAAATATAATAATATATTGTATATGTATATGAAATCCTCAAAAATTAAAACAAAAAAGATCTGTAACATTGCCTTCTGACACTTGAAGAAGGCATTTTCATTTCTTATTTGTTTTAGAACCAGAAAGTAACGTGATTTAGGAGGAATCGGGAATACAGATAAGTAGTGGTAGATTATGAACACTGACTTTAATCTTACAACATTTATGCCATCTGCAGACCACCACTGAGCAAGTGAGACTGTGGACCTGAGAAAATTCGAGTAAGTATGCTTTTATGCTATATCCCCTGCATAGATCACCATCTGGCTTTTTAGTGTTGGTTGGCTGATGTTTTTGAGTTCATCCAAAGTGGTTAATTTTTCTTGGTCGATTCATTACCAGCAAGAATGTCGTATTTGTCCATATTTTGTATGGGCTACCCAGAATTACGAGGGACTTTGTTCTTAACTAATTAAAGGAGACATAAACGAAAGAGGCCTGCAAGTGTGTAGCCCTTTGTGCGAATTTCCTTGAATGCAAACGCAGGAGCGGAGTTTCTATGGAGCAGCTGGTCTCCCCATTTTTGATTTTGCTGAGGCAGGTAGTTGACCTCTTTGAGGAAGTCTGGGTTTTCTCTGTCTTGGGAAATTGCTGATAACATCAAGCCCAGAAGGAGGTGAATAGAATGGAAAAAGAAAAATTCATAAAAGCCATGCCAAGATTCAGATTTCCAACCCCACCCAATTCTTCCCCAGCTCTCCTTTCAGCTGCTACTTGCTTCCCAGGAAGCAGAAAACAATAGGCTACTGATTGAACTTAGGTCTACACTTCAGGCAATTAAAGGTGGAGGAAGTAAAGCGTAGTTACAGTTATAATCCAAGTCCATATGTTTTTGTTAGAAGGCATAGTCTGTGCACTTCATATTTAGAGGTGGCTCTGGTTCTGGAATCAATCTTGGAAGCAAGTTCATCTTGGTAATTATTCTACTGTTCAAAGTTTCTAGCTGTTTTATTTGGGGAGGGGGAGGAGTTAATCTCTTTGAAGAAAATGCAAAGGTGTTACAGTGAAGAGAAGGAAAAGCATGCTAATCCTAACTGGATTGGGTTCACGTGAGATCTGGAAACCCCAGAGATTTTGGGCTTAAGAGAGAGCAATGGAGCAACTGGACATTATGGTAGGGAACAGAACAAAACATTTGATTCTCTCTGTCTTTTTCCAGAGCAATATAAGTGAAGTATACTTGTCTGTGTACCATGGTGAGATTTCCAGACTAGGTACTCTTTTCCACATGCAATTTTTATTGTTCGATAATTTCATTCATGAACGCAATGTGTTTTAATTAAATCCCAGTCCCTACTCTTGTCTCTCCCAATTCCTTCATGACCACACTCACCACTTTTCACTTCCAACCTCATAAACTCTTTTAATTCACCGAGTCCTCTTAAGTGCTACCTGTGTGTGCATATGGGTGTAGGATAATCTAATAGAGAATGGTTTGCTTCTCAAGGGCTACATAGTAACTGCTACTTGTGAGTTGTCTTCATCATTTTCAATAGCCCTTTCCCTATCTTTCCTTCTAGAATTCATTCCTTAGTTAGCAAGTTTGTATTTCTACTCTATTAATTCCCAGGAACATTACCAACAGCACTACAGATAGGGAACTATAGCAATGTTATATTTGTTTGTAAACAATAAACAAATCTATCATTTAATGCATCAACCATTTTTATATAGTCTATAATTTATCAGTTCAGCTGAAGCTCAGCTGGGTGATTCCCTTGATCACTCAGCAATATTAAGCTGGATGATGGGCTAGTCTAGAGGGCTTGCTATAAAGTCACTCCTATCTCTTATGCCTTGGCAAAGTTGAGAACAAGACGGATATGTTCTGGTCTTCTCAACCAGAACAACTACTTGTGGTCCCACTAGCATGGCAATCCCAGGGTTGTTGAACTTCTTCCTTAGTACATTTTATTTGTAATTGACAAGTCATAGTTGTGCATGTTCATGGGATACAGTGTGACACTTACATGCATATTTACAATATGTAATATTCAGTTATGAATAATTAGCATATGAATAACTTCACATATCATTTCTTTGTGTTAGGCACATTCAAAACACTGGTTTGTCTTATGTCAAATGATATGTAAAGTGATGTGATATGTTAATTGATGAATAATTACTTATAGAACTTCAGTAAAAGTTATCAATTGGTATTGCTGCTCCATATGCTGAAACTGCTCTCTGTTCTTCCTTTTGTTAACTCCTACTCCTGCAGGGACTTAGTTTAAGGAGTGCTTTTTCACTAGAAACTCTTCTTGACCATGTTCTTCCCAGCTGGACTCAGATACCTCCCCCAAGACACCATTACTATTGTCCCTCACTTACCTTTTGCTTAACTATGTATATTTTATTACAATTATTGATTGATTGGTTTATATAATTTTCTTCATATATTATTACAATCTTGATTCATGTGATTTTTCAATTTGTCCATGTCAAAAGAGATACATTGCTAGTCTGACAGAAATATCTGTAGTTCTCTGTGCTACATGGACTGGGATGATTCAAACCAATACATTTGCTCCCATCCTGGTAGCGAAGGCAGAGAGTGAATCATTATAAATGCAGAAAACATTCAAAAGAAATCTTGTGAATCATACAACTAGCAATAGGGACTGTTTCATCTTTATTGACATCATGAGGTCACACATAAAATAGTATCTTGACAAATGTTTAAATATAAGAATTAATAATGGCATTGAATTTGTTGAAAAATGTGCATGGTTTTGCCAGAAGAATGTAATTTTTGTTATTGATAAGACCTCTCTCTCTCTCTCCCCTCTCTCTCTCTCTCTCTCTCTCTCTCTCTCTCTCTCTCTCTCTCTCTCTCTCTCTCTCTCTCTCTCTCTCTCTCTCAGTTTCTCCCAAGCCAGAACCCAATGCTTTCTATTAAAAAATAGTGGAGTGGGGCTGGAAAAATTGCTCAGCAATTGAGAGTATAAGCTTCCTCTCAAGTGGTCCTTGCTTTTGTTCCCAGCACCTATATGGTGGCTCACAACCATGTTTAACTCCAACTCCAGGGGATATGATGCATTCTGGCCTCCATGGGCAAAGGAATCCATGTATTGTACAGATATGCAAGTAGGCAAAGCACACATACTCATGTTTAAAAAATAAAATAAATATTAAAGACAGAAATCATACTTGAAGACAGTCAGTCCATGCCCTTTGCTTCCAGACAGAGTATACTAGCCTCTGATTATCTCTAGAACAGTTTCATGTCTGGGAACCATGAAGTGTTGCTTTTTCTTACCTGTTAATTTTTTTTTTAATTTTAATAAAAAATCTAATCTTTGATCAGTATATTATTAAGAACTGTACTATACATTTTTATTATTAGTTAATATATTTTCTTATTTTACATATCAATCCCAGTTCCCTCTTCCTCCCATCCTCCTATACCCCCTGTTAATTTTTGATTTCAGCTATCAAAACCTTGTTGATAGATGTACTGCAATTTTCTGCTTTCTATTATATTTAATCTTTTGGTATAATTTCTGGCTGTACTTGATTGTGGTAGCTGTGTAGACACATCTTACCTGCCATCATGTTCTGATGAATCTAGTTGGGAACATATCTTATTAGTGGAGTCTTATTTTATAACACAAATAATAAAAACTCAGAGACAGATATTGGAGTTCAAGCTGAAGATGAAAAAAGCAAAGTGGTCAGCCACTAGAGAGTTCTTACTTCTACCAAAGCTCAGACCTAAGGTGTAAATTGTGTCCTCTGATTGCATCTCCAAACTGTAGTATTCCTCAGACTGCCTAGACTGCATGGAGCTCCTGCCTTATATTCTTCTCTAGTGGTAGGATTAAAGGTGTGTCATCCCAAATGCTGGGATCAAAGTTGTGAGCTTTTTTTCTCTTTTAATCTGATTTACTCTCATGTACCTCAGGGTGGCCTTGAACTCACAGAGATCTATCAGCCTCTGTTTCCCAAGTGCTGGGATAAAACATGTGGCCACTGCTGTCTGTCCTTTATGGCTAACTAGTGGCTTTTGTGTGTGGGAAACTAGTAACTGTGTGTGTGTGTGTGTGTGTGTGTGTGTGTGTGACTAACTAGTAGCTTATCTCTTAACTAAGAGTGTGGCTAGCTAGAGCCTTAGCTCTGTACTCTCATCTTCAGGCAAGCTTTATTTGTTAGATTACAAAGAAAATATCACTAAATCTTTATAATATTGGATTTCTTTGAGTATGATGTCTACATTTTAGGTTCTTAGAACAACAACATTAAAATACTCTTTGGAATCATAAATTATTGACTTTTAAGGGACTCCTCTACTTGCTAGCTTTATAACTTTGGGTCTAATTTTCTCATCTGTGAAAATGGGGATAACTATCATGACCTTGTTTGGTCATTTAAAACCTACCAAGTAATTGCTGAGAAAATAGTAGTTCTTTTCAATATCATATTGCAGTGTGCTAACTTTTGATTTACAGCAGAAATCATTGTACTGAGATCTGTAAGTACACATTGTACATGAAGTACAACCCCCCACCACATTTTTCACACCTTATTATTGCTCCAATTTATTTCCTTAGATAGTTTTTAGGGTAGAAGTTATTCTCTTCCCTATAGTACATGGTTTACGACTTTTCCAAGGTGGGAATAATTTGTTTAGAAACCTGATTGTGACTATACTTTTACTTACCAGAGTTTTTGGATTCTACTCACATGGCTACTATGTTCCCTCATCTGGAGAATTCAGACTCATTGCCTCTGGCACACTAGGTTCTATAGTTTCAATCCTGTTTTTAGTTAGTTTGTTTTGTTTCCTCCTTGTCACCCTATTGGTGTTGGTATAAAAGGAAAATATAAATATAAGGAAGTGAGACAGTCTTCTGGAGAAGTAGTGTTTGTAGTAACCTGGACAATACAATGTTAATTAGGGTTTTTATTGCTGTAATGAAACACCATGAGCAAAAGCAACTCTGGGAGGAAAAAGTGTACTTCACTTACATTTTCATATCACAATTCATCAATAAAGGGAGTCAGGGCAAAAACTCAAACAGGGCAGGGACCTGGAGGTAGGAGCTGATGCAGAGACCATGGAGGAGTGCTACTTACTGGCTTGTTCATCCTGTTTTCTTAGAGCACTCAGGACCACCAGCCCAGGGATGGCACTACCAACATTGGGCTGGGCCCTCCCTCATCAATTCCCTAAGTAAGAAAATGCCTTATAGGCTTCCCTACAGCTGATCTTATGGAGCCATTTTCTTAATTGAGGTCACTTCCTCTCAGATAACTATAGCGTCTGTTGAATTGACATAAAACTAGCCAGCACAAGTACTATGAAGGTACTTATCCTCCAGATCCATTTTCTGACCACCACTCTTCTCCCCGGTTCTTGAGCAAACATCAGTGGCCATTAGGTTTCACTATTTTGCTTTACTCATGGAGATTCTATTTCAATATGAACACCAGGTACTCTGCATTTTAATATGCACCACACAGATGATCATGATGTTGTTGCCTCCAGAAGAAGCTAAATTTCTCTTGCTCAAATAGTAGTCCAATATTGAATTGGTAGTTTCCTATTAACAATTTCATGGTGGCTTGAAAAACAAGCTATTAAATCACAGACAGAAAGCTGTAGAGTACCTTAGTGGGATAGTGTACTGTATGATTCAAAGGGGACGTTACTCTTTGTACCTTGGATGGGACCATTCTTTGCTCTAGGAGGCAGATATTTCCTGTGTAATGCAAGATATACAGCATTCTTGGTTCTCATCACCTAGATGAGCACCCCTCAGTAGTTCTAATGACCAACAAACCACACACACTATAATTTTCCTCTTGTTTTCTAAATGGTAGTACCATGATAGTTGGAGACCATTTGTAACTCTTACAATTTAAGTGAGAAGGAAATGGGTCCTAGAGCCAGGAAGAGAGTTCTCCCAAGTCTCTCAGTGGGCTTCTCTTGAAGTAATATACTCTGAAATTAGATTGCAAATTTTCTAGGTTTTAAAAATGAGTTTCAAAACCTAAATATAGATTTTGTATCCACCCATGTGGGTAGACATCTTATTAAAAAGGGCAGAGGTCAGCAAGAACATTATAGCTATGTAAAAGACAATTCCCACATATTCATTGAGCTAAATTGAACAGTATCATTCTTCCTGTGTGGCTTCTTGAAGATAAATATGTTTCAGACCCTCTGCTAAACAGAAAGTCTTTTTTCAAGAGTAATTGGATTATTTACTTAGACTACACTTAGAGGGAAAATATTAGCTTCTTAACATACTTCTGGTATTTCAAGAATATTATTCTGAGCTGTGCATATGACTGGGGCATAATTGCCTGCTTCCTGACTTATTCTCAGCTTTTAGGATGCTACCAGGTACAAAGGTAGGCAGCAAATAATTAAGGCTAAAGGGAGACCCACCTTATGAATATAAGGCCATTTAATTTCTTCAGACAAGCACAAAGAACCTTTTTCAAAGATTCTATCTCCTTGAAGAATTAACAAGTAAATGTGAGCTTTAAATGTAATAGTTTAAGGGTCATGGAAATAGTTCCTTAGGAGAGCACATCTCTAGTTTGACCCCTAGTGTCATAAAAGAAAAAAAAATACTCAGTATCCCCATAGACCATTTCTTTTTAGTGCTCAAAGGCCTTTGTTATCTGTTAAGAGAGTAGTAGATAAATGTTCCCTCTTGTGCCTTCAGTGACTGATGCTGATGGGTATACTGAAGTCCTCAGGGAGAGTCTGCTTGTGTTTGTGCTCACTGAACTGTTATGCCCTCTGTTCTGTTTATTCCTGATAACAGTGACTTGGAAATGCCAGTGATGAATTATGATATGATTCACAGATACTAGGCAACTGGGTATCAGCTCACAGATTCTTGGCCTCTCATGAATCAATGGGAGAGCAAATATAAGAAGATGAAGTTTAATAAAGAAAGGAATGGTGACCTTTAAACCTTAATGAGCCACATAAAGATGTACTTATTTAATAACATTAGGTGGGCAGAAATCTTAGGGTTTCAACTGATGAGAAGACTAACAGTGTTCAACAGAACAATATTGCTTTCCCAAAGGACTAATGGGGCCTCAAACCACCTTATATAAGTGTAGTACCTGCAGTACAAGGCACCTATATGAACTAGATCCTATTCAGGAGATGATGATCAAAATGTTGAAGGCTTTGCAACTCAATCATATAGGAAATTGTGAAAATAATTTGCATGAGTAAGTACAGTCAAAGCAACTTACAAAGATTTTAAAGGCTAACATGTATGGCACAGAACTACTGGGTTCTGTACATCACTTGAGAACAAATTAAAGACCAATGGATAGAAGTGGCTATAATCAGATGACTGTCTCAAAACCGGGGAATACTTTCTAAAGATTCTATACTATCCAGCATTGGGGTGGGCTGTTTCATTAGTGGACCTCTTGTGATTGGAAAGGACAAGTACTGACTGATTAGTCACATGGCAGGAAAACCATAGAGGAGATTTAACTACATAAGATTGATCTCCACTACCCTTAAGATATCATTCATGCCTGTGCACAACTTTGTGGGCTTTATAATTTTAAAGTGATAGGTAAATCAGATTCAATATTTATTTATAATATATCTGTTACTGTGAGGGAGTTGTTCTTTACCTTTTAAAGCCTTTTTTATTTGTACAGACAGGCTTACTCATTATCCAGTCCTGGATGGCCTGGAATACACTATATAGTTCAGGCAGGCCTCAAAGTCACAGAGATATTTGTCTACATCTACCTCATCAGTGCAAGATTAAATGCATGTGCCACTGTGCCCTGTTGATCATTGTTATTTAAACAACAATTTGGCAGAGACTTTTATGTAATTTTATCAAATCTTTGACCAGGACATGATTACAGTACATCAAGGAAGGGTACCTCTGTCAGAAAACCCAAAGGACTTTGGAGTTAGACTTTTCTTTGGGTCACCAACCAGGTTCCAAATAAAGACTTGGAGACTTATTAATTATGAATGCTTGGTCTTAGCTTGGTCTTGTCCTACTAACTCTTTTAACTTAATTTAACCTGTTTATTTTCATCTATATTTTGCCTCAGGGCTTTTACTTTTCTTTCATTCTGTATGTCCTACTTTCCTACTTACTCAGTGTCTGTTTGTCTGACCCCTGGAGTCACCCTGTCATCTCCTCCCTTGAGCCTATATTCCTCCTCCCCTTTACTCTCCCTGTGCAGAAATTGTGCCTATGTCTCCTTCCTCGCTATTGGCCACTCCGCTTTTTATTAGACCTATTAGGTACCTTAGATAAGCTAGGTAAAACAGCAACACATTTGTACATAATTAAACAAATACAGCAAATCTTTACATAGTTAAATATCATGCAACATAAACATGTGCAACACATTTATATATTTGTGCATACACATCTTTGCATAGCTAAATAAATATTCCATAACAGGACTGCCTTCTCAGTTTCTGTCTAATCAGGTAATCTGACCTATACTCACATACATCAAGGCTGGGATTTCTTGGGATTAATTTACAATAATTCAGCAAAGGAACAAATACATGTACCAGTGACTTGAATAACACTGTTCCCAGGCTCAAGGTCAAAGTTAGAGACACTGATTATCAGCTTGCCTTGTTTGCTTAGGATACCCTTGCTCATTTTCTGGCCCTGTAGAATCTTCTGCTACTCCTTTAATATTTTTCCAAGGTTTGTGAGTTCTTTTGATATGCTCTTTTGGTTGTAAGGTAAGAACAAGATGAAATACAAGTAAAAAAATATATTCAGTAAAATGTAAGCCTATCTTTCCTAGCAGTTACTGTAACCACATTTTTGTCAGTCTTGTATATTGTATATTCATTGCCTTGGGGAACTGCTTTGTGACTCTGTTTAGCAGGTTTTGTGCTCCTTTGTGTATCCTCAACTCCTACAACAGCTTGTTTATCTAGAAGTCAACCCTCTTTGTTACCTTCTCCTGGCTTTCACATTTTGCTATGTCTCATCAGTTTTTAATCTTCCACTATGATTCAGCAAGAAGTAAAATATTCCCTATTCCTTCATTGGCCATCCAATAATGTTCTTTATCTCCCATCCATAATCTGTGATAACACAAAAATCTTTATATGGGGTAAAATGTAGAATATTTTATTTTCTTTTTGCTGTAGGCTGACCCATAGAAGTTCTACTAAGTATATGAAAAGGGCGTCAAACTAAAAGCAATGTGTACAGGAAGCAAATATGGAAGGGAAGTATTAGTGAGACAACAAAGGCCAGTCTGTTAACACCATTTCAGAAACTTAAAATTGGAATCAAGATAGTGATACCAGGGAAAGTGGACATAAGAAAACATAGGCACTACCCTAACCATGCCAAGCAGAATGAAATGTTAGGCAGTTGTATGACTTAACTTTCTTGGTACTGTGACAGAAAGATGGACATAGAAACCAAAAACAAGGAAAGGTTTGGTTTGCTCTGTTTCACATTTAAAGATAATAGTCCACCATGTCAGGACTAGTATGGCATTGCCTAAGGGTTCAAACCATGTGATCCAGAAAGCAGAGAAAGAAATTTGGGAAGAATTCAGGGTAAGATAAAGTCTCTGAGAACAATCTCTCAGTGATCTGCTTCCTTCAACTGGGCCCCACCTTTTACCTTTCACTGGTTCCAAGTACTGTAATTTTATGAGCCCATCAAAGGTTTAACCCATCCATTAGGCCAAATCTGTCATAATCTGGTTCTCTTTGGAAACACCTTCAAAGATGCACTATCTACTAGACTTTCCTTAGTTGACAAAATAAACCACCACAGAAACCATAGAGTTTAGGGTAGGAAAAGACATTACTGTTCACCTAGTCAAGACTATAAATTCCATATGTGAGTATTAAAACCTTGAAGATTCAAGTTGCATACTCAGTGTTCCACAGCTACCATATTGCAGACAAAATATCTGTACAATTTGATTCTCAACCCAGTGTTTGCCTGCATTCGTTGTCTTGACTTGGGACAAGTAAAAGTCAGTAAATAATAGATCTCCTTTTTCTACCTTCTCTCCAGTCACTGTCAAAAATTATGTTTCAGTGTGAAATATTTGAAGATTTATAGAATTAGATGAGAAAGTTCTTAAGATTGTTGAATTTATTTCCAAAGCACTTTTACCACATTCACCAAAGTCTGTATGTCTTTTGAGTTTTGTTATTTATTTATTTTTTCTCATTTCATATATCAATCCCAGTTTCCTCTCCCTCATTCCCTCCTTCCTCCCTCCTTCCCTCTCTCCCTCCCTCCCATGCCCCCCCAACCACCTTCCTATCCCAACCCACCCCAACTCCACAGGGAGGGTGATCCAGGAGGGATCAATAAAATTTGTCAAGTCATTTGGAGTAGGAACTAGGCCCTCCCTCCTGCTTCTAGGTTAAGGGAGTATCCCTCCATGGGGAATGTGCTCCCAAAGTCCTTTTGTGCACCAGGGATAATCCTGGTTCCACTGTCAGAGGTCCCTTAGACTTCCCAGGCCTTCTAACTGAGATCCATGTCCAGGGGTTCTGAGTCAGTCCAATGCTGGATTCCTAGCTATCAGTCTGGGGGCCCATTAACTCCTCCTTGTTCAGGTCAGCTGTCTCTATGTGTTTCTGTAGCCTGGTCTTATCCTCCCTCTCTGCATTTGGATTCCAGTTCTGCTAAGGGTTTAGCTGTGGGTGTCTGCTTCTTCTTCCATCAGTTATTAGATGAGGGTTCTATGATGGTGGATCTTATTGTCAGGCAAGGGCATTTATGTTAGCCTTTCCACTGTTGCTCCAATTGTTAGTTGGAGTCAGTCTTGTAGGTCTCTGGACATTTCTTTAGGTTCAGTTTTTTCTTCAAACCTATAATGACTCCCTCTTTTACGGTATCTCTCTCACTCTTTTTTCTTTTGTGTATTCATCCCCTGACTCAATCTTCCTAGTCCCACGTCTCTCCATCTCTTCTCTTTCTCCTAGTTCCCTCTCCAGTCACTGCCCCCCTCACTCCCAATATGCTCAGGAGATCTTGTTCCTTTCCCCTTATGTGAGGGACCTTGTATGCATTTCTTAGATGCCTCCTTGTATCTAGTTTCTCTAGCAGTGTGAATTAGAGGCTGGTGATCATTCGCTCTATGTCTAAAATCCATATATGAGTGAGTACATACCATGCTCCTCTTTTTGTGATTGTTTTAAGTTGCATGAACTTCAAGGGGATAATTCCTCATTATTTGTAAAGACTTTGTACATTTAGCATCCTCTAAATATGGAAGCAACATGGAAATATTGACAAGACATTTGTGAACATTAATGGAAATATTATGTGATAAAACACTGCTCTAATATGATCATATTATTGCAGATTCAGTCTAACTAGAAACTCAAAATGGATGCATTCATCCTGATAATGTTTACAATGGTTTTTCAGATACTGAAAATGAGAATCTGTTGCTAAGATTCCAGGCAGTCAAAAACATGATATATTTTTTTATATGTAATCAATGTTTTTTACATGTAATCTTATGTATCAGGGACTAGACCCACTTTTTTTATACATCCAAAACTGACTTGGAGCTGCTGATCCTTATGCTTCCACCTCCTAAATTTTGGGACTGTGGGTTTGTGTGCTACCATTCTTACTTTGTTTGGTGTTGAATATCAACTCCAGAGTTTTGTGCATGATAAGTTACTTTTCTGTTGTTGTGATTTACAACCAAAAGTAAATTAGAGGAGGAAATGGTTAATTTCAGTTTTTACTTTCAGGTCACAGTCCATCATCGTGGGAAGTTAGGGAAGGAAACTGCAGGCAAGAACCATGGCAGAATGTCGCATGCTGGCTCTCTCTTTGGTGCATAGTCAGCTAGCCCAACTAACTTAGGATGATACAACCCATAGTGGGATGGGTCCTCCCATACCAATCATCCATCAGGCCAATATGATTTCTATAAGTCCTTGGCTGAGGCTCTATGTTGTGTCAAATTGAAAATAAAAATTAACAACCACATTAGAAGTATCCTGCCAAATGATCCATATTGCTATTACCTCAGTAGAACTTTTAAGAAACAAAATAAAGACAACAACATTAGCTAGACTGGAAATTTATGAGAGCCTCCAAAAGTGTACAGTAATACATATTTTATGGAAAAAATATGTATCAGAGTTCAAGTGTACTCCCCTAAGTGTTCTAGTGCCTTTCATTTGATGGGCTTCCCAATGATATTCTCTGAAGACAAGCTGCTGACTGTATGTGAGGATGAACCAAGTCTTAATTTTGTTTCTATAGATTCTATTAGAGCCATACAAGGATTCAGCATGTGACCAAGTGAAAATCTTTATTCTTCAGGGTAGAGTAATTTATTATTTTTGTGTCTGGCAGATCAACCTGAATTTAGTACAGTGCATGATCACTACAGTTATTTAACTAGAACTCAGTTCCCATGGATTAGTGCAATTGAAAATTCTGATATTAACCCACACATGGTGCTGGCATAACTGGATGATAGTGTGTAGAAGACTGAACATAGACCCATGTCTAGTGCCACACACAAAACTCAAGTACAAATGGATCAAAGACCTCAACATAAATCTAGCCACAATGATTCTCTTAGAAGAGAAAGTGGGAGGTACCCTTGAACAAATTGGTACAGGAGACCTCTTCCTGAACATAACTCCAGTAGCACAGACACTGAGATTGACAATTAATAAATGGGACTTCCTGAAACTGAGAGGCTTCTGTAAGGCAAAGGACACAATCAATAAGACCAAACGGCAGCCCACAGACTTGGAAAAGATCTTCACCAACCCCACATCTGACAGGGGGCTTATCTCCAAAATATACAAAGAACTCAAGAAACTAGTCACCAAAACACCAAAAAAAAAAAAAAAAAAAAAAAAAAAAAAAAAAAACCCTATTAAGGCTGAGTATTTAAAAACAAGTAATAAGTGTCTGTGTCATAATTTGGGAGCTGGTTAATAGCCCCCCCCCCAAAAAAAAGCCTGCTATACAGATCCCCATTATATCCCACCCAGCAAGGCAGTGAGCTAGAGTGTAGGACTTCTGTTTTCTTGTTGTTTGATGCTTGATGTAGCCAGAGCCTGGAAGTAACCTAGATGCCCCTCAAATGAAGAGTGAATAAAGAAAAATTGGTATGTGTACAAAATGGAGTATTACTCAGTGGAAAAAAAAAAGCAGTGAAATCTTGAAAATGGATGGAACTGAAAGAAACCATCTTGAGTGATATAACCCAGACACAGAAAGTTAAGCATGATATGTACTCACTTATATATGGATTTTGGACATAGCCCAAAGGATAACCAGATTATAGTCCACAATCCCAAAAGAGCTAGGAAACAAGGAGGACCCTAAGAGAGACATACAAGGTCCCACTGTGAAGGGGAAACAGACAAGGTCTCCTAAGTAAATTGGGAGCACAGAGGGAAGGGGGAGGGAGGAGAAAAGGAGGGAAGAAAGTGAGGGGGTATGAGAACATGAAGGATCAGGAACGTTGAGTTTGGTGAAGAACAGAGTAGGGGAGCAAGGAAATAGATACCTTAATAAGGGAGCCATTATAGGTCTAAAGAGAAATCTGGCACTAGGTAAATATCCAGAAATCCACAAAGATGACCCCACCTAAGAATCTAAGCAATAGCAGGGAGGCTACCTTAAATGCCATTCCCCTATAACGAGATTGATGACTACCATAAATACCATCCTAGATCCTTCACCCAGTAGCTGATAAGCAGAAGCAGGGATCCACAGCTAAATACTGAGCCAAACACCTGGAATCCAGTTGTAGAGAATGAGGAATGATGTGCAAAAGGGTCAAGAACATGCTGGGGAAACCCATAGAAATAGCCGACCTGACCAAGTGAGAACACATGGACCCCAGTCATAAATCTAGGGAACTAGAATTAGTTAGAACCCAGCCCTCTGAATGTGGGTTTCTGTTAGGAGACCTGGGCAGTCTATAGAACCTCTAACAGTGGAACTAATATTTATCCCTAGTGCACAAATGGAATTTGGGGGCCCATTCCCTATGGAGGAATACTCTCTCAACCTAGATACACAGGAGAGGGCCTAGACCCTGCCCCAAATGATATGACAGACTTTGATGATTTCCCCATGGAAGACCTCACACTCCCTGGGGAATGGATAGAGATGGGATGGGGATATCAGTTGGGGGCATGGGAGGATAGGAGGGAGAGGGAACTGGGATTGATATTCAAAATGAGGTTATTTCTAAATGAAATAAATTTATAAAATGAAATGTAAAAGAAAAAAAACAGTTAAATCAAATTTGACACTGTGGTACTGATCTTCCATTCCAACATTTAGGAGGCTCAGATAGGAGGGTCATAAATTTGGGGCCATGTCTCAAATTTATGTTTGCTGTACAGTCGTTTGTTGTAGTTCAAAATACTTCCTCTAATATGAGGGGGGCTTCATTCAAGATTAGTCAAAGGCCTTAAGGGTTTTGTTGAAAAGTAAATTAGCTCTCTGGTAGACTTTTTCAGGGGTGATAATCCATTGTACTCAGTCCATCCTCCATGGCCAAAGTGTTTGTGTTTGCTAAATTAAAGCTCATCGTGTTTGCCACTGAACCAAATTTCCCTGCTTCTCTTCCATATTTGTTCAGGAATCTTCTTATTTCCCATAAGCAAACTAGATTAATCAATTAAAAATTATATTTTCTAAAAATGTAAGTTTTTATAATGGTGGAAATTCATAGTTACCCTGGAATGTACCCAAATAAATCTGTAAAAGTTTCTCTTTCTTCTCTCTCTCTCTCTCTCTCTCTTCTTTCCTTTTTTTTTTGTTTTTCAAGACAGGGTTTCTCTCTCTGTGTATTGTATATCTCTGTCCTAGAACTCGCTTTGTAGATCATGCTGGCCTTGAACACACAGAGATCCACCTGCCTCTGACTCCAGAGTGCTGGGATTAAAGGCTTGTAATACAACTGTCTGGCTATTTTCTTTGCATTCACTGTGATTACATAATGCCCATATTTTCCATTTAGGATATATTAGAATAAATCCCCTGTAAATGTCACTGAAAGTGTTAGTATTTATATAGAATTAAGACATAGAGTTTTCCATATTTAATTTCTTTTACTGTTGTGAAAACACATGTCATAATAAAGTGTCATATTAAAAACAGCAGTTTTCTGCAAATTGCATATATTATTACCAATGTGTTGGGGGCACTTTCAGTATAGAACTTTGCATGGAGTCTCTGGAGTCACCAAGATGCAAAGCATCTCTCAGGGCCAGAAAATGGAGGGTAACGTCTGCTCTGTACCTCCCATGTGGAGCATGTCATAGTTCTGACTAGCTCCTTTTTGTTGTTTTCTTATTTTATTTATTTACTTTCCTTATTTTACATATTGAACCCAGTTCCCTCTCCACCCCTCCCTCTCTTCCACCCTCCCATACCCCCGACCACCCTCCCATCCCATCCCCCCCACTCCACAGGAAGGGTGATGCCTTCCTTGAGGGGTCATCTAAATCTGTCAAGTCATTTGGAGTAGGTACTATGCCCTCCCTCCTGCCTCTAGGTTAAGGGAGTATTCCTCCATAGGGAATGTTCTCCCAAAGTCCTTTGGTGCAACAGGGATACATCCTGGTTCCACTGTCAGAGGTCCCTTAGACTGTCCAGGCCTTCTAGCTGAGACCCATGTTCAGGCGATCTGAGTCAGCCTAATGCTGCTTTCCCATCTATCAGTCTGGGGGCCCATTAGCTCCTCCTTGTTCAGGTCAGCTGTCTCTGTGGGTTTCTGTAGCCTGGTCTTATCCTCCCTCTCTGCATTTGGATTCCAGTTCTGCACAGTGTTTAGCTGTTGGTGTCTACTTCTAATTCCATCAGCTACTAGATGAGGGCTCTATGATGGTGGATAAGTTAGTCATCAATCTCATTATCAGGGAGGGGCATTTATGATAGCCTTTCCACCATTGCTCAAGTTGTTAGTTGGGGTCAGTCTTGTAGATCTCTGAACATTTCTCTAGAGTCAATTTTCTCTTCAAACCTATAATGGCTCCCTCTTTTATGTTATCTTTCTTTCTGATTTCCAAAATATACAAAGAACTCAAGAAACTAGTCACCAAAACACCAAATAACCCTATTAAAAATGTGGTACAGAATTGAAGAAAGAATTCTCAATAGAGGAAATCAAAAAGGCTGAAAGACACTTAAGAAGTGCTCAACATTCTTAGCTATCAGGGAAATGTAAATCAAAACAACTTTGAGATACAATCTTACTCCTGTCAGAATGGCTAAAATTAGAAACACCAATGACGACTCATGTTGGAGAGGATGTGGAGAAAGGGGAACACTCCTCACCTGCTGGTGGGAGTGCAAACTCATACAGCCATTTTGGAGATCAGTATGGCGGTTCCTCAGGAAAATGGGAATCAGTCTACCACAGAACCCGGCAATCCCCCTGTTAGGCATATACCCAAATGATCCACATCCATGCCACAAAGACATGTGTTCAACTATGTTCATAGCAGCATTATTTGTAACAGCAAGAACCTGGAAGCAACCTAGATGCCTCTCACCTGAAGAATGGATAAAGAAGATGTGGCACATTTACACAATGGAATACTACTCTGCGGACAAAAATCAATGGAATCTTGAAATTCTCAGGAAAATTGATGGAACTAGAAGAAACCATCCTGAATGAGGTAACCCAGTCACAAAAGAGGAACATGGTATGTACTCACTCATATATGGATTTTAGACCTACAGCAAAGGATCACCAGTCTATAATTCACACTGCCAGAGAAACTAGGATACAAGGAGAAACCTAAGAGATTCATACAAGGTCCCTCACAGAAGGGGAAAGGAACAGGATCTGAGCATATTGGGAGTGGGGGGGCAGTGGGTGGAGAGGGAGCTAGGAGAAAGAGAAGGGGATGAGAGGAAAGCACATGGGACTAGGAAGATTGAGTCAGGGGAGGAATAGACGAGAGAAGAAAAGAGAGAGAGAGACTAGCTCTTTAAATATGCTTTGTTTCCACCCACAAACATGTCTTGAGACAGTAGGTGCAATAGAAATAGAATAGAAATGAAGGTTTGACAATTATGACAGTCATCAGTCTGATTACAGGGGAAGGCCAGTTCAGTCCCCCTCTCCACTATTGCTTAGAAATTTATATGGTGTCATTCTTGTGTATTCTTGGTAATTTCCCTAGTGCCAGGTTTCTCTCTAATCCCCCAAATGGTTCCCTATATCAACATATTTCTTTCCTTGCTCTCCCTCTCTGTCCTTCCTCCAACTTGACCTTCCCATTCCCTCATATTCTCCTCCCCACTTCCCTTCTCTCCTTTCCACTCCCCTTCCACCATCCCCTCCCTCCCACCCAATTTCCTCATGAGATGTTGTTCCTAACCATTGAGACATCTCTCCAACACCTAAAACTGAACACACAGACACACAGATGCAGGCACTCATGCAAACACATGCATGAGATATGCACGCGCGCGCGTGTGCGCGCGCCCACACACACACACACACACACACACACACACACACACACACACACCTTTTTTGGGGACAGATTCTGTCCCATCTTGTCCCTAAGCTATTTAGTCCCAAATAAATGCACAGATGCTTATAATTATAAACCTTGGGGGTATTATTGTCTAGCTCTCTCTTAATTATTAACCCATTTCTATTAATCTATGTATCTCCTCATGTTCTTGGATTACCAGAGAACGCCCAGGAATCCTATCTTCCTCGTAGCTACGTGACATCTCTTTGACTCCACCTACTACCTTTCTCTGTCCCTGTTTGGATTTCCCACCTGGCTAAATTCTGCCTTTCCACTGGCTAAAATAGCATTATTCATTAACCAATAAGAGAAAGATATTCACAGCATACAGAAGGACATTCCCCATCACTCAGTGGTTTTTATTTTGACCATGCACAATCTGCTATGCACATAAAGAACTATGAATTACAGTTCATCCTTATTTGAGTATTTTCTATACATACATTAATGTTCATTACAAACCTGTAATGAAGGTGTGATAATTATCTTCAAATGACTGGCACAAAAAGATTAAAGACATTATCCATGATGAATAGCTAGCAGATAGAAGTGGAGCTTGTATCCAGGTTTTCCTAACTGTAAAACTATTAGTTTAATTAGTATGTGTATTACCACTCTTAAAGCAGCAAGTGTTTCTTGGCCAGCAAGTCATGTAGAGTACCTCTGGCCTATGTGAGCCTGTGAGTTTCTGATGTAAAACCAAAAGCATGATCATGACAGGATCTGTACAACATAGTAGGGCCAAGTTCTTTCACACAGAAATAGCATTTTCTTGGAAGAGAGATCATAGGTGGGACATGAGGGCAGGAGAGAATCATTTACTGCTGGTAAGAGTTGAAAAGGAATTTCCATATTTTGTTGCTCATAGACTTTCCTCTATAATGCTAGTATGAAGACCATAGGCAGCATCACTTAGCTAGTATACATAATCATTTAATATATTCATGCTCCAAATTAGATATAGCTATAAGCCCAAAGCTCCTACTTTGACCCACAATATCAATAATCAAAAGGAAAAGAAGATTATATATCAGAGATCTACAGTGTTACTCAGTCTGTGTATGATTTATGAATTCAAAAGGTGAGACATCTAAGATAAGGTCATGATTGTGATGATATATTATTTATGATTTGTTAAAGCTTGCCTGAGGAGTCAGATGGCAAAGTCAACCTCAAGTTATAGAAATCAGGTAGTGGTGATACACACCTTTAATCCCAGCATCCAGAAGCTAGGAGGTGGTGGTACATACCTGTAATCCTAGGACTCAGGATTTAAGAAGCAGATAGCTCTCTCTGAGTTCAGGCCAACCAGGGATACATGAGATTGATCACACTTTTAATGACAGGGCCCATGAGAGGTATTTAAGACAGGAACAGGGTCTCAGAGCTGGCATTAATTCTCCAGCCACACTGAGGATAGGAAGTACTGAGAGTGTCTAGCTACGTTGAAGAGAACATAGCAGTCTGAGTAAATATGAGGATCAGTGAAGTTAATTTGAGGATTGCCCCTTTGGACTGAGCTGAGGTAGGGTAAGAGCTAGTGGCTTGTCTGTTTTGCTTCTCTAATCTTCAGCTTGGAGCTTGAACCCCAATATCTGTCTCTCATCATCTATTTATCATGTTACACATAATAATTTCTTTGTTTCTGTCCCAAAGTCTCCAGTCCTGGTTTCTGTGGCTGCTTTGACTTAATGTTGTAGGGATTCAGAGTAAAAATGTGAACCATGCAGATGGGCCAGTGGGTAAAAGTATCAAGCTGGATGATTCAACACACAGGACTCATATGTTGGAAGGAGAGAGCGGACCCCCACAAGCTTTCCTCTTAGCTCCACCTTTATTCTATGGTACTTAACACACACACACACACACACACACACACACACACACACGCACGCACACATGCATGTAAACACACAGGCATGCACGCACGCACACACGCACGCAAACACGCACGCACACACACACGCACGGATTAGGGTATGATAATAGCCCACTCACTGAACTGAACATATCCTTTTTTATCTAGTTATTTATCTAGTTATTGTGTGTGTGTGTGTGTGTGTGTGTGTGTGTGTGTGTGTGTGCAGGCACACATGCGCTTGTGAAGTAGGAGTCAGTTCTTTCCATCTGTCATTTGAGTTCTAGGGATTGAACTCAGTAGCATGTGCCTTTACCATCTGAGCCCTCATGCTGGCCTATATAGGGCATTTCTTTGTCCTTCAGCACCCAAAAGAAAGTTCACTATAGATGTCAAGTAAATGTACTTTTTTTCTTCACTGTGTGGTAGAAATTGAGTTGCAAGAGTGTTTGCTCTTAGTGTATTTTTAAATGGTTTTATTTTATATCCACCACTGTAAAATAAATTTGAAATCTGGAAAAGTCCAAACCAATAGCAGTTGTCCTGAGTTGAGCATTTCCAATAATAAATGCTCAGATGGTATGTTTATTCCAGTTCCAACCTAATTCAGTTGAATGCATATTTGTTGAATGCCTGCTGTGAAAAAGATAAAGAATGAATAAGGCATGCTCTTACTCTCCAGGAGTTCTCAATCTAATGGAAAATTGACTTGCACACTGTTAATTCTCATATAAAGAAGACAATAATAAAGCCTACATAGAAATATAAACAAGGTGCTATGGGAGTATTTGAAGAGTAAAAATTAATTCTAATTAGGGAATCTGCAAAGATGCTGTTTGAAAGAAGGAGATTTCAAATTTGCTCATAAACGACTCTGGAGATTATTATAGGAAGACATGGAGATAAAAGGTGCTTTAGGCTAAGGAGCCAGATCATTTAAGTGTACAATCTCAGACATGGAGATCAGCACAGTGGTGTGCAGGACAGCATGAAATACAACTGAAACAGTACTCTCTTTTATGAAGAGCCTTAAACCTTGCCTAAGACTTTGGACTTAAGTCAGAAGACTAACAGAAACAACCTATCCTTGATACCACACTGCAGTTTTTCTTATCACCGTAGCACCATTTGTTTACTAGCTGCCTCCTTGTATATAATTTTTTTTTCTAGTAGTATTTGTTTCCTATTGAAGTTTCTCTATGTGGGAAATACTTGACATTAAAAACACACACCAGATGAGGTTGATTTAAATAACTCCAATATATCAATAATGTATTTATTTCTCTCCCCAACAGCATATTTAACTACATATGCTTTGTATAACATTGACTAAGATTACTCTCCGTGTTAAAATAACCCACGAGAGGTGATTCATGATGAGGATGGCATCTGGAATTTATCCTGTTCTGTCATCTGTTTCATTCACTTTGAGCCTCTATCAAACAATCCCTAGCTATTCCATCAGGTTTCTCTTTACTGGCTCTATTTATTGTCTTTCTTTGGCATTCCTGTTAAAATGTCAGATTAAATTCTATTACATGTTTCTGTTTTTAAGTCAGGGTAACTTTAATCCACCCACAATTACCATTCTTCTTGTCATCCTATCACAAGTAGGGATTACCTTTGTTTGGCATGATTTGTGTTTGAAGAATCTGTATTGACTACTGTTTATCACTAGGATTTCCCCTAGATACTCATAAGTGGCGGCCTTAATAATTGTCCTCACAGCTTATAAGATATTGAAATTAAATTTATGAGTTTAATTTTCTGACTTCCCTAGGATTTTTTTTTAAAATAATGGAACAAGACAGTTTTATGACTCACAACAACTATTCCATAATAATCAATGTGATAAAGAAAAATATTTTACAGGAAAACAAATTTCAGTTCTAGCCTTCCAATGGTTGTTACAAAAATTAACAAAAATGAAATGTTTGAAATACTAAAGGACATCCTGTGTCCTTTAAAACTATTTATTTATTGCACTCACACATATTTTGAAGTGCCATAACAGATGCCTAGAAAATGTTAATCTACTAGTTTTTAGTCTTCACTTTGTGCCAGCAACTGGAAATTTGTTCTTTTTATATTTAAATTTGTTGAACACTTGAAAATAGCTCAATAATGATACTTTAAAAAAGGTTATTTCATAAGTACTGTCAGTGGACATATGCTAAAATAGTGTTTCAAGTTGCTTAGGCAACCTTCTGGCTAACTGTTTACAAATTACTTAGAATGCACTGACCTGAGGCTTTGCACTATAAGAAGGCTATCATTGGACCACAGTATCTTTAAATTTTTCAAATGACCCAGCAACAAATTTATGCATATTTCTATACCTCGAAAGGGATGGAAGCATAAAACATTAAATAGCATCAAGAACTTTAGTGGAGTTTAGGTTCCATATTTGCCCAGAAAACACTCTGCCTATTATTGAAACTAAAACTGTGTAGGTGTAAGAGTATCTAGAAGTAGAACTATCTAGGGCTATTAGTTTTGGTGGGTCATGACAATAATGGCACTTTGTCTGACTTAAGTAATTTGGATGCAGTGACTGGCATGCTTATACTACAGTTTATATTTGTGACATTTATTGGAAAGGGCAAAGCTTTGTTTTTCATTCCCATTTCCCATGGCTTGATCTAAAAGCAAATGTTATGAGTTTTCTTGTTGTGTAATCTTCAGTATATATAATGGCTATTGTCTTAGTTATGGTTTTATTGTTGTGATAAAACGCTATGATCTAATAAACTTGGGACGAAAGAGCTTATTTCATTTTTTAACTCTCTGGTTACAACCTGTCATCGAGGGAAGTCAGGGCAGGAACGTGGACACAGGAAATGAGCCGGGCTATGGAGAAGTGCTGTTTATTGACTTGCTCATCATGGTTTGTTCAGCCTGCTTTCTTATACCATCCAAGATCATAAACCCAGGGGTGGCACTGTAGTGGGATATTCATTCACTTTGTCCCTTCTGTGGCTCTGACCACGCCCATTGGGGATGGAGCCAGGGGAGGAAGTGACCTGTGAAACTAGGTCTGAGGAAGAGCTGGGGAAAGCTCTCTTGCTTGCAGCATGGGTACAGGAGCACTTCCGGAGGCATCCTTTGGACCAGGAACCTGCTGGTGTTCATCTATGTCGTGAGTTATTTCCCCCTGAATAAGTATCTCTTCGGCCTAATTATTTATCCTGATCCTTATTAAACTGCAATAGTGGCAAGTCTCCTTTAGGATGGGTCCACCCACATCAATCATTAAGTAAAATAATGTTCCACAAGTTTGCCCACAGGCCAATCTGATAGGATGCATTTTCTCAATTGAGGGTCTCTCTTTCCATATTATTATAGCCTGTGTTAAGCTGACATTAAAACTAGCCAGCACAGGCATTTTGGAAGCTATTCTGCAGTGCATTTTGCTACTTTGCATGCCATGCCTATAGTAGATTGGGGTTTTGTTTGTTTATTGGATTGTTTATGTGAAGGTTTTCATTATTTGAAATATGTCATCCAGGCTGTGATAGTGTTAATTATCAACCAGACAGCATATGGAATCGCCTAGAAATCAAGACTCCAAACACACCTATAGTGAATTGCTTAGGTTAAGTTTTAGCCTCCAGGCAAGCCTGTGATGTATTATCTTGATTAGGTTAATTGAGGAAGACCCATCCACTTGGGGTAGCATCACTTCCTGAGCTCAGAACCTGGAGTATGTAAAAAGGAGAAATTGAGTTGAGCTTAAGGTTTTAAATATTTGATAGTGATGTATTTGATGGTCATGTTTGTTCTTTAATTGAGGATGCAATACGACTGGCTGCCTTCTCAAGTTCTTTCTGCTGTAACTTCTGTGCCATGATGGACTGTAACCTGAAACTGTGGAACAAAATAAAAATATTTTCCCTTGAGTTGCTTTTGCCAGAATATTTTGTCACATCAACAGGAAAAGTAATTAAGTATATTCAGCAAACAAAGAGAAAGCACTCCACTCTGTAATCCCATTCTGCCATGATATTTAGGATGAGAAAATGGTCATTAGTTACCTACCAACGCAGCAGGGATGAGTTCCAAATCTGACACATCATGGCTTCCCTTTTCACTTCTGTGTTACTGTAAGCTGGTGATGATCTTAGGGTTTGTTAGTGGGAGGAAAGCTGTGGGTTTTAGAAGCATTGGATGGCATTTTAATAAACCAATTCATTTTCCATTTTCAGTAAGGAAGAGTGTCTGCATCTTGGGTCTGTCATATGTTCTGTTCTCTGTGTGAACACAATGAATATCTTCTGTCACATTTTTTTCTGATATTTGTTTTGCAAATTAGCTTCATGAGCCCCTGCCATCCTTTTGACTAAGCTTTCAGGTATTACCTGCATGCTCAACTCCTGTAATCTGTGCTAAGATAAACGGGAGCTTCTTTGGATAAGGAGCAAATGCAGTGAGGCGATTGTGGCTCTAAGATTAAATGCTTTCACAGGTAATTTTGGAGGGGGGGCTGAAATTTAATCAAATCCAGGGACATGATGTGAATTTGACCACCTTGCAACACACTAGTAAATTTATTATTTCCTTTTCATTTAACAGTGCTTAGATATAAGTTGGGCTAGGTAGAACACTGCTGATTGGAGGTACATTAAGGTAAATATGCTATGAAAATGAGATAAAACCTTTATTCCTGTTATTGGATGTCATTCTCATACATGCACCGGTGTCCAAAAGAAGGTTTTCGAGTAATGTGTACCTGTCAGTGTCCCATCATTCTCAAATCCGTGGTAAACTGTGAAATAATGATTTATAATAGACTGGTAAATGCACTCCTGTCAAATGGAAGTCTTTACAATGTGTAAAGTATTTTCTGAACATAGGGATCTTCATACTTATAGTCCCCATACTGATTCATCAGTCACTAGGATGCTATGTAAAGTTGAATTATTTATGACATAAGAGTTTAGTGAAGATAGTACTCCCTTCATTGGCAATAATTTTATTTATTTGTTTGTTTATTTGTTTATTTTACATGTCCACTCCAGTTCCCTTTCCATCCCTCCCTCTCTTCCATCCTCCCATGCTTCCCCAACCACTCTCCCATCCTATCCCCCCCACTTCACAGGGAAGGTGATGCCTTCCTGGAGGGGTCATCTAAATCTGTCAAGTCATTTGGAGTAGGGACTAGGTTGAGGGAGCATCCCTCCATGGGGAATGTGCTCCCAAAGTCCTTTTGTACATTCAGGATACATCCTGGTTCCACTGTCAGAGGTCCCTTAGACTGCCTAGGCCTTCTAACTGAGACTCATGTTCAGGGGGCCTAAGTCAGTCCCATGCTGGATTCCAATTGGCAACAATTTTGAAAGTTACTTAATAGTTGCAATGAAGTTGGTGATGCAAAATAAACAAATATTGCAAATTGTCTATTACCATATTATTGTTAATATTATGAAACTAATCATGAAAAAATATTACCTAGTCTAGTTGAATTTCCTTAAATCACATGACCTTTTTGACCTCATGAGTCACAGTAATGATTATGTGTGAAGGAAAATAATAAAGCCTAGTGGTTTATTTGTGACCTAAAGAGTGACTTAAAAAAGGACAAGAGAGGAAGACATGACACCACATTGAAAATAACTTCCTAAGACAGAAGAAAAGGCAGTTTTGGAACATTTCCTTCATTTACTTCTCTGTTTTCCTTCCCTTGCTTTTTCTTACACACATGGGGGAGGGTCTGGGCCTTGCTCCAAGTGATGTGACAGACTTTGAAGGTCCCTCATGGAAGTCCTTACCCTCCCTGGGAGGGCAGAAATGGGAAGAGATAGGGGGTTGATGGGCAGGGGAGGAGATGAGGGAGAAGGAACTGGGATTGACATGTAAAACAAGCTTATTTCAAATTTAAATTTAATAAAGGGAAAATAATAAAAAGAGCAAGGATCCCATCCAGGCATGATCTGTTCCATGAAGTACTAACTTCAAAATACTCCAGCTTTGGGAATGTGAGCATCGTGTTTTCTGTGGGTGAAGGCATCTTTAGGGGTCTCTGAGAAAACTGAGATAATGTCCAAGTCCGGGAAGACTACTGGTACCATTTGTTGACTATATATATCATTTGTCAAGATTTAGGAGTTCTCCCATGATCAAACTTGATCCATATTAATCTGGAAGGAATCCACATCCTCTTGTGTCCTATGAAAAAAAACAAAACCTCTTCTTCAAAGCAATGCATTTTTTGAGGTCCATTTTATAGTTAAGGGATTCTTAAAATACCTAGGTTGGTATTTCAACAGTCATTCTTTCAATCTCTTGTCTCCTAGCAACTCTCATTTGCTTATCGACAATCAAAAAACTCAAGGTCAGTATACCAATGTACAGGATCCAGACTCATTGTGTATTTCCTATCTCTATGTGGCTTATTCTTTTTATTTACTTCTTTCTTTAAAGACTTTATTATTTCTAAACAATTCATTTTTTTTCTCTATGCTGTCGTTGTGAAACACACTTTAACCTGTTTAGAGGAACTGTCTTTATTGTGTATCTCTAGTCTTTTTGTCTCCATCAGCACAAATATTCTAAGCAGCATGGCTAGGACCACCATGTTGTTTTGGTGACTGGCTCAACCCACTTCTCAGTTCGTGAAAGCCAAGCATAAAGCTAGCTGCCTAGTCAGAGGTATATTTGATCAGGAACTGCATTCAACCCTCCAGCTATGGACTGCCAGTTCCCTGCACTGTGGCAACCACTTTTACCTAGTTTTGTTGTTGTTTCTGTTTAGCATACTAGCTGCTCAAGGGCTCACTGTCGGCAGAAACTTTTAAGGGAGCCATATCATCTCTGTTTCTCTGTCTCTGACTCTTTAAAATGTTCTCAAGCTCCACATTGGGCACTAAAATGTATTCATTTTTTTTTACTGTTTGGGGGCCCACCACCTAGCTCCCAAATAAATACACAGAGACTTATAAATGCCTAGGCTTAGCTCGACTTGTTTCTAGCAACTTTTCTTAACTTAAATTAACCCATTTACCTTTTGTCTCTGGGCTTTTATCTTTCTCTATTTTGTATAACTTTCTTGACTTTCTACTCTGTGGCTTGCTGTGTAGCTGGGTGGCTGTCCCCTGATGTCTTCCCTCCCTTCTTCTTTTCTCACTTCTCCCTCTTCCCTTGTTCTCTCTTCTATTTATTCTTTCTACCTGTAGCCTCACATAACCCTCGCCTGCCTAGCTATTGGCCATTCAGCTGTTTATTAGATCAATCAGAGTTTCAGAGAGACAAAATAACACAGCTTTACTGAGACCATGATGGGGAAAATCACAGAGACAGCTCACTAGAGCTAGAGGGAGCTCACAAACAGTGGAATGACAGCTGGGGAACCTACAGGGACCACACTAGACACTCTCAATGTGCGTGAAAGTTATGTGACTTGATCTGTTGGGGAGCCAATGGCAATGGCACCAGGATGTAACCCAAGGTTATGAATTGGCTTTTTGGAGCCAACTCCCTGTGGTGGGATACCTTGCTCAGACTTGACTCAGGGGGAGGGGCTTTGTTCTGCCTCAACTTGGTATGTCAGACTATGTTGACTCCCCAAGGAAGGCCTTACCCACTCTGAGGAGTGGAGGGGGGAATGGGAAGAGAGGAGGAGAGCGTTAGAAGTGGAGGGAGTGAGAACTGGGGTTCGTATGTAAAATGAAAATTACATTTTAAATTAAAAAACAAATGCAACAATCCTTGCATCATTAAACAAATGTTCCAGAACATAAACAGATGTAGCACATTTTCAGCTACTATTCCACAACATTGCACTCATCACCAAAACGCTCTCTCTCACCACAGGCTCAGAAACACAGAGCCAAGTGACCCTTCATCCAAATCACTGAAACTGGAAGCCCAAATAAACCCTCCTGTTCCTCAGGGGATTTCTCAGATATTTTCACAGCAACAGAAAGCTGACAAACACAGAAATGTTTTAATTTTTTAAAGTTTATTTTTATTTTATTTTGCATTTCATCCTCAGTTCTCCCTCCCACTCCTCCTCCTTCCCCCCATGGCTTACCCCAGCCCACCCTCCATACACTCCTTCCTCAACATTATAAAACTAAGTGGGGAGGCAAAAAATTCAAACCACAGAAAACAAGATTTTTAAAAGTGACACTAGCATACAAAGGGAAGATGAAGCAGAAGGAATTATGGAAGTAAAGATGGTTATATTGTCAACCTGCAGTGGGAATGTGTGATCAGGGTATAAATCAAAAGACTGTGCACATGTCAAGTGTTAAAGGGTAAGTGCTTAGCTTATGCAGTGGCATAGGTTAGGTAAAGAGTGTACCTAGGTTGAAGGCACTGTGTGAATTCTAATGCTATATTGTTCCATGGTAGCACAAATTCTGATTAGATTTGAGTGTCATATGCAAACACAGATACCATTTATCTCCCTATTTTACCAGATGTTTTCAGATCACTGTGAGCAACTGACTATGTCAATACATTTAGAAACCTAAAACTAAATGTCAGGCTTTCAGTACCGTAAAATCTGTGTTACAACTTCTCAGCCACACATTTCATTTTCTCTTCCTCTAATGCTATTGTAATAGTTAATGATGTTGAGATTGTTTTCATGGGCTTATTTTCCATTTGTGCATCATTTTGTTGATAGTACTGCTCATGTGTTTTCTGTGCATTGAAGTTGGATTTTTCTTACTATTTGCTTTTGAGAGTTCTTTATATATTCTAGATATGAAACATTTATCAGATATGTAGTTCTAAATTCTTTTATACCAGTTTGTGGCTTCCCTTTCAATCCTTGTAGCATTACTTGATTACCTAAGATGCCTAGTATGTTACTATTCACTTGTTATATGCTTACTCCATAAAAATTCTTTTTATATATTCTAGGAACCTCCTAAAGTAGTAGCTTTCCACAAGGTCCTCAAAGGGCCTTTATTGTTAGTTATTCCTCCACATATTCCCTCATTTGCTTCCTCCTGGGGTTGAAAATAGGATGGGTACAAAAATGTTAAGTAACTTGTCCTGGTCACACAACAACCTCATAAAAAGAAAATATACTCTTCAAATTCCAGAACTCCAGTTCTTTATAAAAATAAACTTATTTATGTGTGTGTATGGGGGAGTATGTATGCCCACAACCTAACCCTAACCCCCTAATCCTAACCCTAACCCTAACCCCTAACCCTAACCCTAACCCCTAACTCTAACCCATGATGCATGTGTAGAAGTTAGAGGATAATTACAGGAGTCAGTTCTTTCCTTTTACCATGTGTGTCCCAGGGACTGAACTTGGAAGCAAGTGCCCTTACCTGCTTAACTATCTCCCTGGCCCCAGAGCTTCAGTTATTATTACTATACTTGTCTATCATCCAAAGTAACTCATTTTATAGCAAACATCCATGTTATAATGGTTTATTATTAAATTATCATTTGGTGTGTGTTTGTATGTTATACATATTCTATTTTCATATCTCCTTGTGATTGCTACAGCTATTTTGTTATCATAAAATCATATTTTCTTTCTAAGAAGGATTTAAAAGAGAATGCTGGAGCTGTCCTGATGAAGTAATAAACCAAGGAAAATAATAAAAGTTAAGAAAGAGAATTTAAGATCTGAACTATGAGAGCTGGCCAAAAGTGAGTCAATTTTTCAAACTGCAAACATAGAATGAGAGCATGTTATATGGCAAGTACAGATGTTGGTGAAGGCTAAAATGTTCTAAGAAGAGTCCAGGTTAAATATAACGTAAAGAAATATCTTGAAGAGTGTGTTATTTTGAGGTCTAGAAGTTAGAGCTTTTATACATTCTGGTACTGAAATTTAGCTGAATAGTATTGGGCCTGAAACTGAGATCTTTGCCAAGACCCTTTCCTGATGATGGATAAAACAGATGAGAACAAACAAGAGCAGAAGGATATCAGAGAAGAGGCTTCCATGGCTTAAATAGAACCTACAATGGTTTAGATGGTTATAATCGGTGTCTTTCATTCAGTCACACTGGGGAAGCTGGACCAACATGTAACTAGCAGGCATGGAGACAGGACCATATATGTCCATAGAGAGGAGAATGAGAGATTCTCTTCAAAACACAGGGCTTGATACTGTCACAGGCTTAGGCAATGGAATACAGAATAAATACTTTCTTGTTACTGTTAGGTCAGCAACTTCATTGATACTTTTCTGTGGAAGCTTTGGAAGCCTTGGAGTTGATTTTAACATAGCCATACCAACCATAAATGTATGCAGTTTCTTTTGGGGGGGGGCAGGTTCTCATTTTGTAGCCCTGGCTGTTCTGGAGCTCACTGTGTAGACCTGGCTGGCTTTAAATGAAGAGATCTGCCTGCTGCATGCTGGGATTAAAGTCATACACCATCATGCACAACTGTATTTAAAGCATATTTAAAATATGTTTTAGCCCTAACTTCATTTATAACTTCTATAATGTTCTTTCTTTTCTTCAGCACTGAACTCAGTCTTTTCCTATGACAGACTTCTTTTAATATTTCTAGCAGGGCAAGTTGGTTTTCATTTTCCTCAAGTTTTTCTTTTTCCTTTTGTCCTGACAAACTATTTCACTTTCACCTGAAACATAATTTTATTGGATATAGAATTCTGCAATGATGAATTATTTTTCAATCAAGATTAATTTGTTCATGCTACTCTCTTCTTATGTGAACCATTTCTGACAAGAAGCCTGATGTATACCTTATCTTTGTTACTTTATAAGTCATACCTCCATTTTAACTTATTCTGAGAATGTTTAATTTGTCCTTGGTTTCCTGCAAGGCATCAAGGGGCTACGGTAGGAAAAAAGCCATTCTTCAGCCTGTGTAATTGTCTGTTTCTTATCAGCCAGTCCCTTATTGTGGATAAGGGTCTAGGCATTTAAAGAGACTCTTCCCTTGCTTTACTAGATGCTCAAGAAGAGCCTCCTTAGACCTTTATTGGAGGAACCTGCTAATTTCCTAAAAACAAAGCTCATAAAATTAGGGAAGTGCTCTTATGCCAGAAGTTCTCCTACTCTTCTTATTATTAGAGTAATCCACACAGTCTCTAGCCCCTTCTTGCAACAACCACTTTGAGTATTTACAGCAGTTTGAGTTCAGTGACCTTTTCTCCAGGAAAGCTAATTGCAACTATGTGTCCTTAGATGTTCTTGGTTCTACAGGTTTTGAAGTGCTGATTTGTGTCACAACCTTGGTTTATTTGAGTATAAGAAAGAAAATCGTGGATATTAAGTTCATTCAGATTTTTCTTATAAGAATGAAACAAATCATATCCAAGCTCTTTGGGGGACTGAAATGACAAGATCATTCAACAATTTATATGAAAAAGCATATGGGCAAGGGTAGTGAAAATAATTTTAGCAGAGTAACAAGGTTGCAAAAAATTATTGGAGCCATACCCATATTACTAACTACATACAGGTGAGTGAGACAGAATAGAGAATGCAGAAATATACCCAGTAGATGAGCCTGGGTTTTGTTTGTTTAATTTCTTATTTAAATTAAAAACAATCTTATTTTACATGCCAATCGCAGTTCCCTCTCCTTTCTGTCCTCTCACTCCCCTCCACCACCATCTTACCCTCATCCTCTCCTCAGAGAGGGTGGGGCCTCCCATGGGGGATCATCAATGTCAGTAACATCATTTGGGGCAGGACCAGAGACCTCCCCCATGTATCTAGGTTTAGAGAGTATCCCTCCATGGGGAATGGGCTCCAAAAAGCCAGTTCACACATTAGGGATAAATACTGGTTCCACTGTCATAGGCCCCATAGACTGCCCAGGCCTCCCCAACTGACACCCATATTCAGGGGGTCTAGTTCGGTGTTTTGCAGGTTTCCCAGATGTCAGTCTAGAGTTTTGAGCTCACACTTGTTCAGGTCAGCTGTTTCTGTGGGTTTCTCCAGCCTGGTCTTGACCCATTTGCTCATCACTCCACCCTTTTTGCAACTGGATTCAGGAGTTCAGCTCAGTGCTTAGCTGTGGGTGTCTGCTTCTGCTTCCATCAGTTACTAGATGAAGGCTCTAGGATGGCATATGGTAGTCATCAATCTCATTATCAGGGAAGAGCATTTAAGGTAGCCTCTCCATTATCACTTAGATTGCTAGTTGGGGTCATCCTTGTAGATCTCTGGACACTTTCCTGGTACCAGATTTCTCTTCAAGCCTATAATGGCTCCCTCCATTATGGTATCTTAATGAACAAATAAGAATACAGGTCATGACATCCATAGAAAGACTGGAGCACTGTCATAAACTGGTAGAGACCCAGGATAATTGATGATTAAAGGAAGTCTGGTATCCTGAATTGATACTTCACAAAAAGGGCATTAGTAGAAAAACTGTGAAAATATAATTATAATTTATGGTTTAGTTAATAGTGTTGTTCCAGTATTCATTTCCTGGTTTTGATAACCCTGCCATGGTCATGTATAAGCGTGACATGAAGAACCCTAGCTGCACACTATTTTTGTCACTTTTTATCATTTTAAATTATTTTAAGATGAAATAAATTACTAAGTGATCATTTCTAAACAAACAAAAACATTATTTCAAAATAAAATATACAAAGTCTTTAAAAAGTGGTAAAGATGGCTCGGAAGTCAAGAAGAACACTCGCTCTTACAAAGAACCTGGATTCAAATCCCAGCACCGACCTGGCTGCTCACATAGTCTGTAACTCCAGATTCAGGGGATCTAACACCTTCTTCTGCCCTTCTTAGGCACCAAGCATGCAAGTGGTGCACAGACATACATGCAGGCAAAATACTCAGACATATATAATAATTAAGAAATAGTTAATCCCCCCATGCTCCTCATGTGAAGCCAAGGCTAAGAACCACCACTCATACACCCATTTAGTGCTGCCTCATGAGTCTCCATAATACTCATCTACTCTTCAGACACTCTTTTCTCCCTCAAAATCACCCTTTAACAAGGGGATTTGTTCTCAACTGGCTGCTCATCAAAATATAATGATGCTAAAAATTTCTACTGTTGCTACAGTAGGCAAAACATTTCTGAGTGAATGGCCCATGGGCACCGTTCTATCTGTTTCATCTAGGTGCCTTGATATGGTAAGAATTTCCACCTTAGAGATATATTCTTTTTTTGTGACACATCATTACACAGTCATTCTTTTCAATTAACACTTCAGTAATAATTATGAGTCATTTGAACTGGTGTTATCGGGGCCTTATCTGCAACACCACAGAACACAGACTACCTGTACAGGTAAGAGCTGAATTTTTGCGGCATCTCCAGCAAAACTGTTTATCGACAGGGTAGCCCAGCTGTTGGTTAGGCTGAATGCTTTTGCTGTGGGTAGAGCCTCCAGATAGTAAGTAGCAAGGATGGTCTCATGTGATGAGCTGGTCTTAGAGAACTTCCTCAAGGAGAGATAGTCTACATTACATTGTAGATAGCAAAGTCTTGTTGCCATAACAGCTTTCTAGAGCACAGTTGTCTCATAAGAGCCCAAGCCTTATTCAGTTGGCTACACCCTGTTCCTGGAGTGCTCAGTTTATTAAACAGACCCTGCTCTTTATTTTGCCAGCATTAATCATTATGGGTTTGTGAACCGCCCTTTCCCCCCTCTACCCCAGCTTTTCATCTACAACTTAGAAGTGAGGGCTGTGTCATTGGACCTGCTGAGAGTCCTTCAAGAGAACTGATCTGAGAGAAAATTAAGAACAGCTGGGGGTAGACAAAATGACATCATATGCCTCCGGCATAAAAGGCAGCTCAGGAACTCCAATCAAGGAGAGAAAAATAATAGGAATTAGAGAAAGAGTTGTGAGACTTGAGAAGTATGCAAAGGCTGATTACTAGAGATTATGTTGGGAGCACATGTGCTCACTGAAATATTGAAACGATTAGTTAGGGCCTATTAATCTATTATTTAGCATTTGGAGTCTATAGATTTAATAGGTAAAACTACACTGGAACAGGCTGGTGAAAGGTGTGTAAATGCCTCGAGGCAGCACATGGTTAGGGGTATGATTAACACAGCAATTGTTTGGAGCCTAAGCTTTATTGCAGAGTGAGTTACAGATAGGACCTTTTACATATAGATTTTCTTTTTTCCCATTTGTGCATGGGTCTACATGCTCTATATTTAAAATATATTTCTTTATTTGGGAGGTGTTTGCTCTAAAACAGATTCCTCAGTCAAATATGGAAGCTTGTTTGGAGTGGTACAGCCTCTCAAAATTTGAATTCATTGAAGTGATGTTAGAACTGATGTAGTTCTACTCCAATTTTGCAAATAAAGAAATTGAATCCTAAAGAGTTAGGTGGTGGCTCCAAGATCAAATAGCTAGTATATGTGTTGCACGTGAAGCTTAGAATTTCCAATTCCCAGTCCAATTTTGCCCCCTAAAGCACCTGCTTTACTTAGCTAAGACATACCCAAAGAGAATTCAAATTTATATCCCTTTGTTACCACTAGTGATTGTTAGTGGCTATTACAGGGGAAAAGCCCATGGTCTGTGATGAATCAAATGGCCTCTGGCAAGTTTATTGCTTATTCAGAATCCTACACATAATAATCATGATTTGGAAATGTCACATCCACAGCAAAAACAAATACCAGTATGGAGTTTGTTTAGCATTTATCCCATTCAGTCTTTTCTCCTCTATGTCCTATCCTTAAAAATAGCAATGCTGCTTTGCTCAACAGTTTTGGAATGTATTTCCAGGTTTAAGAACAATAACTCACAATATGTAGCTCTACTAATGGTTATACTTTAAGCCGAGTAGCCATGACAGCTACTGTCATGTGATGTCCCCTTAAAAGAAATGAAAACTTGTATCAGTGAAAATAAACCTCAGGAAGGGTGACTGTAAATATGAAACAAAATAGAATGTGACTAGGCTCATTAAAATTAGTATGAGGAAGCCGGTAAGAGATTATAACCAATGTGGTCTGGTCAGCCTAAAAATTGTTGTGGTGCCTTTAGAATTTACTGAGACAAAGAGTTCTCTTAAAGACTATACTGTGGGTATTATGACTTTCTGAATGAGATGCTTGAAGCTCAACAGACTTGGCCACTTAAGACATAATTGACAGGCTAGGGAAAATAACAATAGAAAACAAAATTGACTAGGATTGGATAGCTAAGGGGTGTTAGTAACACAGAGCAAGTGAAGTTATAAAGAAGACCATCCAAGAATATCAGCTATGAAAAATGAGTTAAAATAAAGAACTTGGTGCTGGAAACAAAGTTGGTTCAATAAGTAAGCTACTTGTTGCAGAGCGGGAAAACCTAAGTTAGATCCTTCTAATCCACATAAAAACGCTGAATGCAGTGGCTTATTTAGAATCTAAGCACCAGAGTGGTGAAAACTTGAAAGTCCCTGGGGCTTACTGGTGAGCAGGTCTAGTTGAATCAGTCAACTTCATGTTGAGTGAGAGGCCCTGCCTCAGAAAGTAAGGTGTGGAATGCTATTTTTTTTTCTTTTTCTTTCTTTCTTTTTTTTTTTAATAACCAAGTCTATTTAAATGAAAACAAACATAGACAATATTTGGGAATTTGGGCATCGTTCTTTCCAAACTACTTCCTGCTGGTAAGGGACACTGTCATGGGGGATTCTAAGAAGATGCCGAAATCCTGGCTGTAGTCTGTAAGGCTGCTTGGTCCAGCTGTTTTGAATGTAGGATCACCTGGTACTCTGTTTCAGGCGGACTGGCTTGATCAAACCACAGTAGTTTGGAAGGAATCCACAGCTTTTCATTGTCTGTGGAAACAAAAATAGAAATCCTTTTCCCCAGTAACTTGTCCTTGAACTTAAATTTTGGAGTCAAAGCATGTTTTTTTTTTTAATTTATTATTTTACAGGTCGATCCCAGTTCCCTCTCCCCCACCTCCCTCCCTCCCTTTTATTCTCTCTGCCCTCTCACATGCACCCTAACCACCCTCCCCTCCCATCCCCCCACCCCAATTCCATATGTAGGGGAATGCCATCCAGTTGGGGTCATGTAGATCTGACAGGTCATGTGAAGTAGGGACTAGGGCTTCTCTCCTGTCTCTAGGTTAAGGCAGTTATCCCTCCATGGGGGATGTGTTCACAAGGTCCTTTTGTGCACCAGGAATACACCCTGGTTCTGCTGTCTGAGGTCCCTTAGACTGCTCAGTCCTTCTGTCTGAGACCCATATTCAGGGGGGCCTGAGTCAGTCCCATGCTGGCTTCCCAGCTATCAGTCTAGTGGCCGTTAGCTCCTCCTTGTTCAGGTCAGCTGTCTGTATGTGTTTCTGCCACCTGGTCTTGTCCTCTCCATCTGCATCTGGGTTCTACTTCGACTCAGTATTTAGGTATGGGTGTTTGCTCCTGTTTCCAACAGGTATTAGATGAGGGCTCCATGGATAAGTTAGTTGTTGATCTCACCATCTGGGAAGGGCATTTATGGTAGCCTTTCCACGGATGTTCAAATTGTTAGTTGGCGGCAGTCTTGTAGTACTCTAGAACTTTCTTTATGTTCAATTTTCTCTTCAAACCAATATTGGCTCCCTCTTTTATGTTCTCTCTCTCTCTGTGTGTCTCTCTCTCTCTCTTCCTAACCAGGCTCAATCTTCTTAGTCACACGTGTTTTCCTTTACTCTCCCTCGTTTTCTCCTACTTCTCTCTCTATTCGCTGCCCCTCCACTTCCCCTGTGCTCTGGGGGACTTGTCCCTTCCCGGTTCTGTGAGGGACTTTATATGAATCTCTTAGAATACACCTTGTATCCTAGTTCCTCTGGTGGTGTGAATTATAGGCTGGTGATCCTTTGCTCTAGGTCTAAAATCCATATATGAGTGAGTACATACTATGTTCCTCTTTTTGTGGCTAGGTTACCTCATTCAGGATGGTTTCTTCAAGTGCCATCTACTTGCCTGCGAATTTCAAGATACCGTTATTTTTTTCTGCAGAGTAGTATTCTATTGTGTAGATGTGCCACATCTTCATTATCCATTCTTCAATTGAGGGACATCTAGGTTGCTTCCAGGTTCTTGCTATTACAAATAGTGCTGCTATGAACATAATTGAACAGATGTCTTTGTTTCATGGATGTAGATCCTTTGGATATATGCCTAAGAGGGGGATTGCCGGGTCCTGTGATAAACAATTCCCATTTTCCTGAGGAACCGCCATACTGATCTCCAAAATGGCTGTATGAGTTTGCACTCCCACCAGCAGTGGAGGAGTGTTCCCCTTTCTCCACATACTCTCCAGCATGAGTCGTCATTGGTGTTTCTAATTTTAGCCATTCTGACAGGAGTAAGATTGTATCTCAAAGTTGTTTTGATTTACATTTCCCTGATAGCTAAGAATGTTGAGCACTTTCTTAAGTGTCTTTCAGCCTTTTTGATTTCCTCTATTGAGAATTCTTTCTTCAGTTCTGTACCACATTTTTAATAGGGTTATTTGGTGTTTTGTTGACTAGTTTCTTGAGTTCTTTGTATATTTTGGAGATCAGCCCTTTGTCAGATATAGGATTGGTGAAAATCTTTGCCTAGTCTGTGGGCTGACGTTTGGTCTGGTCCACTGTGTCCTTTGCCTTACAGAAACTTCTAAGTTTGAACAGGTCCTATTTCTTGATTGTTGCTCTCAGTATCTGTGCTCCTGGAGTTATGTTCAGGAAGTGGTCTCCTATACCAATTTGTTCAAGGGTACTTCCTACTTTCTCTTCTAAGAGGTTCAATGTGGCTGGATTGTTGTTGAGGTCTTTGAGTGGAATGCTATTGAGAAAGACACTCAACTCTGGCTTTGGCTTCCGCATGCATGTAGAGACAGAGAGAGAGAGAGAGAGAGAGAGAGAGAGAGAGAGAGAGAGAGAGGAGAGAGATGACAGGGTAAATAAAAGAATTGAATTGATATAGTTGAAGAATGAATTAATAAGGTGAAATAAAAACACAGGATGAAACTTTTTCCCAGATGACATTAGAAAGGGATGAACCCTAGAGAAATTGAAGGTGGAAGAGGTATCAAGTTTGTTTGAAAATCACAGAAGACATATAGGTAGGTGGAAGGGTACTAAGTGTTTGAATAAAGATGAAGAACTCCCAAACTTAGGGAAATATGCATATTTTATTTAACAGAATTCAGAATTTATCAAGCAGTACATATAAGAAAAAGCCTATAGGAACACACTTAATAGTTAAAACTTTTACTGTCACTCAGAAGACTTTTCAACATGAAAATGCACATGCTTACCAAGGAATTAAGCTGCATGGGCATCTTCTACTGACAAACAGCCCAAACAAAACATGATCATTTTTGAAGTGTTGAGAGGGTATCTTGTAACCTGATGTTTTCTACTATAGATACATATTTAAAGAAGAATAAATATGTGTAGGTTTATTTACTTCCTTAGAAAGCTATCACAAGCAATTCTTTACCTTTTCAAATTCATCAACCTGGCAGTACCTCTGGCATAGGAACCTCAAGTGTCTCATTTCTACTCCAATTTATAGTCTTATCTTTCAGTTATGCCTCTGAGGACACCCTTTTATCTGTTCTCATTTTGCAAGTAACACCTGGTTCAGACATCAGTACCTTATAGACATTCATTAAATGCCTCTGCCAGAAAAGAAGGGGGGGTGGAAACGGGAGGCAATAGAGGTTGGGAATAAAGAAGGTAGGGTATTTTTCATTCAAGAAGACATGTCTCCCTCACTTCTGCTAACAGAGAACATCCCAATGTGGAACAACCTTTTGCACTGCAGCTGGTGAAATCTCCCTTGTTAAGTCTGTGAGTGACTCAAATGGTAATTAAGCATTGTTTATCTCCTTATCAAAATATTAAAGTCAACCTCCATATTTTGATTCACTTTAACCCTGTGCTTTGCACAAACTCTGTCTGAGTCTTTCACAATAGAACACACACACACACACACACACACACACACACTACACACACACAAAGCAAACATACTCAAGTAAGTAATGTGAAGGAAAGTTTTTTTTGTTTCACCCATTATTTGTCAACACATTTCCACAGAGCTGGAGAAAATATTTTTCTTCCACTGTTAGCAAGATAGTTCTATATGCTTATATTTTGCTTTATAACAAATATACACTGGTGTAGAATAAATAATTGTATTAGTTCATTTTCACTTCTGTAACAAAACACATGAAGATCGATAATTTATTAAGAACAGATTTGTCTGCCAGTTTTGTGAGATGGAAGGCCCAAACATCTTGTCACCAACTCTGGTGACTTTCTTGGCTTCATTCCATCTTGGCAGAGAACCTTATGGTTATAGTATGAGAGGGAGAACTTAACATTATGATAAAAGAAGTCAGAAATCGGAGGGAGGCAAACTTTGCTATCACATTTGAAACAGATAATTCAAGGTTCTTTGAGGGCTATGTATCTTAATTCCTAGCAATGGCTCACCTACTTTCAAATAAACTTGTCTTTTAAATGTTCCATCGCCTTTTCCAAATAACGATGTTGAGGGCAACACATTCAACACACAAACCTACAATTATGTCTTTATAATTTTCTATGGGCAAAAAACATTTTTCATTTCTATATGTTTATGATGTTTGCTTATCAACTATTTCTCAAACTTTTTTGGGTATTCTTTTTATTGTTGTTGAAAATCTCAATAGAAAATGGTTGGGCCAGAAATGCAAAATACAGGTAAGGCAAATGTGTAACCAAGACAATCATCATCATTTGGACCAAATGTCAGCAAGATCCTCTCCACCCCCATCATCATCTGATCTGTTTTCATACCTCAGTTCAGTTCTTTGTCATGTATCTTTAAAAATATTTTCATACATGTATATGATATATTTTGATCAAATCTACCCAGTTCTTCCCCTCAAAGTACTCCCTGGTTCGCTAACCACATCTCCATCCCAACTTAATGTACCTTTTTTTTTTCCAGGAGCCAATAATCTCTCAGGTGGAGGTGGAGGCTTTACAAGCCCATTCTCATTGGAATTTTGACTCTTGATCTTATGGAGGACTTGTGCATGCGGCCACAGCCATGGCAGAATTCATCTGTGTAGTGGTCCTGCATGTCTAGAAACACTGTTTTATAGTAGTCCTCTGAAACCTCTTGCTCTTCCAAGGGTTATGCCATGTTCCTTCTTCCTCAATGGGCACTGAACATTGTGGACTGGGGTTATGATGTACATGCCTCATGGATTACTGAGCATTACCATCTCTTATTTTCTGCAATTATTAGTTATGTATTTTAAGACTGATTTGAGGTTGTTAGTACAAATGAGACCTGATGAATTGAAGTATTGCTCGAGTGTTCACAATTCTTACTAAAGTTTCTAGGAAATCATGTACCATTTGTATATTTTATGACTTAATTCAGGCAGGAGCTATGGAGCACCTCCTTGGGGCAAGTGGTACCCTGGGAAATGCCCAGAAATATACAAATTGGTGTGAAGCAGGAGCCTAACCCAAGTGAATGGAGTTTGAAAACACAGAGAGAATATCCTGCCAGGACAGGAAAAAAAAGGACTTTGGGGAATGGATTCAAATAACAGTTTCTACAAGCAGAGGCATTTTTGAAGGGAATGGTTTGAGGAAAAGCAACATGGGGAGAAAAGAAATAATAAGATCCATTCAAAGCTGTCACTAGTTCCTATGTATTGTAGTCATTACTCTGTGGTATGTATAGTGTTAAGGACTTTACATCGATTCTCTCATTCATTTGTTACAACTTCATTAATTATAGGTGGCATCACTGTACTTTATAAGTTAGCAGACAGGCTCACAGCAATGAAGTAACATGGTCAACTTCTAGGGGATGGTAGAGAAAGAATTCAAATCATGTCTTTCAAACTCCAAGGTCTGTGCTTTTTTTCTAGACAGGGTTTCTCTGTGTAATAGTCCTGGTGGTCCAGGAAATCACTTAATAGACCAGGTTGGCCTCAAACTCACAGAGATCCTACTGCCCCTGCCTCCTGAGTGCAGGGATTAAAGAAAGGCCTGTGCCACCACCAGATAAAAGTGCATGTTCTTAAATACTAGATTTTATGCCTCTGAAATAAATATATGACGTGTAGTCTACAGAATTTCAAAAGCTAAGCCAAAGATCCTGAACTTAAAGTTGCAAAGTTGTGAAATGAAAGAAAAAAGATTTTCTTTTTCTTCTTTCTTATTTTACATATTGATCACAGTTCCCTCTCCCTCCCTCTGTCTCTCCCTCCCTCCTTTTTCTCTCCCTCCCATGCCTCCTACCCCCCATCCCACCCCACCCCCACTCCACAGGGAAGGTGATATCTCCCAGGAGGGATCAACAAAATCTGTCAAGTCATTTGGAGTAGGGACTAGGCCCTCCCTCCTACCTCTAGGCTAAGGAGTATCCCTCCATGGGGAATGTGCTCCCAAAGTCCTTTATGCACAAGGGATACATCATGGTTCCGCTGTCAGAGGTCCCTTAGACTGCCCAAGCCTTCTAACTGAGACCCATGTTCAGGGAGTCTGAGTCCATTCAATTCTGGATTCCCAGCTATCCGTCTGGGTGCTCATTTGCTACACCTTGTTCAGGTCAGCTGTCTCTGTGGATTTCTGTATACAGCCTAGTCTTGTCCTCCCTCTCTGCATCTGGATTCCAGTTTGGCTCAGTGTTAAGTTGTGGGTGTCTGCATCTGTTTCCATCAGCTACTAGATGAGGGTTCCATGATGGTGGATAAGTTAGTCATCAATCTCATTATCAGGGAAGGGCATTTATGGTAGCTTTTCCATTGTTGCTCAAATTGTTAGTGGGGGTCAGTCTTGTAGGTCTCTGGACATTTCTCTAGAGTCAGTTTTCTCTTCAAATGTATAATGGCTCCCATTATTACAATATCTCTCTTTCTGAAGTTAAAGAAATAATGTCCTCTCTCTCCCTCTCCCTCCCTCTCTTTCTTATATATTTCTCCCCTGACTCAATCTTCCTAGTCCCACATGCTTTCCTCTCCTCCCCTTCTCTTTCTCCTAGCTCCCTCTCCACTCACTGCCCCCCCACTCCCAATATGCTCAGGAGATCTTGTTCCTGAGAAAGGATTTTCTCATAACAGTGAATGGTCAGCGAAAACTCAAGAATTAGACCAAAGAAGAAATCCTAGTCTTGTCTTTTGTTGTCATTCATTCCGTCCCAAGCACTGAAGAGTTACATTTATGTGTTCTCAGCAGTTTGACTAGTAATGAACCCTTGTGTTAGCTGACATTCACTCAAACAAATGTCTCTAAGGCTGAGGGCAACACTAATCTGAGGATATAAACAGTAGTAGGTTACTCCCTAGAACCTATGACCTCCTCAGCTCCAAACTTTTGACCAGATTTATCATAAAATCTGCTGAAGATTGAGCTTGTCAACATTTGATCCTTGATGGGAAACAGATTCAAGCCTCCCTTGGAACTGTTGGAAGTTAATGGTTGCTGGCTGAGAGGATATCACTATCTTCAGTGGTGTAGCCAGTGGTGATTTTCACATGTTCTAGTGGGAGAGAAAAGGAGTAGGGGGGACGGAAATGACCAAAATTCATCATAATCATGCATGAAACAGTAAAAGAAAATTAAAAACACAAGATTCAGGGATGGAGAGATATCTAAGCCAGTAAGGCCTTGCTGTGCAAGCAGAGCATGGGGACCTGAGTTTATATCCTTAGTACCCATATAAACAACTGTGTACTGTGCCTATATTCCCAGCCCTGAGTGGAGACAGGATTGTCCTGAAGCTCACTATGTAGACCAGGCTGGTTTTAAAATCAGAGATCTGCCTCCTAATCTGGGATTGTGTTTTATTCCAGAAGAGTTTGAGTCTTTCATTGTTTCACAAGTTGACTTGAAGTAGCCTCTTGAACTATTTTGTAGATTATCATTTGATTTGGTTTTAAGTGATTTTTAATATGTATTTTGAGTTTTTCTGGGAGGTGTATCAAGAAATATGTGTGCCTTTCTTGGTTCATATTATCTGGATATACACGACATCTAAGAGTTTTATAATTAGTGCTTTTCATTTTAGTCACTTGGTTAAAGACATGTCAGATTACTCCACTATGAATTTATGTCTTTACCTTTGTAATTAATAATAATCTTGTGAATGGACATGTATACGTTGCCCACAAAATTGGGCATGTATCCTTCTGTCATTCATATTATCCTTCTAATTTCAAACTAATATTACAGGCTTTATTCTAGAATTTTAAAATATTTTATTAATTCATTTAATGTATGTGGATGGGTGTGTGTGTGTGTGTATCCACATTTGGAGGTCAGAAGATGTCTTTTGTGAATGTGTTTTCTCCTTTTATGATGTAAGTGCTGGGAATTGAATGTGGGCACAGTTGGTGTCAATTGTGTGAGAGAGTCATCTTGCTGGCCTTTATTTTTAACATCTTTGCCCAGTGAGATCAAGTCTAATGTACATTCATCTCACCTCCACTTTTTTTCACGATATCCATGACTACCGCCTAAGTAGAATCATAGAATTAGAACATTAATCATTACTTTATCTTTTGTTTTTGTACAAATGAGAAGGTGCATGCACACTTCCTTTTTTTTGCATTTCATGCGTGTGTAGCATGCATGTTTGTCCATATATGTGAAAGTGTGTGTGTATGCATAAGCATGTGGAGTCCCAAAGTAATCAGCCTCAGCTGTTCTTTCACCTTATTTATTGAGGTAGGATCTCTCAACAAAATGCATTGATAGGGCTAGTCTTGCTTGCCAGGTCCCTCTGCCTATCAAGGTTGGAATTACTGGTGGAGCACCAACACCACTGGAAATTCACGTAGATTTCGGAGATCTTAACTCAGCCCAAACCTCCATTTTTCGGATCACATTTTATCCTACAGAATGATAGTGCACTGTAAAAATTCTTTCAGGGCTGGAGAGATGGCTTAGTAGGAAAAGGCATTTGCTGGAAAGCCTGACAACCCAAATTCAATCCCCAGAGCCCACGTGGTAGGAGAGAACCAGCTTCTGAAAATTGTCCTCTGACTAGTGCATACACTATGCAAATATATGCTTTTAATTTTTAAAGCATATGTTAGAACCTCATTGAGCATGTGTATCACAGGTTATTTAATCTTTAATTTATGAACATTTTTGTTTTGTCCAATACTTTGAAATAGCAAACAGTATTCAAATTAAAACAAAGTGCTTATCATTTTCCATATACATTTGACCCTGTTACTCAGGGTCTCTTAACTGATTTTATTCTTCTTCTGTCATTGTCTGTCATGTATTTAGTACCCTGAAAGTAGGAATTTACACAAGAAATGTATTGTAATGAGAAAGGGTACTCTGTGTCACTTTAAAGAAATTGATGATAGAAGCTTGGCTTCATGTGGGTTTTATTAAACTCAAAACTTCCCATCTAGGAAACTGTGCAGTGGTTGGTAAGGCCAGAAGTAAATGATACCTTGGAGACTTTGGAAGACTGGGGAAATTTCCCTTTCTGTGTACTTGGCTTTCTCTCCAACAGTCTTCCCAATTGCTATTGTTTGTTGGCTTTATTTTACATTTACAACACTATCTTTGATATATTGTGGCCAGAGGATCCTGCAAATGTACTGCCTAGATAGTAAATATCCCTTTGTTATGAGAGGGGATCCAGTTGCATATTTATTGCTTTGTAGATAACTGCAAAGACATATATTAATCACTTCAGTATCGAATGTACATCCCCATAACACCATATTTATTAACTGTTTTCAATAAAACATGACATTTGTTAGGCATTTTTCTGTTGCTTTGACATCTTAGAGCATTGTGAATGTAGGAAATGCCTGCTCCTCCCAAAGTTAGCTGATCCCTACTGATAAAAACTTGCTTGACAGGCAAACCAACTAATAATTGTCATTCCATATCTCTATATCCACCTCATTTTTTACCATGATTCTGCAGTCTAGAACACTCTCAAATTGCACACATAATGGCAACTAATAACTAAGCCCTGTAGCCCAAAGATCACTGACAGTATTTAACCATCTAATTCTAAGCCTGCTCAGCTGGCCTTCCCTGCTTACTCCTTTCTTCCCATGAAAAAATCCAATAAAGGCTGTCGTTCAGGATTTCCTTCTGCTCTTTTCCTTGCTGACTGACTTCAGCAAGTCTTTGTGTAGTGTTTATATGTGACAGCCTGCTGTGTGCTCACTTCTCATGGGAGCTGGAAATAGCCCCTGGATGTTTTGCCCTGACTATATATACACCTGAGCAATAACAGTAAAAATTGAAAGTATCATGATTATGCTGTAAACCAAGTGAAGAGTGTGGAGAATTATGATGGACAAAAAAAGGTTTTTTTTTTTTACTATTTTTTTAAAAACATTACTTGTTGCTGCATGTGGTTGCACATATCTTTAATCCCAGCACTTGAGAGAAAGAGGCAGGCAAATCTCTAAATGCAAACCAGCCTGGTCTACAGAGTGAGTTTCAGGCCAGCTAGGACTACACAGTGGGATCCTGATCCCCCCCAAAAGAAACAAAACCATGATTTGTTATTGTTATGATTTTGCATTTTTCAATTAATAAGTAAAATGAATTGTTATCTGCTTGATATTAATGTTTCTTTCTTTGGAGAAGTAAATTGTGTATTCTCATCTTCTGTCCATTTGTACAGACTAACTTTTAAAGCAAATTTGATCTACATGGATCAAATATATCCATGTAATATAATACCCTTCAAATTTATAGGAATATAATATAAACCATTCAAAATTATAGGAAAATTTCTAGGTCTAGGATTTGGTGAAGGATTCTAACTATATACAGTATAATCCACAAAAGTAAATATGTCTTGTAATGCACCAAACTAAACTTTTAGAGTTCAAACCCTTTTTCACTATTAAAGACCATGTTATGAGAGTAAAATGGTATGACCACTCTAAAAGGAAGTCTATCTCCTTTTGTTTGCATATTTTTTAATTTTTCAATGCTAAGTTTAAAGCACGTTATTAAAGTGCTTTACCACCGAGTTCTACACTTAATCTCTCCATTTTCTTATAAAGCTAAATATGCAATTACTTATAAGATTTAGGAATATCACTCTTGAGTATTTAGCCTACATAAAGTAAAACTGATTCTCATATAAAATATGTATATAGATGTTCATGATAGCATTATTCATTGTCTACCTTAAGATGCAACAATTCCTATCTTAGACATATACCCAAAGAGTGCACATTCATATCACAAGGACATCTGTTCAGCTATGTTCGTAGCAGCATTATTTGTAATAGCCAGAACCTGGAAGCAATCTAGATGCCCCTCAACTGAAGAATGGATGGCAAAAATGTGGTATATTTACACAATGGAGTATTACTCATCTGGAAGAAAACAATGGAATCTTGAATTTGCAGGCAAATGGATGGAACTAGAAGAAACCATCCCGAGTGAGGTAACACTGTAATAAAAAGGCAAATATGGTATGTACCCACTTACATATGGATTTTAGACATCGAGCAAAGGATCTCCAGCCTATAATCCATACCTCTAGACAAGCTAGGAAACAAAGAGGGTCCTAAGAGAGACATACACGGTACCCAGGAGAAGGGGAAAAGGACAAGATCTCCTGAGAAAATTGGGAGCAGAGTGGAGGGGAAAGTGATGGAAAGTGCTCATGACAGGGAGGGAGTTAGGTGAAACAGAAGGGGAGAAGAGGAGGGGGGAGGGGGGAGGAAGACATGAGGGACCAGGAAGTTTGAGTTGGAGCAAGGGTAAATGAGAGCAAGAAAAGAGATACCTTAATAGAGGGAACCATTATAGATTTAGAGAGAAATCTGACACTAGGGAAATGTCTAGAGATTACAAGGATGACCCTCATTAAGACTTTAAGCAATAGGGGAGAGACTATCTTAAAAGTCTTTCCTCTATAATGAGATTGATGGCTACCTTATATACCATCATCAAGCCTTCACCCAGCAGTTGATTGAAGCAGAAGCAGAGAGCCACAGCTCAGCACTGAGCCGAATTCCTGGAATCCAGTTATAAAGAGGGAGCAGTGATGAGCAAAGGGGTTAACACTATGCTGGAGAAGCCCACAGAAACAGCTGACCTGAACAAGGGGCCTCATGGACCTCAGACTGCTATCTAGGAAACTTGCATAGTATAAAACCAGGCCCCCTGCACGTGGGTGAGAGTTATGAGGCCTGGGCCCTGGTAATGGAATAGCATTTATACTAGTGTAAGAATGGGCATTGGGAGCCCATTTCCCATAGAGGGGTACTGTCTCAGCCTAGACACATGGGGGAGGGCCTAAGCCCTGCCCCAAATGATGTGACAGAATTTGATGATCCTCTATAGAAGGCCCCACCATTTCTATGTAGCAGAAGAGGGATGGGATGGGTATTGGTAGGGAGTATGGGAGAATGGGAGGGAGAGTGAACTGGGATTGATATATAAAATATGATTAATTCTAATTTAAATAAAAAATAAAAAGGCAAAGTGAATATATGGAGAAATAAAGAATAAAAAAATAGCATTGCTCATAATCATCCCAGACTGAAAACAACCTAAATGTCTCCCAGAAGGTGAGTAAATAAGCTCCAGTACATGAATACCATGGTATACTCAACAGAAATGCTGATATAAAGAAAATTCTGCATGAATATGAAGGATTTGGTGCTTACTGGGAAAAAAAGCAAAAGAAAAATTAGTTCTTGTTATACAAAGTTCTTGAAATAACAAATGCAGAGTTGTGGGATATCATATTAATGGTTTCCAGAGAAAGATACAAAGGAGTGAGTGTGAGTATGAAGGTGTAGAGTGAGGAAATGATGTTGTGATGGTGATTGTATGTACCTCTCTCACACACCCACAAATTCATATAATTGCTGAGAAAACTGAATAAGCTCTATAGTCTGATAGACTATCGTTTACTATAATATTGTATTATATTACACCACCATGGGAAAGAAGTAGAAATATACAATGGACTATGAGCTAATTTTGCAAACTCTTGTACATTCATATTTCAAAATAAAAAGTTTTTAAAAGAATTGGTGATTTTCATAGGACTGTTAATTTGAGACATTTATAATATTAATTCTTGCCATTTTCATTATTTCTTCTCTTTTAATAATGCCCAAGATGTTTATTTAGGTATTTTATCAACCTAGAAAAGACAAACATGCTTCAAGTTTAAGGCAAAGGAAATTATTTTAAGTACTTTTACTCCCAATTCGCCATATAATATAAAGGTCCCTGGCATTTTATATTTTCTTCTTAGTAGTATTTTATTAAGAACCTTTATTGTGTTCATGATTTAATTAAAGACAGTATTATAAGATTATAAAACTTTGTATGAAATATATTATTATTGCAACATTAGAGGTCAATATAACCTCTCTCTCTGGCCTTAACTATATATAAAACTTATAAAATACCATATGCTTTGTTCCAAAGAAATCCAGTGTGTTTTAAGAAATGAAAGCAGTTCCTAAGTGTTTATATGTGAATGTGTATATATAAATTATTTTTGCTTCATTTTAAGTGACTATCTGAATTCCATTTGGATTCATTTCCCTTTAGCTTGATGAAGTACATCCATTTGTCAAAAGGTCAAGCTGAATCTAGGCAGCGTTAATAGTACAGCTAGAGGATCTCATAGTTTCCCTTGTGCAGTTACTAGGTCATTTCATTATAATTCCTTAGACTCGTCCAGAAAGAATAGAATTGAACTAATCCCACTGGATTCAAAGCATTATTTAGGCAACAAAAAGATCAGCATGGCTTTAGTCCTACATGATTACAATGAACTAGAGGGCCCAGGTAAAACATGTTTGTTGCATTAACAATCAGTTGTCATGCTCATGAATAAGCAACTCCAAAGTACGGATCAAGGATTTCATGCGTCTTTACCCTAAGATGGAGGAACTTGGAAAGCTCTATGTTCAACTAACCATATAACAATCGATGAGAAATGTCCTTGGGATCATGGCTCATAAGACTCTTTACATTGCCTTGTCCCAAGATCAATTGCAAGGTGTTTTCCAAAGACCCATGCCAGATTATAATCAACCCATGCATAAGTCATTTATAGCGAAAACAGTCACTGAGGTACCAAGTATTGCAGCTGTTTTTCCTATATGTTTAGTATTTCAGGTAAATTTAAGCCTACTGACAAATGATTTTTTTCGTTTTGTTACAATTGAAAATACTTTGTTTTCCTTCATTCTTTCCTTTAAATTGTTTTCATTTTACATACTAACCCCGGTTTCCCCTCCCTCCCCTTCTCTTGCTCCCGCCATCCCCCTTCTCACCCCTCATCCACTCTTCAGAGGGGAGAAGGCCTCCCTTGGGAATCAACAAAGTCCAGCATACCAAGTTGAGGCAGGACCAACTCCCTCCCTCCCCCGACTATGGAGGCAAGAATATATTTGTTGAGTACAAATTGTTTTCCCAGCACTTTAAAGATTTCTATTCCCCAATGGTTTCAAATATCAGCCACTCGTGCAATGAAAGTTCCTCATCTTTATTCAGCTTTACATAATGGATTGCGTCTCTCTGCCTGTTTTCTATGATTTTGTGTTTACACTTTATGCGATCATTTGTAACCTTAATTAGCATGTTAATTGTACAAAACAATGTGAATAGTTGTGACATTTTCACACATGAATATAATGTACTTTGATCTTATCCTTCCCTGCTTGTGCCCTTCTCCTACCTTCCCTCCCCCTTCCCTCCCCCCTTGACAAACATGTCTTTTTCTACTTCCATGTTTATTTTGCAGAATCTGATCACAGATATGAATGAAAGTATATAATGTCTATTTTTATGGATTATTTTGCCTATCAAGGTTATCTTCAGTTCCATCCATTCATCTGCAATCATCATGATTTTGTTGTTGTTTGGGTCAAAACAATGCTCTAATTGTACAAATATTATATTTCCTTTTTGTCAACTTTCTTTTTTACTTATTTTTTTTTATTTTTTGAATGGATTCCACTTCCCTCTCCCTCTCATATTTACAGAATGACATCTCCCATCACTACCATGCCTCACACTAAGCCCCCCAACCCATCCCCCATCCGCTCCTCAGGGAAGGTGCAGCCATCCATGAGGCATCATCAAAATATGTCAAGTCATTTGTGGTAGGGTCTAGAACCTCCTCTTAGTCTCTAGGCTAAGGGAATATGCCCCCAAATTCCGTTCGTGCACTAGGGATACATCCTAGTTCCACTGCCAGAGGTTCCTTAGACTTCCCAGGCCTTCTAACTGAGACCCACATTCAGGGGCTCAGTCCTATGCTAGTTTCCCACCTATTAGTATGGGGTCCATGAGCTCCCCCTTGTTCAGGTCAGCTGTCTCTGTGGGTTTCTCCAATCTGTTCTTGACCCCTTTGTTCATCATTTCTCCCTCTCTGCAACTAGATTCCAGGAGTTCGGCTCAGTGTTTAGCTGTGAGTGTCTGTTTCTGCATCCATCAGCTACTGGATGAAGGCTCTAGGATGGCATATAAGGTAGTCATCAATCTCATTATCAGGGAAGGGCATTTAAGGTAGCCTCTCCACTATTGCTTAGGTTGTTAGGTGGGATCATCCTTGTAGATCTCTGGACATTTCCCTAGTGCCAGATTTCTCTTTAAAACTATGATGGTATCTGTCTATTATGGTATCTCTTTTCTTGCTCTCTATTCTTTCCCTGACACAATCTTCCTGCTCCCTCATGTTCTCCTCTCCCCTCCTCTTCTCCCTTTTTGTTTTTTGTAACTCCTTCTCCCCTCCCCTCCCTGTTCCAAATTTGCTCAGGAGATCTTTTCTCTTTCACTTTCTGTGGAAGACCATGCACATCTCTTTTTAGGTCCTCCTCGTTTCCTAGCTTCTCTGGCAGTGTAAATTGTAGACTTTTGATTCTTAGCTTTATGTCTAAAATCCATATATGAGTGGCGATATACCATGTTTCTCTCTCTCTCTCTCTCTTTTTTTTTTTTTTTACTGGGTTACCTCAGTCAGGATGGTTTCTTCCAGTTCCATCAGTTTGCCTGTGAATTTCAAGATTCTGTTGTTTTTTTCTTGCCGAGTAGTACTCCATTGTGTAAATGTACCACATGTTCTCTATCCATTCTTCAGTTGAGGGGCATCTAGGTTGCTTCCAGGTTCTGGCTATTACAAATAATGCTGCTATGAACATGGATGGACAGATGTCTTTGTTGAATGAATGTGAATCTTTTGGGTATGTATGTAAGAGTGGAATTACTGGGTCTTGTGGTTGATTGATTCCCATTTTCCTGAGGAACTGCCATACTGATTTCCAAACTGGTTGTGTGAGTTTGCACTCCCACCAGCAGTGTGGGAGTGTTCCTTTTCTTCACATCCTCTCCAACATAAACTGTCTTTGGTGTTTCTAATTTTAGCCATTGGACAGGAGTAAGATAGTATCTCAGAGTTGCCTTGATTTGCATTTCCCTGATGGTTAAGGATGTTGAGCACTTTCTTAAGTATCTTTCAGCCATATTGGATTCCTTTATTGAGAATTCTCTGTTTAGATCTGTACCCCACTTTTTAAGTGAATTATTTGGTGTTTTGGTGACTAGCTTCTTGAGAGTTCTTTGTAAATTTTGGAGATCAGTCAGATGTGGGGTTTGTAAAGATCTATTTCTACCCTGTGGGCTGCCATTTTGTATTGTTGACTGTGTCCTTTGCCTTACACAAGCTTCTTGGTTTCAGAAAGTCTCATAGATTAATTGTCAATCCCAGTGTCTGAGCTACTGGTGTTATGTTCAGGAAGCACTCTCCTGTACCAATTCATTCCAGGGTAACTCCCACTTTCTCTTCTAAGAGGTTCAGTGTGGCTAGATTTATGTTGATTGAGGTCTTTGACCCATTTGGACTTAAGTTTTGTACATGGCAATAGATATGGGACTTTCTGCAGTCTTCTACATGCCAGCATCCAGTTATGCCAGCACCATTTGTTGTAGATGCTTTCCTCCTTCCATTGTACCTCCTTCCATTGTACCTGGAAGCAACCTAAAAGCCCTTCAACTGAAGAATGGATAGAAAAAATGTGGTATATTTACACAATGGAGTACTACTCAGTGGAAAAAAATGATTGTTAATTCTTGTTTTGTTTTTTGGATTTGCTTGTAGCCATAGTATTGTGTGTAGATTTACCCTGCTTTTTGTTTTGGCTTCTGGTAAAGTGGGATATTGCCTATGATTTTGTAAGTGTGTCTAATATCCTTGGTTTGGAGTTTTCCTTCCAGAACTTTTTGTAAAGCTGGATTTATGGATATGTATAGTGTACATCTGGTTTTGTCATGAAATATTTTGTTTTTTCCATCTATATGTACATCTGGTTTTGTCATGAAATATTTTGTTTTTTCCATCTATAGTGGATTGAGAGTTTTGCTGGGTAAAGTAGTCTGGGCTGGCATCCATGAACTCTTAGTTTTTGTAGAACATCTATCTAGGAACTTCTGGCTTTCAAAGTTTCCATGGAGAAGTCAGGTGTAATTCTGACAGTTCTGCCTTTATATGTTACTTGTCCTTTTCCCCATTCTGCTCTTCTGTATGTTTGGTGTTTTGATTATTATGTGTTGAGGGGACTTTTTTTGGTTCAGTCTATTTGGTGTTCTGTAAGCTTCTTGGGCTTTCATAGGCATGTCCTTCAGATTGGGAAAGTTTTCTTCAATGCTTTTGTTGAATATGTTTTCTGCCTTCTTCTATACCTATTATTCTTAGGTTTGGTCTTTTCACAGTATCCCACATTTCCTGGATGTTTTGTGTTAAAGATTTGTTAGATTTAAGATTTTCTTTGGTTGATGAATCTATTTATCTTCAGTTCCTGAGAGTCTTTCTTCAATCTCTTGTATTCTGTTGGTTATGCTTGCATCTGTAGTTCCTGATTATTTACTCAGCTTCTCTATTTCCAGCATTCTCTCATTTTGTGTTTTCTTTATTTTCTCTATTTCAGTTTTCAGGTCTTGAACTGCTTGAATTGTTTCCTTCATCTGTTTGATTGCTTTTTTTCTTGGCTTTCCTTAAGAGATTTGTTGATTTGTTGCATTTTTGATTTGTTTTATCTTCCATTTCTTGAAGGGATTTTTTTCATGTTATTTGGGGGCCTCTATCATTTTCATGAAATTGTTTTTAAGTTCATTTTCTTCTGCTTTATCTGTATTGGGATGTTCAGGTCTTGCTGGCATAGAACCCCTACACTCTGGTGGTGTCATATAAGTCTTTCTGTTGTTGGATGTGTTCTTATACTGTTTTCTTCCCATCTCTTCTTCCAGTGAGTACAAGTGGGGTCTCTCCCTCTTCTGGAGGTTATGTGTTCAAGGCTCTCTCCTGGAGGGTGCAAGGGCAAGACAGGAAAGTTGCCCTATGCTGGATGCTTTGTTCTGCCTCCAGTTCCCTCTGTGGGATTTGGTGGCAGGAAATGTCTGTCCATTGTGGGTCAGGGAACTCAAAGAGGGAGAGGTGGGCTGGAAGAACCCTTGTTACCTCTCTACCTGAGGGTGGAGTGACAAGACAGAAATGGCAGCTGATGGCAGATGCTTTGTTTTGCCTCCAACTCACTCTGGGGGATTTGATGGCAGGAAGCATCTGTCTACTCCAAATTTCTTTTTATTAAGGACCATTATCTTCCCATGCAAAAAAAAAAAATGGCCCTCCCCATGACATCAGCAGTTCCTGTTTGCAAAAGGGCATCATGACTAGGCTTCTTGACTCTTGACTCATTAAAGTTATTTGGTTTCATAAAATGGCTGGCTGCTTTCTCCAGAATGGAAAAGACAGCATGGCCCCTTGGGTAGTCCTCAGGAGCCCTCTTCATAAGAATCTCTTCTCTTTTGTACAGATATCCCCCTCTCAGCATGAAGCAGCTAGAAAGGGCGCCCTTCCCTGGCAACATTCGGTTTTGATCTCTGAGGGAGGGACCTAGGTGCCCCCTGGAGAGGATGCAGAAACACTTGCCTTCCTTTTGTTTTTTTGCTATGCAAATGATCCTCCACCACCCAAGGACCTGACCCTCAGCAAGATCTCTCAGACACAGGAATGATTCACATGAAGCTCTGCAGAACAATGGCAAGGTAGCAAGGCTCCATCACTACCATGGGCTCCTCGGCTCCCTTTGGAGGAGTCTAACTATCATATTTTCTTTATCCATTCAACTTCTGGTGGGGACTTAGCCTGATTCTATGACTTTGTTATAATGAACAGTGCAGTAACAAACATGGGCATGCAATGATCTCTGTGGTATAGTGACTTAATTTTTTGGAAATATACATGCATCCCCAGAACCTCCATACTTATTTCCTTAGTGACTACACTAATTTATGTTTCCACTGTCTTAATGCTCTATTGCTGTGAAAAGACACAATGACCATGGCAACTCTTATAAAGGAAACATTTAATTAGGACTGACTTATAATTTCAGAGGTTTAGTTCATTATCATCATGGCAGGAAGCATGGTTGTATGTAGGCAGGCAAAATACTGGGGAAGGAGCTGAGAGGTCTACATACAGATCAAAAGGTGCACATGCATGAAAAAGAGAGAGGGAGAGAGGGAAGAGGGAGAGGGAGAGAGAGGGGGGAATCTGGATTGAGTATTTGAAATGCCAAAGTCCACCCCCAGTGACATACTTCCTCCAACAAGGCCATATCTTTTAATTCCGGTCAGGTAGTGCCATTGCCTAATGACCAAGCATTCAAATATATGGGGCTATGAAGGCAAGTCCTATTCAAACCACCATAGGCACCAACAGTGAATAAAAGGTTAGCTTCTACCTCTATCCTCAGCAACATGTGTTATTGTTACTTCATGGTGACTATTCTCATTGATATGAGATAGAATCTAAGTATAGTTTAGACTAGCATTTCCTTGATGGCTAAAGATGTTTATTCATAGATGTATTTGGCTATTCATACTCTCTGTGGGTATTGTCTGTTCCATCTATATGCCTATTTATTGGTTAGAGTTTTATTCTTTGGGTTAGTTTCAGGGTTTTCTTTCTTACATGGTCTCAGTTCTCCTCCTTTATAGAGTTCAGGATCCTATCAAGGGAATGGTCGATCATTCCCTCTCCATCCCCTGGCAGTAGATGGATTTTCCTGTTTAATCAAGAAAAATTTTTGAGGTTCTTTATAACTTTTACATGTTTATCTCATGTAAGGAAAGATTTATTTATCCAGTTCAGCAGGCTGTATATTCACTCACTCAGGTAATTGTTTTTGTTGCTCTATCAAAGGGGTTTCTTTGTGGAAGTAGGGGAATAAGGACTTCAGTTGAAGGATGATAAGAGAGGGGAATGTGGGCAAAACGACCAAAATTTATAGACATTTGTGAAACTTTCAAACAAAAGAATGATAAATAATGTTCCGAATTCTATAGGTTCATCTTTCACCTATTTATTAAAACTTAAGATGGAATTATTCCTAAGCCCCAGAATAACACTATTGAGAATTTCACACAATGAAGAATTATTGAAGATTAATGAAGATTATTGACTTTAGTCTCTTCCCTGATTAATGAAAGAGATATAATATCATTACCAGGGGCACAGATATTAAAGACACATTTGTATATATAATATAGGACAGTCCAGAAGCTGATTTTTATTTTCATAAGACATTTCATCAATAAAATATAAAGTAATGGATACATTTATATTATGTCATTATTGATCATAGGGCCAAGGCAATAATATGTACTATCTAATAAAACTAAAAATATCAGCTTTTTGTTTGCTTGTGAGCTTTGCTTATAATCTGATGAGGGTAAATAATAATTTATAGCTTCTGAGGAGATTAGGATCATATAAAGTTTGAATAAAAAGTCATACCACATTACTCTAGTTCTTAATTTTGCCTGAGCCATTAAAACTCAATTACACATAGACCAAATTCCTGTTTATTAGAAGGTTCAGAAGTCTTATAAATGAGTGCTTACATGGTTACAGAAGCCCATTGCATTCAACTCCATTCAGTCTTTTGCAAAAAGGCATTGCATCATTTTAATAACAAGAAAATGTTCCATGATTATACTTACTCATGTTGAGATAGCAGCTCCAGTCATTTTATACTCCAGTGATATAGACAGTTTAACCAAATGAGAATATGAGCCATTAGCCAGCTTCTTTCCTTCTTACATCTCTTTCATTAGCACTTCATCTCCACCTCAATGATTGTTGAAACATCCTTCATATTCTCTAGAATTGTGTCACATCTGGTCCCTCCTCTACCAAACAGAATCATTTGCTTCCTCCCTTCTTCTCAATTGTGTATAAAATGTAGCTCAGAACACAGACTGTGGTAAACCATGTTAATGAATAAAGTCTGACTAAATATAATAATATAATATAATATGCAAAGTGAAAACAATTAACTTTCTGGGACTAAGGAGATGGTTCAGTGGGTAAAGTGCTGCTATGAAAATGTGAGAACATGCATTTAGATCCTCAAACCCATGAACAAAGCCATGCGTGGCTACCTACCCATGCAACCACATTGCTGATGGTGGCAGAGACACAAGGATAGCTGGGGTGTGCTAGCTCTTGTCCAGTGAAAGACCTTGTCTCAAAGGAATAAGTTTGAGCGATAGAGGGATGGACACACACACACACATACACTGAAAATAATAGAAATAAAAACAATAAAATAATCCAAAAGTTTTTTAAAGAGTGTTCTGTTTTATGCAAGATCCAAGCAAGTATACTAAGAACACTTATGTAAGACTTGCTGTGGCTATTTCTCCTGGTAGCAGACAGAACCAGGGAACTTGTATTGAGAGTAATATCTTTCTTGTTCTGCATTGATCAGTACTGTATAAAATACAGGTTTTTAGGCAATGCCTTGTCCTGAAAGACTCCATTTTACTTCACTTCTTAATACAAACAGAGAGGCACTATATGACTCTGTACCTTGTTGGGCACATAAATACCACCATCTATCTGGCACCATCCACAAGGCACAGACTAATAAATATCTCACTTCTCAAAGAAGAATTGGTGCGACTCTAAAAATTTACCAAACTAGTTGCCATCTATAGTAGCCCCACATTGCAGTGCCAATCTGTTTGCCCATGTTTGTTTGTGCCCCACGTTGAGGGGCAATCTGTGGGAACCCATCTTTGGGGATCTTAAGTTGGATATAACTGACTTGCCCAGTTCATACCTGAGAGGGGGATTGTGGATTGAGAAACGGCAGGTAAAGATGCTAAGGGGGAAAGAGAGACACAGAATAGAGTCAGGAGGGCAATCCAGTAAATACTGAATGCACCATTCTTAAATACCCCAACCAAAAAGGGGAAAATGGCAAAAGAAATCTGACAAAAGCTTAAAAAGGGATTCTGAAAACAAAAGAACAGAATCAAGCTGGCTTCTTGGTAGCAGCATTTTCTTGGGTAGGCTATGTTTGCCAGAGGCAAACTTTAAGAGAGGTTTCCTGGTACTGTGTTAGCAAAAACCTCACATCTCATTTAAGAGGCCATGGTACCAAACAATTAAATGGTGTTTACAAGTAGCCAGCACCATGCTTCTTGGTGTGACTTGGAACGAGAAACTCTGCAGAGTTGTGGCAATTAAACATGGCTCCTGCCAGTATCTCCTCCATGAATCTAGATTCTCAGGAAGCCAAGGAATGGGGCAAGGCCAGCTGCCACTTTAATTTTAGCCATGTAGCTTAGCAGGATAAAGACACATGTTGTCAGAAAAAGATAAGAGATATACAGTAACGACAGATTCAGAGAAAAAGACCTCTAAATGTTTTACAGTATGTTTAAAAATATATGTAGGCTTGGGAGAGAAAATAAAAAGGACAGAGAAAGCCCTTACCAAAAATAAATAGAGTAGCTGGGCATGGTGGCATACACCTTTAATCCTATCCCTCTGGAGGCAGAGGCAGGCAGATCTCTGTGATTTCAAGGCCAGCCTGGTCTACAGAGTGAGTTCCAGGACATCGAAAGATACACAGAGAAAACCTGTCTCAAAAACACATAAATATAAAAAGTAAAAATAAAAGATATAGAGTAATAAAAAAGCCACGTAAAGGTGGAAAATACAGAGTCTGGATACTGTATGTTATTGTGTTGTCTTTAAATTGTTTGACTACAGAGTTCGGAGCAACAGCTGTTAAGACATTTGATTATAAATTCTGCTAGATTAATCCAACCTATACATTTGAAAATGCCTTGACTTCAAAATTTAAGTCTAAGGACATGTTACTTTGGAAAGGAGGTTCTGCTTTTGTTTCCACAGACGATGAAAAGCTGTGAATTCCTTCCAGAGTAATATGGTTTGGCTAGGCAAGACCTCCTGAAGCAGAGGACCAGGTGATCCAACATTCCAAACAGCTGAGATGATACAGCCTCACAGACCACTATAGCCAGGATTTGGCAGGATTCTGGGTTTATTCAGGATGCCTTTGGGATTGACAGTGCTTCCAAACAGCAGGTCTCAGTTTTAAGAGAACTAAACCCACATTCCCAAATACTGTTTCTAAATGTTTGTTTTCATCTAAACAGGACTGGCTACAAATGGTTAATTATCACAGTCAATATCTTTTTAAAGAAAAAAAAGGGGAATATGATATAGAAATGAATACTTTACATTGCTATGAATTTTGGTTTATTGATACAAATTTAAGGTCAATTTTGTTATATGTATATTTCTACTCCTGTTTAGGTATTATGATTTTATAGCTCTTGTTGTTGTTTTCTTTTGTTTTTCAAGACAGGGTTTCTCTGTGTAGTGCTGGTTGCCCTGGAACTAGCTCTGTATACCAGGCTGGCCTCGAACTCACAGAGGTCCTCCTGCCTCTGCCTCCCTAGTTCTGGGATTAAAGTCATGCATTAGTACTGCGTGGCTATATAGCTCTTTTAAAAATGTAATGTATAACTAAATACAGATTATAGATACTCACCTAGAATAGTCAAAACTTATTGTTATGTTAGCTTTTCTAGATATACAGATATGTATTTCAAACGGATAAACATTTTTCAAATCCTTTCAAAGACGTACAGAATATGGCATTTAAAATGGATTATTGGGGTTTTTTTTGACAAGGAGACACAACTGCTCCTGGCAATACCAATTACGTCAGAGAGTAAGATGGGCATTGAAGAAACTCATTATGGAGTTTGTCTTCAACATGGCAGAACTAGCTACTTGGACAAGATACTGCTCTTGCCTGGACTGCTTGACAGCATGCTGTCTAAACGGGATAAGCAGGTTACAAGAAAAGTGACTGCTGAACTTGCCAAGGGACAGGATGGTTCTTTAGGGTTCCTGCTTCATCAAAAATTCTGCCAGACATTCTGGTCTATAAGCTGAAGATGGATGCCCCAACATTACAGAGGAACTTTGGGTGACTGTTCAGGCAGTGAGATGTCTCCGTTAGTTCAAGAGTTTAAATATTATACTTCTGGTGTCTCCGATGGATTTGAAGACAGATAGCTATGGTTATGGTTTTCCTAGATATGATAAAAGGTAAGTTACACATAAAACTTTAGACTCACAAAGATAAGATAGATGATGCCAAATGTTCATAAACTAAATATTGTAACTATAATTCTTGCTTGATAACTGTTTCGTTATATCTAGTTTTACTGTGTTAAAGTTAAAACATTCCTTTTTATTTAGACAGAAAAGAGATTATGGGGGATGTCCTTCTGTATGCTGTGAATGTATGTTTCTCTTATTGCTTAATGAGTTAAGCTGTTTCGAACAATGGTCAGGCAGGATGTAACCAAGGAGGGAGTATAAGAGGGGCTACCAGACTAGAAGAAGGCTAGGAAGAGGAGCAGTGAGAGTGGGTCACTGATGGGAGATGCCATTCTGTAAATATGTTTCCCTTACTGGTTAATGAATAAAGCACTGTTGGCCAATAGGAAAGCAAGATGGGGGGGACTAGGAGACAAGGAGGAGAGAGGAAGGAGTAGGGAGGAGTCAACATGGAGAGAATTGAGAGAGCAGAACACCGTCCCCTCTCTCCGGTAAGACAGACCATGTGGAAATACTTAGATTAATAGAAATGGATTAATATTTAAAACAGAGCTAGCCGATAAGAAACATTAGAAACAGGCCAACAGAATTATATCTAATACAGAGTCTCTGTGTGCTGTTTGGGGATGGTGTGGTGGTGTGATCAGACTGGCGGGGGAAAAGCCTTACTCATAACAAGTCACCATTGGGATTCCATGTAGCTGCCAAGGGAGCAAGAGGTCCAGATATCACTGGATAGCCAAGACAATATGTATACATAGATTAATAGAAATGGGTCAATAATTAGGAGAGATCTAGCCAATAAGAAGCCTGAGCCATTGACCAAACAGTTTATAATTACTATAAGCCTCTGTGTATTTATTTGGGACTAAACAGCCATGGAACGGGGTGTGACTAAAACTTTAATCCACAGAGAACTTATGAGCACATGGGCTGTCATGATTGATTTTCATTGTGAACTTGATTGGATTTAGAATCAACATGCAAACAAATCTCTGAGCATATCTAAGGGGGTTATCTAAATTTAGTTCACCAAGATGGGAAGTTCCATCTTAAGTGTGGATGGCACTATTCCATGGGCTGGTATTCTGCATTGAGTACAATGGAAAAAGGGAACTGTGGCCACAAGCATTAGTCAGTCTCTGCTTCTTGACCAGCCATTTGATTCACATGTCACATATTCCCTAACATGAAGTATTGTGTGCCTGGAATCATAGACCAAAATAATCATTTTCATCAAGTTTTTTTTTTAGAGGGGGAGAAAGTCAGGTATTTTGCCACAGCAATGAGACAAGTAATTTTTGTCTTAGATGTACTAAAATCTTATCAGGAACTTGTTGAATATATAAGACCAAGGAAACAATGCAACACCCTCATCTAGATCCCCATAAAGAAGAGAATACCTAACTAACATTGTGGTTGTGAGCCCCATAATTCCTGGTGTGTACATAGAGAGACTGACAGGCAGAAAGTACTCAACTGCCCCATGGCCTTCAGCTCAGCTCAAGCCCCACTACTGATGAAGCCTGCTCAAATTGTCATATGTCTACTTATCTATTAGTCTGTTGTGTTCTTATTCTCTATGGCCTCCATCATTTGGAACCTTTCTTGGGGTGTTCAAATTAACCCCAAGACTTGGAGATGGCAGCACTACCTCCAACATCACCTCTAACTGCTTTCCTTAATATTTTATGTAACCACTTACATTAACTCTCTTTGTATCCTTGTCAGATTTCTACTTGTTTCCAAATGGGCCTCTTTGGAAGTCTGCCTCACCCTCTTTAGCTTCTGGGCAGTCTTTCTGTAACATACACATGGATTGCTAGATACATAGATAGAGTGTATAATATGTGATACAATCTAGAAATTAATATTGGTAGATAAATTAGAGTAAAAGAACCTGAATTTGTCTTAGTTAGCTACTGGTGGAAATTAGAACTAACTGGCAAATCAGAGCCAAAGAAACCAAGATAACCTATGAATTCATTGCTATGCAATAATTTCTGATATTGTGGAAAGACACAAACATCCATTTATGCTTCTGACGCTGCACACTTACAATGTTTCCTGGACCTGTGCAAACCTATTTTAGCTGACTTGTGCTTGGGGGAGTAGGGTTTGACACTTTTGACATGGAAATGTATGACATGGATATGGAGACAGACCTCTTCCATCAATCATATGTGCCTGCAGCAGCTATTACCCAGCAGCACAATGGGAGATAACAAATGTGTTTTGGTGATATTTTTAGGAGTGCCATTGGAATTTTAAGTGTTGATTTTCTTCCATATAAAGCATTCTGACTTGTTCTATATGTCTGCCCTTTCTTTTCTTTTTCTTTTTTTGGGGGGCATGGATTTCTTTATGAGTTTTTTTTTTTTTATTTTACACATTGATCCCAGTTTCCTCTCCCTCCCATCCCAACCGACCCCCTCTCATCCCATTTACCCACCCCTTCTCCACAGGGAGGGTGATGCCTTTCAGGAGGGATCAACAAAATCTGTCAAGTCATTTGGAGTAGGGGCTAGACCCTCCCTCCTCCCTCTAGGTTAAGGAAGTATCCCTCCATGGAGAATGTGCTCCCAAAGTCCTTTTGTGCACCAGGAATACATCCTAGTTCCACTGTCAGAGGTCCCTTAAACTGCCCAGGCCTTCTAGCTGAGACCCATATTCAGGGGGTCTGAGTTAGTCCCATGCTGGATTCCCAGCTATCAGTCTGGGGTCCATGAGCTGTCTCTGTGGGTTTCTGTAGCTTGGTGGTGGGGATTTCTTAGTTGAGTCTTTTTTGAGACAGGGTTACTCTGTGAAAGAGTCCTGGCTGTCCTGGAACTCCCTTTGTAGACTAGGCTGGCCTTGATCTCAGAGATCCGCCTGCCTCTGCCTGCCAAGCGCTTGGACTTAAAGGCATGCACCACCACCACCTGGCCTTAGTTGAGTCTTAATGGATGTTGTAAACAATTATGTTTTGTTATAGTTTTGCTGATTCTGTGTGTCTGCTACATACTCTCATTCAAACCCAACAGAAATAGGTGGTTCTCTGAGTTCAAGGTGACCCTGATCCACATAGTGAATAGCCAGGGTTATAGAGAGAGACCCTGTCTCAAACAACAATTACAAGATCAAAACGCATGGTGATGGTATATGATTGTATGTACTGTATAAGATTGTCTTTTGAGCCAGGCATTGGTGGTGCATGCCTTTTTGTAATCCCAGTACTTGGGAGGCAGAGGCAGGTGGATCTCTGTGAGTTCGAGGCCAGCCTGGGCTATAGAGGAATTGCCAGGACAGCCTCCCAAACAATACAGAGAAACCCTGTTTCAGAAAACCAAAAAAAAAAAAAAAAAAACAACAAAAAAAACAAACAAACAAAAAAAAAAAAAACAAAAAAAAAAACAAAACAAAAAACAGTAAGAGTGTCTTTTTATTTTTCTGGGGTTTACAAAGGCTTATAGTTTAATATCATAATCATGGGTAATATTAATTTATCACATTAACCTATGTATGCGATTTGGATTCAACTTCTTATATTAAGCCTATATGGTAAACAATTTTGATCTTAATAAGACCAGCTGTGGCTTGTGGACTGCAAAACTTCATTCATAGAAGGAAAGGGTAAGGAGGATCATTGTTAATGTTTTTATGTCTTATGGTAATATAAAAAATAAACCAGTAAATAAAGAAATGTTAGCAGGGTGCAAGTCTATAAACAGTTTTAGTAAAGAATTTGTGTACAAAGATTAAGATGTCTGGATGTTTCCAGAATGGAAAAGAAAACTAGAGGGTTATAAAGGTCTGAGTAAGTTATTTAAGGTATGTAAAGGATGAGACTTAGAGATGATGCACGGGATTATTTTAGTTCCTTTTCTATTGTGTTGCAATAAAACATCAGGGCCATGACAACTATTAGAAAGAAGGGCTTATGTGGGTTTGTGGATCCAAAGAGATAAGAGTTCATGGTGGAAGATCAGAGATAGTAGGCTTGGCAGCTACAATAGTAAGTGGAGAGTTCACATCTTGAACTGCAAGTAGGAAGCCATGAAAAAGCCCTAGGAATGATATGTGGCTTTAAAAACCTTCCAGCCTACCCAAGTGATGTACTTAAGTCTGCCTTTTCAACTAAAAGTATTATAAATTCATTTTAGTTGTATTGATAAATTAGTGATTCATCCTTGCCCCCTCCTATGATGTTCTTTGTTTTAGGTAAATATGATAGTCTTAACTTTTATGTCTTTAGATTTACTGTCAGTATGTACCTGATGTGCCCCTTCCAGTTTCATTACTTGAATTCTGAAGATACCGTTTCTTTTCACTTTCAAATAAAGCCGATTTTAGGAAAGAGTAGAGCAAGTGGTAGTTTTAGACTTCTTTTTTGCAAAGCACCTCTTGCAAGCAAGGAACTTGTGGAATTTGGCTCTGGTTCCCACAGCCATCGGATAAGAATTGCATGTAAACAATAATTTCCTGTGCTACATGGGGCTCATTTAACTGTTCTTATTGATTTAGAATGAATGGCCTGGGTTCTTTCTCTGAGGTCATGTTTAACTCTCCAGAAATGATATAGAGTCAACTTTAAAATTTGTACCCCTCACCACTAAGTATGGGACTGTCAGTATAGTTTGCCATTGGGCTTGGTGCTGGTACAGTTTTTTCAAATAGCATGGAAGGTATACTGTTCTTGAAGAAAACATCTGGTACTCTGGAGCCTTGCCTGCTATTGCCAGATGCCTTTGCACTTAGTTACCACTTGGGTGTTTTCCTAGAAAAAGTGACAGCAGTCAAAAACTCATAGCTTCTGAGGTCTTAGGTCCTAGGGGTGAACTTCCTACTGTTGTTTAGCTAAACTGTCACAATGCCAAGCTATCTCATAAATATTTATATTTATACTCATAGAAAAATGCTATTCCCAGTCTTAATCAGAGAAGACTCCCTTTGCAATGAAAGGGGCTGAATGCAAAGATGCATGGCTGGCTGCTCATGGTATAAAGACTAAGTAAAAGTTGAGTGCTCTAAACAAGATATTTATACTACCCCATCTAAGTCTCAGGGATCATTGCTGAAGAGGGTATGGAAAGAATGCAAGAGCCAAAAGATAGGGAAAAGGGCTGTGCAATGCTGTCCTCTGGGCATTGCCCAGCTAATGGAGTCATGACCTCAGAGCAGCTATGTCTGCCTGCAATGAACCTACATAAGACTGGACTCATCAGCCATCAGTTGTGGATTGGGGAAGTGCTCTGTATTCCTCCTGCTGGGGTATTGCCTAGTGATGGATTCCAGAGAAGTGGAGCCTGCTTAATGAATTAGGAATGTTTCTGAAAGAAAGCTACTATAATCCCCACGCTTGAAGTATCAAGGCTTCAAGGCTGCCTTGAGATTACACAGCAAGTTCCAATCCAGCCTGGAGACCTCATCTTAGAAAATAGTAAATAAATAAAAGAATAAAGGAGGAGAAAATTAAAAAGAAAGAAAAAAAGGCTATCATGTACTTATTTCTTCACTGCTGAACTGGGTATTTGGTGATTTGAACTGTATTCCTCCAGCCAGCTCCTTGGCATTGGAAAACATTGTTGATGTCTCTGGCCTGTTTTGAGATCTTGAAATTAATAGGATTACACTAGATAATCTGAAAATTCCCATATTCATCCAGGCAAATTGAAACATAAATGCACCAACTCAGACTCTGGAGCACTTCAGGACCAGCCTCAACTCTCTGTTTTCTCTAAATATTTTACTGGAGGGTTGTGCCTAGTGTGTAGTGAAGCAGCTATTTCACTCAGCACCCGAGCAGTTACTGTGTGCTAGCAACTTTCCAGATATGAGATACGTAAATATTACTAAAGTATCTATCACTACTGCAAATGCAAGCTTCATTTTGAGATAAATTCCTATGCCATGTACTTATATACAGTATAATATTTGTTTTCACTTTATAGAAGAGAAAACTAGATTTAGAAAAGTTTAATAACTTAATCAGGCTCATGTAGCTTCACAGGGCAGAAGCCATGGGTTTTGCCACTGTTCTGTTCTTTATTTTATTTTGAATTATAAATTTTAAAAAATTATTCTTTGTGAATTTGACATCGTGCTCCCCAATCCTACTCATTTCCATATCCTTCCATATCTGCCCTTGTAACATTTCCCAAAAAAGAAAATACAAAATAAAAATAAAATTCTCACTGTGGAAGCTGCCATGTGTCATGGATGTCACATAGTTTGCCTTTTTGCCCAAACAACTTGGCTTGGAATTGTTCGTTGCAACAAGTCATTGATCTGCATTGAGGCCTCTGGCTTCTGCTACACCACCAATACTGGATCCTCGCTGGGACTCCTCTTTGATATCGTGTTGTTTCCCTGTGCCATGGAGATTTTGTGTCTATGGTTCTGCAGGACAGGCCCCTTCATGTGCATCTCATAGATGGGGAAGATGTTGGGGTGGGCCAACTCAAAGCCCTGCATCTAGGCCTGGCTGCTCCCTCCCTCCCTTCCCCCCCTCTCCTTTTCTCCCATTCTTTTCTTTCTTAAAATCTCATTTCTGACAAAGGAATGTGTTACTATTATCTGTTTTGGACTACCCTGTCTGACTCTTGTGGACTAGAAATTGAATACATAGGGAGAATACTGGCTTGTCTGGACTGCCCAAACTAAGGGACCAGACAGAAAGCATCAAGGCTGCAGGCAGGGGAAATACAGGTTGATCATCCCAACAGCTCTCCTTCATCCAAGCCACCTGGGTCAGCTCTCCTGTTTTGTCCATGTGAGGGGTGGAGACAGCTTTCCCAGGTCCAAGTCACCAATGGTGCCACTGTGCCATGGCCAGTAAGGGCCACAGCCAGCTCAGTGCAGTCCTCGGACAATCAACATGGCCCCTGGTGGCATCCCAGACCACAGATGTCCGCAGGGCCTTTGGTGGTAACGTAGGCCATGGACATCAACGCAGAACCCTACTGTGGCAGGACCATGGACTCAGATACGGCCCTTCGTGGCAGTGTAGGCCTCTCCCATCAGGCTGTTCCTCAGCACCAAGGCATCTCCAGTTCTGCCTTTGTTCATAGTGCACTAACCACTCCACTTCTCTTTCTCTCTCATCTCTCCACAATGTACTAGCTCACTGTAGTGCTGCCTTCCTGCCTTCCAGTCTCCATTTGAGGCAGTGGACAAACCCCTTCTTATTTTACTTTTGTTTCTTTTCTTTCTTTCTTTCTTTCTTTCTTTCTTTTTTTTCTTTTGATACTTAGTTTTTACATAGGGGCTCAGTCTATAGCTCAGTATGGCCTGGAACTCCTGCTTCTGCCTTTTGAATGCTGGATGACCTTAAACTCATAATGATCTTCCTATTTCAGACTTCTGAGTGCTAGGATTGCACCATATGTGGCTCTTCCTCCCTCCCTCCCTCCCTCCCTCCCTCCCTTTCCCCCCTCTCCTTTTCTCCCATTCTTTTCTTTCTTAAAATCTCATTTCTGACAAAGGAATGTGTTACTATTATCTGTTTTGGACCACCCTGTCTGACTCTTGTGGACTAGAAATTGAATACATAGGGAGAATACTGGCTTGTCTGGACTGCCCAAACTAAGGGACCAGACAGAAAGCATCAAGGCTGCAGGCAGGGGAAATACAGAGAAGAAGAGCAAGCCCTGTGGGCTTCAGGAAGGACACAGGCTTTAGTTACCTAAGTTTTGCTCCTCCCACTCCCTCCGCTCCCTCCTTCTTCCTTTCCCTGTGTATGTTCATTAGTGTGTGTGTGTGAGTGTGTGTGTGTGTGTGTGAGTGTGTGTGTGTGTGTGATGCCTCTGTGTATGTGCATCTCTCTCTCACACACACACACAGAGTGAGAGAGAAGAAAGGAGAGAGAGAGAGGAGACAGGAGACACATGACACATGTATGGGTGTCTGTACACATGCATGTGCGTACCTGTGCATGTGTGTGCATATATGCATGTAATTGTGTTTGTATGGGGGGAGCAGAGGGAGGGAAGGTGGACTTAACCGTCATTGCATATTTCTTGCATTGTGTAAGCCAGAGGTCGAATTTGGGTTTGTTCCTCAATCATTTCTCCACCGTATTGTTTTGTAAATGAAAGGTGTTTTTATATTTTCAAAATTGTAATTTAAATACAAAACCAGTCACTTCCTTTACCCCTCTCAAATCCTCCCACATACTCACCCCACTTACCTTCAAATTCTTGGCCTCATTTTCACAAATCGTTACCCGTTCAGCTTATATAAGGTTACGTGTACGTGTGTTTTCAGGACTGACTGTTGGGTATTTGATAACCAATTGGTGTGCTTTTCCATGGAGAAGACTATTTTCTTCTGCTTTCAGCTTTCCTCAGTTGCTTGGGGCCTCACGGGCTTTTCTTTGTCCAGGTTGGCATATTCATTTCCAACTGATTTGTTGATATACTGTTTCTCACAATACCTGAAGCTTGCTGATTGGGAAGACTCGCTGGTCAGTAAGCTCCTCTGTTCTTCCTTTTCCCCTCCCCTCAGGTGGGATTACGGGCATGTCTCATTGCATCTCGGTTTCTGTTTTGTTTTGTTTTTATGTGTGCTGGGTACTTGTACTCAGGTGCTCACGTTCATGCAGCATACACTTTACCAGCTGAGCCATCTATCCAGCCTCCACCTTAAGTTTTGAGAGACTGGGATTCTCTCATTGGGACCCTGAGCCCGTACACTAGGTTCGGATGGCTGTTGAAGGAGCTTCAGAGATCCATACAAGTACAGTTTACCATGCTCTATTTTTTTTTTTTTTTACATGAGTGCTGGTAATTAAACCCAGGTCCTTGTTGTTGGGCAGTAAACACTTTATCGCTAGGCTAGGTATTCTTTGAGGCTTGTTCTGTAGTGTTACTCCTGAATTTTATATCGGCTAACACCTCAAAAGAGTCTGCAGAAGAATACCACTGAGTCAAATGAGCTCTGAAGGCACACCTAGGTTAGATATCCCCAGAGTCAGCAGAACTGTAAAGCAATAATCCCGTGGGTCTCTCGGAGCAAACAAAATCCCTTTCTAGGACATTGCTCTCTCTTAGGAATGACTCTGTATTTCTGAGATGCTAAGTTGCTAACTTGATTGTATTCACAAACTGTATTGGCAATGTTACCAGAATTTGAGATTCACACTGCTTGCATGTCTCCTGCAGACGGGGTAGAAATTAACTGGTGGGAGGAGTCAGGCTTCTTAAAAACAGTTTTGAAGAAGACAGTGTCAAATCTATCTCATGGGGCTTTAGGGTATAGAGAAATTTTATGGGGGAAAAGGCGGGGAATACAGAGAGACAATGGGTAGGAAGTCCATGAACCGGGCAGGGCCTTCCTCACCCAGAGGTGTGTCTTCTTTCCTCTTCTCTGGCAGGAACCTCACAATGGAATTTGCATCTAGTTAGCCAGAATTTGAGGAAAGACTTCTATTCAAAACAAAGCACCAGGGAAGGGCAGAAAGCAGAAGGAAAGGACCAATGAATAGTTTCAAAAGCACTCCCTTTACAATTATTCCTCTTGTGTTTTCTACATGCTTGACTTTTGATGAATTTGAACTGTATCTGGTTGATCATCTATGCTGTGATCATATATTGCTGTGTAGATTCCATTAAGGTTTCCTTAAGTGTATTAGTGAGAAAAGGAGCCACAGGTCTGAAAGAAACACCAAGAGCAAAATCCAAGTAGGAGCCAAGGTTAGATGATATCTGATGTCTCCACCTAGTGGAAGGATAGGCACCATGCATATGATCTCTGTACATTTTCCCCATCATCTCCACCTTGACAATTCCTTTTTGTCTATGAAAGAATCTATTCTCTGAAGCCATCTTTGAATGATTCTGTGGCTTGGTCTTTCCTCATGGGGAATGTGGAGGACTGCAAAAGGCTGTTCTTAGGCCAATATAAGAACACAAGAGGCTTAGAAAAAGTGGCTCTTGGCTTGTCTTTCTTAGAGTTTCTATTGCTAGAATGAAGCACCATCACCAAAAAGCAAGTTGGGCAGTAAAGGGTTTCTAAGATTACACTTCAGCATTGGTGTTCATTATTGAAAGAAATAAGGACAGGGCAGGATCTGATGCAGAATCCATGAAGGGGTGTGATGGGAGATGTCATTCTGTATATGTTTCTCATACTGGTTAATAAATAAAGCACCGTTGGCCAATAGAAAAGGAAGATAGGAGGGACTAGGAGACAAGGAGGAAGAGAAAATAGTAAGGAGAGTCAGGATGGAGAGCCAAGATGGAGAGTCGGGAGAAAGCAGTATGCGGCAACTGGCTCTGGGTAAGAAGACCACATGGAAATACATAGATTAACACAAATTGGTTAATACTTAAGATAGAGCTAGCCAATAAGAAAATAGTAACCAGGCCAACAGATTATATCAAATACAGAGTCTCTATGTGTTATTTGGGGCTGGCGCGGCTGCCGGACAAGAGTGGCGGCGGGTGGAAAAACCAAACTCCTTACAGGGGTGTTGCTTACCGGCTTGCATCCTATGGCTTACCCAGCTCACCTTCTTATAAAACCTAGGACCCAGAAATGGCACCACTCACCATGGGCTGGGCCCTCCCACATTGATCATTAAATGATAAAATGCCTTACAGCTGGATCTCAAGGAGACATTTCCTCAGCTGATGCTCCTTCCTCTGACGACTCTAGGTAGTGTCTAGTTGACACACAAAACCATCCAGTATAGCCTAAGTTTACGTGGAGTCCATGGTAAAAGCAACAGTTAGCTGGAATCCTAGAACAGAAGAAAATAATGGCTGGCGATTAGGTCACAGGAATCTTCCTGTTCTTGCCTATCCAGACCTGAAATTATAAGTATACTCTATTATACCTACTATTTTTTAATGGGTGCTTGGAATTGAAGTCAGTCCATGTGCGTGCATGGCAAGTACTTTACCCATTGAGCTATGTCCTCAGTCCTCATGTCATTTTGTACATCTCAATAACTGTATTTTGTCATATTTACTTCCATCTATTTCTAGTACATTCCTTTTCTCCTCTCCTTTCCTACTGGCTGACTTCCACCTTCCAAATAGTTCCCTTTCTGTTTTCATATGATATATACATATTTAAATTTAGATTTTACACTTGAGTGAGAATGCAGTATTTGAAATGATCACATATAAAGTCTAATTTGTAATATGATTTAGTATTTAGGTGTTTTGAAATAGGACAATTGAGATAGCATCTTTATAATAGCCAGTATTATACACATCTTACATTAAAATGGTTTTTATTTTTAATTTTACCTACTTGGTTTTTTAAGGTCTATATTTATTTTCATCTTTTGTGTGTATGTGTGTACCTAAGTGTATGTATATGAACTACATGCATGCAGGTACCAGTGGAGGTCGGAAGAGGATGTGAATCCCCCGGAACTGTAATTACAGGTGGTTGTGAGATGCCCAACATGGGTGCTGGGAATCAAATCTAGGTCCTATATAAGAGGAGCAGATGTTCTCCTTTGAGTAGAAGAAAAATGTCCTTCCGGCTAAGAGAATGGAAGTGCTGGCCTGAGTGGGCTGGGTCAATCACGTGGCTAAGAGGCTTTCTCTAGCAAGGTGGTCTTTAAGTCATGCTAGTGAGATAGGGTGAATAATTAGTCCCTCAATGAGACACCATACTATTCTTCCCCAGAATTCTCACAGGTGGCACAGTAGTTTACAGGGGGTTCAGTCATACAGCTTCATAGTCTGGCTGCAAACCATGTAACTTCTTTTCTTCTGTCTCTTTTCAAAGTATCCTTCCCTTAATGCTTTGGTTTTCCCCGACAGGATGGTTTTCCTTACTCATTTTCTATAACATACTTCTCTATCTGTGGCCGTTTGTCTTTCACATATCTGACCTCCATGAAAACTTGAATGAAATGTTTTTTTTTTCTTTTCTTCATTCTACAGGGCACAGAGAAAAGTGACTGACAAACTGCCAACACAGGGGTACAGAGTAACGTTTCCTGCTTTGCTGAGGAGTCTGTCAGACACACTTAGGCCTATGGGCCAAAGATAGAACATTACAGAAGAACTTCGAGTGACTGACCAGGCAGCAAGTTGTCTCTATCAATTCTAGAGTTTTTATACTATTCTTCTGTGGTCTTTGGTGGAGTTGAAGACAGAGAATTATGGTTATAGTTTTCTCTAGGATTAAAGATAAGTTACACATAAGACTTTAGACTCACAAAGATAGGATAGATGCTTGAATATTTTCTTTAATGTTAATGGACTAAAAATTAACTATAGTTCTTGTCTGATAACTGTTTTGTATATATTTTACTATGTTAAAATTAAAACCCTTCCTTTTATTTAGACAGAAAAGAGGAGATGTCATTCTGTAAATATGTTTCTCATACTGGTTAATGAATAAAGCACTGCTGGCCAATAGGGAAGCAAGATAGGTGGGAGAGGAAAGGTGGAGGATTACAGGAAATGTAGGACAGAGTCAAAATGGCAATGTGATCTCGGGAGTACAGGATGCATGAGTCTGGTGTTCTCAGTAAGATAAGACCATGTAGAAATACATATCTTAGTAATTATGGGTTAATAATTAAGACAGAGCTAGCCAATAAGAAATCATAGCCAAAAGCCAACAGCTTTACAACAAAAAGGAATTAGATTCTTAAATTAAAAGAATTTTTAACAAAAGAATAATCTAAAAATATTAGACTCTGGTTTGATGACTATATAATAAAATTTAATTATAAAAGCCCTTATTAAATAATTTTAAGATTATTGTCAATTTAATTACATATCAGTCCTTTCTCATGATGGCATAGTGGTTAAGAGTGCTTGTTGTTCTTCTAGAGGACCTGAGTTCAACTCCCACCATAAATATCAGGTAGGACACAATTGCCTGTAAGTCTAGTTCTAAACAGCTTGGCATCTTCTGATCTCCACAGGTACTCATACACATGACATGAATGTACACAGACACATGTGAATATTCAAAAATTAAAATACTTCCTAATAAAGAAATCTTCTCTGCAAAGCTTTCTCATAAAGATATCTCTCAATTGTCCTTCCAAACACCTAATCTTCTTTCAGTGGCTTACCAAATGTGTAGGTTGCTTAATAGAACTTCAGCAGTAGCAAAACCAGTCCTTTGACTGTTTATAGAATGATATCATCCAAGAAATAAGAAACAACATCTTTGAAAAATAAACACTCATTTTTTCCATCTATATTGAACTTGGGATAAGAAAAGGAAAGACAAAAGAAAATCAGATTTGTTCAAGAATGCATTTGTTTAAGAATTAGGGTAATATGCTTTAAAAGGCATTTAATTTTAAACTCTGTAGGATTCAGTTCACAGATACATGTGCTATGTTATTTATAGATTTGCAGGTGTCTAAGTATTTGTCAACTAATTTTCTTATATTCATATCATACTCTAGCTAATTTATGGATATCATTTCTAGATGCATGAAATGTGTATTCAAAATAACAAAGCTTCTCTTGGGTTATGGATTGTAGGTTTGGTATCTTTTGCTTTCTGTATACTATCCACTCATGGTTGAGTGTTTACTATATTTATCTTCCTGGTTTTGGGTTACCTCACTTCAGATGTTTTTTTCTAGCTCTGTCCTTTTGCCTGCGAATTTTAGGATGCCTTTGTTTCTTAGGTCATCAATCCATCCTCCTTCATTAGAATCTTCATTACACAAGAACAGGAATGCCTACCCATAAGGGATTTCAACTCATGCACCTGAGTTCTGACCAATCTTTTTCAATTGTAAAGATCTATTAAAGAGCTGAATTTTATTAAAAGATTTAGTAAATATGTGGGCTACATGGTGACAGTCAATTGCTTTGTAGTCATAGGGCTATGGTTGAATAATATCTGTCACCTAATGCATGGCTCAGAAGGCTTGGCATAGGAACTGAGTCAGACAACCCATTAGTAAAAGTATAGGAGAGAATGTCAAATCAAACAAATGAGGACTCTGAATCTATTTCCTGAAAAATTTCTCATGCTTCTGAATCTTTGCTTTGCCTAAAAAGTACCCCAGTATGACCTAACCCAGAATCAAATGGCCATTTAAGCTCTCTCCCCCAAGAGAGAGCTTAGATCTGACATTATGATTTAGATTTATAATGTGAAATGACTCCAGAGATGTTCAAACAGGAGACATACTATACCCAGAATTGGAGACCATTGCTTCCTCCCAAATCAAATACCTTTCCTGATTACCAACAAAGCAGTAGTAGGCAGCCTTTGACACAGTAGGAGGTAAAAGGAAATGCCAGGATATAAGATACTATTTCTGGGATGTGTCTTGAGTTCTGGAGTCCCGATACCTAGGTGAGTCCCCTTCTCACTGGTGGCTTCACAGTGGGAATCAAGAGTTGTAGCTCTCAAAGTTGGGTCTCTTTCCTCCTACCCACCTTATCTAAACTGTTTCTTGCACACTGTTCTATTGAACATGAGGAAGACAGATGTTGTGAGATGCTGGCTCTTAAGAATACAAAGGCAACCCTCCTATCTCAAGCCACTTTCAGGGGATTTTAGTGTACAAAGAGCTTTTATGGGGGAGAAGAGCATGGACAGGAAGACAGGTATCATGTCTCCAAGTATCTTCTTTCCTTTTGTCTGGAGGGAGCTTCACAATGAGCTTCACTCACCTGTATGTAGTTAACTAGATCCTGGAAGGGTATCTCTTCAGTGAAAAAGATTAAGAAGGGATGGAAACCAAAAGGAAGTGAGGGAACAAGGAATTATAATAAACTTCCATTACACCAAGAGCTCTACCACCAATAAACCAAAAGCCTGTCTGTATTCCTGCACCCATTGCAAACTCTTTCCAGGACATCTGCATCATCACAGGATGTGATCTTTCTGGCATTTAGAAAATGTTTCAGCCATAGAGGTTTTTGTTCCTTTGGTTTACTCTCTAAGCCTACAGCCTATCAAACTTTATTGGTCTTTGGTCCCAATTCAGTTTACTCTTGGGAGTGTCTCATCCATGAGAGAATGGTCTGCTTACTCACATTGGTTGTTAGAGGTGGCTGTTGTTCTAATGCTAGACTTGTATTTCTCCAATGACGGACCTTGAATGGTGGCATGACTGGCAGAAACAAACCAAGTGTGACAAGAGGGGGGTGAGTACTCATATTAAATATAGTTAGTAGACATGACACATGTTCAGAAAGTGACTTTGTATATTATGCTTTTTTTTAGTTATGACAGAATACATTACCCAATGACTTAAAGGAAGAAAGGCCTATTTGAGCTTATAGATTCAGAAATATCAGTGCACTTTGGTAAGAAAGAGAGGGTAGCAAGAGCATCTCTGGTCCAGAAGCTGTACCTGTTGACATGATGTGGTGAAGGAAGAAACAAAGGTCTGCAATAGTAACCTACTTTCAATAACCAAACCCCACATCAAAAGCATTCCACACCTTCCTTAATTTAGCACCACAAGCTAAGCGCTGAATGTGAAAATCATAAGCTTGGGGATAATTTCAAGTTCAAGCAATGAGACTCTCCTTCCTCTACTATTCCTTTGATGGTACTGGCCCTTGCTGAGTTAGAAAGGGGAGGTAATTTGGAATCAGATGATATGGTCTCTGTGTTTTGATGGGGGGGGGTTGTCCTTCTGTACATATGTTTCTCTTATTGATTGATAGATAAAACACCAATTGGCCAGTAGCCAGTCAGGAAGTATAGGCAGGGCTAAGAGATGAGGAAAATTCTGGAGAGAGGACACAGACACTGGTGGCAAAGGAGACACCATGTAGTCGCTGAAGGAGTAACATGCTGGCACCTTCTCCAGTAAGACAACACCACGTGAAAATACTTAGACTAATATTAATGGATTAATCATCAAGAGAGTTAGCCAGTAAGAAGCCTAAGCAGTGGGCCAAACTCATGAATAATATAAGTCTCAGTGTGTTTATTTGGGGCAAAACAGCAGTGGGATCAGACAGAACAGGAAACTCTGCCAACAATGTTTTAATAGAAACTGTGATGTGCAAACAGAAAATAGTTGACTAACTTATTAGAAGTTGAAATGGTTGGAAGATCAAAGGACGCCTAGACGATACATGTGAAATGGTAGAAATAATCTGTCCTGAAGAAATTTTCCATGACTAAGAACTGCCTCATTTCTGTTTCTTTTTAAATGTTGTTCTCCAAAAGTGATGCTTTAAAGAAGCAATCTATGTCAAGGCTTTACTGCAGGAGCCCCAAGAAGGCAGCATTAGCTTGCTCTTTTTATAGACAAGGTGAAACTGAGTATTAACTCCTTCCTACTCCAGTCCCAAGTCATCTCTTTGGAATGCATATTTACCATAGAATGTGGATTCAACTTTGTTGTGTGTTCACTGATCTCCAGAAGAGCCATCAGCAGGGGACACTGTGGGAGAGTGGGATGCCTTTCATAGGTGTGGCAAAAAGAGGGTCAAGTATTTAGCTCTGTGTAGTCCAGGTAGCTATTTTAGGACAGAGACTCAGCTAAGTAGAGTGGATTGAAGCCCTGTCCCAGGGGTTGGATTGTTTTCATTCACATGTTGCTCAGTGACTCTGAGGGTGTTAACTAATGTCTCTAGGGAACAAAATTGGCTAAATTAGAATAGTTTATTCCCCATAGGACATGGTGAGGGTTGCTTAGCTGAAGGTATTTCACTTAGTAGCATTTGGGAAAAGTTGGCTGCTGCTAGCTGTTGGTCTCCTTCCTCCTTTCATTCTTTCTTATTTCTCCTTTCTCCCTTTTCTCTTTTGTCAAGTAACACTTCAACTCCTGTGTCTCCCAGACTCAGGCTTGAACTCTCATCCGGCATAGCTTTGAGCAGATTACCTCTCTTTGAAATTCATGTGCAAAATGGGATATGAATAGATTTCTTTCAAATGCTTCTTCTTAAGCTTCATTTCCTATGTAGCACTCTCCTAAAAGTTGTATAGTTGTTTTATTTATAGTTCATATGTCCTTAGCGTCTTTGCCTATGTCTGTCTTGAATGTTTCCCAAAGGCTCATATATTTCTGGCTTGGTCCCCTGTTTAGCAATGTAAAGTGATGGGGCATTGGGCAGGTTATTGGATGATAAGAACTCTTACACTATCAATGGATTCATGATTTGATGGAATTATGGAGAGGTGGTGGAAACTATAAAGGATGGATCTAATTGCCTAACTGGTATAAGTGAGTCACTGGGGACATGGTCTGGAATGTCATATCTTATCCTGGACCATTCTCCAGGCTTTTTATTTTTCTTCCTGGCCATCCTGACAGAATCTTTGTCCCTCCCTGCCTTCCCTGTCATAAAGATCTGCTTCACTGAAGACCCACAGTGATTGATGGAGCCAAGTGACCCATGGCCTAAAACCTCTTAATTAATCTTTTGTGTTTTAAGTTGATTTCCTTGGATATGTTTGTCAGAAAATGGAAAGTTGAATGAAAGAATATACATCTGTCTGTCTATTTTAACTATCTATGGATCTATTAACAAATATCACAAAATGAATATTTATAAGTATTATTTAATAACAACTCATAGTCAAATTTTCCTGATTTTCTTCAAGATGTGCACTTTTGTTGGCTTACTTGAAATAGAATCCAAACAAGATCCAAATGTGTATTCTGTTATATCTTGTAACACACTGCTTTTAAGTTGTTGGAAAACTCAGACCTTTTGTCTCAAAGAATGTCTCATATTCTTTATCTGATTGTTGTGTTGTTGAGTTTTTCTCTAATCCTTCTATTTCTAGTAATTTCTTAGCTGCATGTACAGTCTTTAATTAAATGATTGAAGTTAAATTGGGGGTGGGTGAAAATCCTTCCTGACATCACTTTATAAGTCAATTCTGCTTGCCTCATGTTTAGTGATACTAGGATTGTTCAGTGGGTTCAAATGGTGTTATCTGAAGTGTTCCATTACAGAGGGCCCCTTTGTCCCTTTACCTAATGCTTTTAACAGCCATTGTGATTATAGCTTAGGCCCATTATTTCATTAAGGGTTACAAAAGGGCACTTTTTCTAATTCTGGTATTTCTCCTACATCTATTAGTTCAATTTTTTTCTATAAAGAAGAATTTATTCACCAACCATTTAGTTACCTTGAATGACAGTGTAAACCAAAAAGCCAGGATAATTATTTCATACCTTCTCTTGAAAAGTACCAATTTTCAGAATGAGTTGGTATCCTAGCAACCTTCTCTAATGGCCAATCAAGCCAATTAAGTATTGCTATGAACTCATGGGTTTTTATATATTTTGTGTGTTTTGATCCACTGTAGCTGTTACTCAATTTTCAATAATATTATATCACTGTAGGCTAGTGGGAATCATTTTCTGTGAACTCTTCGTACCTTTACTCTGAAATCTCCCTTGTTTTTGGTTTGACAATAAGTTTCATACACATTTTGCACAGTTCCAAATACAGATGTGATGCCAACTATTCTCCAAAGAGCTCTAGCTCTCCTTGATTGGAATGAGATCAGACAGTGCTACCCCAGATCTGAGTTTCTTTGTTGGTACTAGCTTATCATGCCTTTTCTTTATAGGAAAGCAGTTAGAAAACAGTAACTTATACCGATATTTCAAAGTCAAATTTGCGTGTATATGTTTAGTTTTTATTTACTATCACAAGACATAAGTCAAGTCTGGTTCTTTGTCTAGAGATGATTTATCAATAGGGGAGGAAAAGTCCAAAGGTTCCAAATACTAGGAGAGCTCTGCTTTTTTCACCTTTCCCCAACTGAAATGAACAAGCATGATGTTAGTGCTGGGTAAGACAGGGAATCATACAAACCTCATAATGATTGCCCCATCACACATTACAGAAAAGTAAATACTATACTGCTTCTTTTCTGTGCTTCTGTTCCTTGCTTTCATCAACCTTGGTTTCTTAAATTTACATATGAGGATACCTATAACTCTTGTTTGGTTTATTTATAATTTTTCCTCCTCTTTTCTTTTAAAAATATTTTATTAATTATTTGGGAATTTCTTAATATGTATTTATATCATATTCACCTCCCATTCCACCCTTTAACTTTCCTATATCCACCTTATATCTCTACCCCTACAAATTCATATCCCCTTTTAAAAATAAGTCAGTTAATCTAATTTATCGTGCCCATATACCCTGGATGTAGGGTTTTCCATTGGAAAGTGGTCAATGTACCTGGGACTCTACCATTGAAGAAAACTGACTTTCCATTTTCCAAACCATCAACCATCCATAACGCATATAAAGTGGGGACTCTGAGTTCTTACCTCCTACATGCTAGATTGTTAACTGGTTTGGTCCTGTGCAGGCAGGCATTCATGATTACAGAATTCTGGTCATTTCTAGAAGATACTGTTTCCTTCTAGTCTTCTCTGACCCCTGGATGTCACGGTCTTTTTGACCTATCTTCCAGGATGGTCCCTGAGTTTGGGTTAGGAGATTCCCTTTTCTTCTACAGCATGCCCATGTTACGAGCAGTTTTTCCCACTGGCCTGGTCCCACTGCTGCACCAGCCCCAGATAACACACAGAGATGCTATATTAGATATAAAGCTGTTGGCCTGTTACTAGTGTTTCTTATTGGCTAGCTCTGTCTTAAATATTAACCCATTTCTACCAATCTAAGTATTTCCACGTGGTCTTAACTTACCGGAGAGAGGGTCTGGAGTTCTTCTCTCTCAGTCCTACATTTTGAATCTCTTTCTATCTCCCCTGAATCCTCCTTGTCTCCTAGTCCTGGGTATCTTGCTTTCCTATTGGCCAACAGTGCTTCATTCATTAACCAATATGAGAAACATATTTACAGAATGACCCATCTTCCAGGGTGGTTCTTGAGCTTGTGTTGGGGGATTCCTTTTATTTCTACAGCTTGTACATTTAAAGAAAATGTAAATTAAGACAGACTGAATTTCACATCAAGAAGAGTAGCTATTATTAAATAGATAGAATATGATGGCTCTTGAGCAGTGACACTGACTCTGAAATTTTCCTGTCCCTTGTAAGGAATACAGTTGTAAATATTGCTTAAGAATTGGAAACGAAATGGGGATGTATTCTCCTTTCAACTTAACTGAAACTGCAGTATGAATATGTCATATGAAACATGAATAAGCACATTAGATACATAGTGGCGTATGCCTTTAATTTTAATTGTTACATATGATAAAGAAATAACAATCAAACCAACACTGCTTTGTGAACTAAACTAGTATTTTGCTTTTATTGTTATTAATGTAAATTTGAACAATTAATTCAACCTATATACTCCATAAATTCCCACAACCACTTTAGAAAGTTGATTGATGGTATCTACCAAAGCTAAATAAATATCTCACCTATGGCCCAGAAATTCTATTGTTTAGTCAGCCTAAAACATGGGGTACAATAATGCCTTTAGAACATTAATTAATTTATACTGTTTATATAATGTCTGTCAACAGTGAATAGATTATAGTGTATTTATACTATAATGAAAATGAACAAACTATAGCTAACACACACTCATGAACTGAGACTTATTGATAGACTATCACAGAGACAGCTTCTGCCTTCCCTTCTTCCCATGACACAGCAGAATTAGTGAATAGAATGGTGGAATCAACCTGCTGCATCATTTACGTGGCTGTGCTCTCTCTGTGCTCTTTTCTATCTTTTAGCATCTAGCTCTGTTCCTGTCTTTTCTTTATCCCCCTCTATATGGTAAATATATCTATTTGAATTTGTGTAACCCCCATATACATACTCATATGGCATGGCTTTACTGTGTATCCATGGTATTAAATCTGAGAAATGGAATTTTGATCTACATGTCTTTACATGCATCTTGAAATCAAATGTGTGTTTATCATATAGATATAACTTAGTGATGAAAATTTCAATCACATATAAAATTAGATATAATTTTAAAATGAGCTGTCATAACCATCACTAGGCTTTAAGAAAAATCATGTGTGGCCACTGTTGTTTTATCTATACTTACATCTATTCTTTTCTTTCCTGTAATATCATGAGACAAACTGCAGAGATCACATTTTATCTGTAAATAGTTTGGCATATATTTCTAAAGTATTATGACTCTTAATAATTCATCTCATGTTCATTATTGTCTTAAAATAAATACGGCTTCCAATCAAACGGACACAAGAAGCAAGCAGGTGTAGGTATCCTAATATCTAACAAGTTAGACTTCAAACAAAAATCAATACAAAGAGATGAAGAAGGTAATTTCATTTTCATCACAGGAGATATCCATCAGTACAAAGTCTCAATTCTGAGCATCTATGCCCCAAATACAAAGGCACCACATTCGCACAAGAAATGCTATAAAAACTCAAATCTCAAATAAAACCTCATGCACTTATTATAGTGGGAGACTTCAACACCCTACTCTCTCCACTAGATTGTACCACCAGACAAAAATTTGTGAAAGAAACAAAAGAACTAACAGAAGTTATGTCCCCATTAGTTTTAACAGACTTATAGAACATTCCATCCAAACACAAAAGAATATACCTTCTTCTCAGCTCCACATGGAATCTTCTCTAAAATCCACCACATACTCAGCAACATAGCAAACCTCAACAGATACAAAAAAAAAAAAAAAAAAAGAAAGAAAGAAAAATGGAATAGTCCCCTGTATCTTATCAGACCACCATGATTTAAACTCAGAATTCCACAACAACACAAATTGCAGAAAACCTAAAAACTCATGGAAATCGAACAATGCACAACTGCACCATTCCTGTGTCAAGGGAGAAATAATGAAAGAAATTAAAGACTTCCTAGAATTCAATGAGAATGAAGACACAACATACCCAAACTTATGGGACATTTTGAAAACTGCTATGAGGGAAACTTAATGCAAAAAGTGTCCATATGAAGAAACTAGAGGATAGTCACATTAGAGAATTAACAGCACAACCAAAAACCTTAGAACAAAAAGAAGCAAACTCATACCAGAGGAATAGACACCAGGAAATAATCAATTTGAGGGTGGAAATCAATAAAGTGGAAACTAGGAAAACATTACAAAGAATCAATGTAACAAAGAGTTGGTTCTTCAAGAAAATCAACAAGATAGACAAATCTTTATCCAAACCAACTAAAAGGCAGCAGGAGAACAAACAAATTAACAAAATCGGAATTGGAAAGGGGGACATAACAATGGACATTGAGGAAATCCAGAGAATCTTCAGGTCATACTTTGAAAATCTGTACTCCACAAAAATTGAAAATTTGAAGGAAATGGACAAATTTATGAAAACTATCACTTACAAAAATTAAGTAAAGAACATATAAGCAATTTAAATAGACTTATAACAAGTAATGAAATAGAAGCAGTCATCAAAAGTCTTCCAAACAAAAATAGCCCAGGACCAGATGACTTCAGTGTAGAATTCTACCAGAAATTCAAAGATGAGCTAATAGCAATACTCTTCAAAGTGTTCCACACAATAGAAGCAGAAGGTTCATTACCAAACACTTTTTATGAGGCTATGATTATCTTGGTACCCAAGCTACACAAAGGCACAATTAAGAAAAAGAACTACAGACCAATATCCCTCATGAATATTGATGCAAAAATACTCAATAAAATACTGACAAATCGAATCCAAGAACACATCAGAGAAATTATCTACCATGATCGAGTAGGCTTCATTCCAGGGATGCAGGGACAGATCAACATATGAAAATCCATCAATGTAAACCACCATATAAACAAACTGAAAAAGAAAAATCATATGATCATCTCACTAGATGCTGAAAAAGCCTTTGACAAAATCCAAAACCCCTTCATGATAAAGGTCTTTAAGAGATCAGGGATACCAGGAACATACCTAAACATAATAAATAAAAGCAATATAGAGTAAAGCAATAGCCAACCTCAAACTAAATGCTCAATGTTGCACAGACATTGAGATCAACAATTAATAACTTGGACCTCCTGAAATTGAAAAGCTCTGTAAGGCAAAGGACACAGTCATCAAGACTAAATTGCAGTGTATAGAATGGGAAAAGATGTTCACCAACCCTACATCTGACAAAGGACTGATTTCCAAAATATACAAAGAACTCAAGAAGTTACTTACCAAAACACCAAATAATCCAATTAAAAGTGGGGGTACATAACTATAGATTTTAAATTACGGAATCTAATATGGTTGAAAAACAATTAAGAAAGTGCTCAACAGCCTTAACCATTAGGGAAATGCAAATCAAAAAATCTCTGAGATGTCATCTTAATCCTGTCAGGGGAGAGGGAGTTAGGAGAAAGAGAAGAGGAGAAGAGAAGGGCAGAGGCAGACATGGACATGAGGGAGCGGGAAGACTGAGTCAGGGAAAGAATAGGGGAGAACAAGAAAAGAGATACCATAGTAGAGAGCGCCGTCATAGGTTTAAAGGGAAATCTGTCACTAGGTACACGTCCAGAGACCTACAGGGATGACCTCAACTAATATTCCAAGCAATAGTGGAGAGGCTACCTTAAATGCCCTTCCCTGATAATGAGATTGATAACTACCTTATATGTCATCCTAGAGCCCTCATCTGGTAGCTTATAGAAGCAGAAGCAGACACTCAACAGTTAAACACTTAGCCTAACTCTTGGAATCCAGTTGCAGAGAGGGAGGAGTGATGAGAAAAGGAGTCAAGGTCAGGCTGAAGAATCTCACAGAAACAGCTGACCTGAACAAGGGGGTGCTCATGGACCCCAGACTGATAGCTGGGATATCACTATTGGACTGACACAGATCCCCTGAATATGGGTCTTAGTTAGAAGGCCTGGGCAGTCTAAGGGACCTCTGACAGTGGAACCAAGATGTATCCCTTGGCACGAAAGGACTTTAGGAGCACATTCCCCATGGAGGGATACTCTCTTATCCTAGAGGGAGAGCCTAGGCCCTATCCCAAATGACTACACAGATTTTGATGATCCCTCCTGGAAGGGCTCATCCTTCCTGGGGAGTTGGTGAGGAATGGGACAGGGGGAGTGTCAGGGTGGGGGCCATTGGAGGATGCCAGGGAGAGGGAACTTGAATTGATATGTAAAATAAGAAAAGAGTTGTATAATTAAAAAAGAAGATAAGAAAGGCATTGGAGAAGAAGAAATGAGGATGCATTTGTTCAAAACACATTAAATGAGTATTAAATTTAAAAACATCACACAGCAAGAAACAAAGACTCCCTAAATTTTCTGTCCTCCCCCCGGTTGTATTAAAGGAGGTAAAAAGTGAAGTGTGAATTATTTATACGGATAATAAGAGGGAGTAAACCATTTTAAAATCACTTGTATCATTTTGAAAGACATTATTTTATACATGTATAGGAAACTTCCCTCCTTCAATTAGCTATATTTATACTACTGTTAAGTTGGATTTTCATTCCTCTAGGTTGCAACAACTAGGAAGAATAATAAATCCCAAATGTGCTGAACAAGCCTCAGAAGCCAACTAGGGATAAATGCTCATTAGGGATATTCTGCACTGGCACTGAGCTGTTTACATACTATTGTACTTAACCTAGGATCAGAAATAGGAAGCAGCTGGGAAGACTCAGGGGAGTAGCAGCTGATGCAAAGTACATACCCTTTGGCAACTAACTGGAAAACCCTAGCCTAGAGGAGTGTAGGAGCAATGAGAAAAGTCACTTCTGTTCAAAGTCCTATCTCCTGGTGACCTTCATCTACTCCAGTGCGGATAGCTCATTGAATAATTATTTTGCTTTGTACCTTCTTTCCTTGAAGTAGCCAGTGAAGGGCAGCCAGTTTTCACAAGGCGGTACTGACACAGTAAGTGTTGACTTTCATCCAGAGGAGGCTGATTGAAAGCCTTCAGCAGGTCCTGCTTGTCAAGCTGCTTGTCCTTTGGTGGTGTTGAAGCAGTTGGGATTGTTTGTACTTTTGCCTAAGACCCACGTGTGGGTTCTAAACAAGCACAGCGGGTTACACAGTACCAAATACCTAGAAGGCACTGTGCCTTTAGAGGTGTATGTATTCTGTTCTTGAATTTTGTACACAGCCTGTAAACATGGGTGTTAGATTGCCATTTGATACACAAAGAATTGTGGGTTTAGAGAGTCTTGATAAAATGTTGCCTTGCCTATACTGATGCACAGAGCCAACAAGCAAGTTAAAGATTTAGAATTTAATCCCGTGTTGGATTCTGAAATGGGTGTTTTGTTTGTTTGTTTGGTAGAGGATTTCCTGTGTAAAAGCTCTGGATGCCCTGTAACTTACTTTGTAGTCCAGTCTAGCCTTGAACTCACTGAGATCTGCTGGCCTCTGCCTGCCCTCCTTCAGCAACTTTCTGCTTGGTTCACAGGTTCTACATTTTAGTTGCTTCAACTTTCATTTTAAGAACTTTACTGACAACCAACATCTGAGAAGGCATAAGAGAGCACAGACACCAAATAGGGAAAGATGACTCCAAGTTGGAAACATGTCTTTCAGTGTTTTCCTCTACATTGCTCACTGTTACATTTCTTCTGCATGTTTGAAATTCTCCTAGTCTTACATTTAAAATTATAGGCTCATTTTCTGACAAAAACAAATGTTTAGCCAGATATGATGGCATTTGACGGGCTAAGGAAGAATAGAGTTTGAGGACACCTTGGACTCTGTCACTGAGATCCTGCCTCAAAACATAAAGTCAAACAAACTAAAGATAAAAAATAAAAAAAGAACAGTTGTCTTTAAGGTCTGGCCAGTGATGTTATTTGCCCTGAGAAATCTAGTGTTCTTGGTCATGTTAGCTTTGTGACCTTTCTGACTCTGTTCCTGCACTCATGTACTCTGGTAACCTCCAGGGAAAGGTGAATGTGGAAACATAAAGGTACAGTACACTTGGGGCTTCTGGCTGAATTGTAAACATATATCCACTTTCTGTGTTGCTCTAACCAACTGAGCCATAATAGAATTGATAATGGAACAACTATATCTCAATACAAGACTATGGTTAAACAGGAAAGGAAGAAAATCCTGGGTATGAAATGTTTAATCTGAGAAGAAGCTAATCAGAGTCATGGAGTCTTTAGGTTAAATAAAGCCAAATAACACTTAGGAAGAGAAATTATCTGGGCGTATGCTCAGTGTAGTTGGTGTTTTCCATGTTTGCTTTACTCTGCCCAAAAAAACCAAAACAACAACAACAAAAACAATACTGCTGAGGTTTTTCTTCACTGCAAAATAATTGTTTTCACACAGGGCACATTTAAAATAGGTAATAGAAATTATTAAATGGGTTTTAAAGAGAAGGAAGTATTAATCCTTCTCTTGCTTGTCAGCCGCACCCTCGAGCCTGCTTTCTGCTGTTACAAAATACGGTTCTAGTGAATCATGCACTCTCACTAGAGTTGTTCTACTCAGTCAGTCATTTTTTCTAATCACATTAGATCAAATACTTTATTCCCCACATGTATATATGTGTATACATTTTAGCATGAAGACCAACTGTCTTCAAATTACATTTAATTCACTCTGTTAGAAAACTGAAAGCTCAAAAGTTCAAGTTGTCTCTGAAGGCCCCTCTGCCCATCAGCTGTACAAAATGACACATCACAGAGATGCCTGTTCAACTTTCCTTTCACTGGCCTATCCTCTTTATACTAGAATTCTTATACGGCATGATTGCCTTTCAGTTGAGCCCACCTAGGGCAAAGAACAGAATTCTTATTGCTATTCTTCCTTCCTTTTCAGAGATCTTATTATCATGATCTCCATTCTATGTCTATTGCCCAGTTTCATAGTTTTACTCCATGAAATATATCTTAGATGTCAATCCCGAGCGAACATAAGAGAGATAAGCAAACTATGATCCACATGTAAGTTCTACCTCCTGGTTTTCTTTCTAAAGCTCTAATGCCATACGATGATGCACACTTGTTTGAATGTTATCTATGACTACTTTTGTGCTCCAGCAGCAGAGTTGAATAATTGTCACAGAGACTTTCTCACAAGGATTGATATATTGACTATGTGGTCTTTTGCAGAAATTATTCTCCCATCTCTGCCCTGGAGAATAGATCTTAATTCTAACAGGTACCCAAAATAGCTCAGAGCATTTACAGGAGCCCTGTGATCTGGAAAAAAATGTTCTAATTCATGTCCTGCCAGCAGTTACACAAAATCAGGCAGATTCTGCTTCTTTCTTGAGCCAAGTTATCCAATAGGCCAAATGAGAGACTTAAATGAGAACACACACACACACACACACACACACACACACACACACACACACACACACACAGATTCATTAAGTTTTGCTATTCTTGGATTCTAACCTTTAGTCTAACATAATTTGCTGTGGTATACAAATGTATACCCATAATGAAAACTATAGGATGCTCAATTATTTAAAATATCTCCGTGTTGAAATGAGTTTATGTTTGTGGGAAAGTTACAAAACTACTACAGAAAAGTGATATACACCCTTCAAAGAGCTTCTCCCAGGCCAATGCTTTATATAATTATGGTACGGACTTTTCTTAGGTAGGCTTTCTATTGTTGTAATAAAACACCATGTCCAAAAGCAACTTGGGAAGAAGGGGTTAATTTCAGCTTTTGGTTCTCAGATAACTCTATTATTGATGGAAGTCAGGGCAGGGTCTCAAGGTAGAAACTATAGAGGAGTGCTACTTACTGGCTTGCTCCCCATGGCTTGCTTAGCCTGCTTTCTTGCAGCACTCAGGACCACTAACCAAGAGCTGGCACCACCTGCAGTGAGCTGGACTCTCCAATATCAATCATTAATCAACAAATTACATACAGACTTGCCTACAAATCAAACTTGTGGAGAAGTTTTCTCAGTTAAGATTTGCTCTTCCCAGACATGTGTAGGTTTATGTTAAGTTGATGAAGATGAAACCCAACTAGTACAGTCCTCAAAATTACTCAACATAATATAATCAATTATAGACTTCATTTGAATTTTGATAATTTTTTTCAGTAATGTATTTTTTTCCTGTTCCTACTCCAACCCTAGGACCTCCATTCCATTTGGTCATCATATCTTCTTAGTCCCAATCTATGACACTTTATCATACAAGTATCAACCTGATGTTTGTAGAATGACCTTCAACTTGGTATTGAATAATTTTTCCATGCTTACATTGAAGTTATTCAGTTGGGCCTTCTCGGTCCAACATATAGAGATACAAGACATCAGTGTTATTATCATGCATGTTAAATTTATTACTGGCTAATGTGGTTTCCATGAGGATTCCTCAACATAAATTTACTTTTCTCTCCTCACCCCTGAAATAGATGACTATTCTGGGAAAAATACTTTGAGAGGATGCAGCATCTTATTCTGCTTACATTTTAGTGCATCCATTGGTGGATTGGTCCTGTCATGTATTTCATATAGCACTGTAATCGTGGTTTCCAAGTTCTTTCATTTCTTCTACAGCTATTAATTAGAATGTTTCTATTTAAAAAGCTGAATTAGTTACTTTTCTCATCTCTATGATAAAATACCTAGCAGAAACAATTTCATGGAATGGAATAAGGATTTATTTCATCTCATAGTTTGAAAGGAAACAGTCGATCATGGAGGGAAAAGTGTGGAAATTAGGGCTGCTTGTGGCTGTGGCCACAATAATGTGAGACAGCTGGTTATGTAACATTGGCAGTCAGAAAGCAAAAGGCTTGGGCAAGAACTGCGGCTGTGCTATAATAATGCACAAAGTTTTCCTATCAGCTACTCACTTTCTTGAGCTAGAATCTTCTGCCTATAAAGGTTCTAGTACCTCTACAAACAGTGCTACAACTAGAGACTCTCAAACACAGGATCCTGGTTGCATAGGGAACATTCCACATTGAAAGTACAACAAAGAATACATTGCCTCTTTTATTTATTTATTTATTTATTTATTTATTTATTTATTTATTTATTGTCAATATGAAATAAAGGATTTTTTTTGAAATAAAGGATTTAAATTAATACTTTTAGTTATAAAAGAGTTTTCCCTCAATATATGTGGGGGCACATTTTAAGCTACTCCCAACCCATCTGCATATGCTGAAGTCAACTGATATAACATTTAAATATAAATTATACAATCTCGGTTGTATGTTTTAAATAATTCCTAAATTTCTTAGCATACCTAAGTAATTAGTTATACCATATTGTATAGGAAATAATGACAAGAAAATGTCTATATATGTTTAGTTTTAAGTTCTCGAAGCAGTTTTGATCAAATATTGGCTCTACTAATAAGTAAGAAAGCCGCGAACTTAGAGTGCTGAGTATGCACTCAGTACTTTTTACTCATTGCTCAAGCTGCTTTATATTTTCCCCTTGGGAACTTTTTCAGGTTGGCTGCTGAGCCCTTTCTATTTTTTAGGACATCTGATTTGTATATAAAATGCATCGTATCTATGAATTGTCACAGAATTGAAACTTTGGTTCTCAACCAGGATAGATTTTTTTTCCTCGTCCATCTGGGGAAATATTGTTGAAGAATCAGTTTCCATATAATTTGACTATATCTCAGAACAAAGCTCAACAATATTTGAAATGATACAACAAAATCTAGTACAAAAACCCATACAATTGCCACTGTATTCAATGAAGCATTTTGGCCATGCCAGAAGATCATAAAAATGTGATTCATTAGGAGAGATAACAATCAAGGAAAATAGAAATAACAGAGGTGGTGAAATTAGCAAAAAATCTTCTTAAAACAGCTATTATAGACATGTTACATATGATATGAAGGTAGAGGAAAACATGGTCATAACTAAGGATATAGGGATGGAAATCCAACATATGAAATGAGGGTTATACTGGAAGAGGGTAATGGAATACAAAATGTAGTAGAGTTGTTAATAATATAAACTACTTTAAATGGACTACATAGAACAATTGGACATAACATCACTAAGTGATCTGTAGGAGAAGATAAAATGACCTAACATCTATACAACTGGAACATAGGAAGATGCTTGATGGCATATGGAAGAGGAATGAGGCTGGGGTTTACAGAAAGGAGCAGGTATAGCAGAGGGCGAGGAAGAAAAAAAGAACCAAAACAATAAAGTACACTTTGTCTGAAAATATATTGATGTCTAATACTTTGTGTGCTCTCATAAAGTAAAAATGAGGTATTTGACTCATTTTGGCTACCAGTCTAGTGAAACAATTGACCACAAGAAGTCGGAATTGCCCCAGGAATCTCATGCTAGGGAAGAATATCCCTGAATCTTAAGTGCAGACACAAGGGAAACTTGTCTCCCAAGAAGAGGTTTTACATCTTGTAGGACAGACTGAGCCAAACAATGATGGGTCAGTGATGGGTAAGACCGCATCTCGATCAGAACTGTTTGGTGACACATACTTCTTTCCCTCTATTTAAAACTAAGCCTCATATTAAGACCGTGGAGATGGGCTTAGAGGCCACATAGAATACTTCCTCTTTCTATGCTTTCACTGTCACTTGTCTTTTTAATGGGCCCTATTGAGGATGGGTGGCTGAGCCTAGCTTGTTAGGGCTGCCAGAAGGAGGGGCCAAAAACATTTGGAAAGTACAGCTGGATTTTATTTTTACTTTTGTAACAGCTAAACATTGAAAGATCTAAGAATACCAAGAATCCCATCAAAACAATTGTTGAAAAACAGATCATAACACATTGTAATCAAATTGATTAAAAATATTGATAAGGACAAATATTGAAAGCAACAAAAGAAAAAGCAGTATATTATTAAATGACACACAAAAAGTGAATCAGATTTCTTGCCAGGAATCAGGCAGGCTAGAAGACAATGAATTGTCATCTTAAATGAACTGAAAAAAATAAAGTCATCTCAGACGTCTAAAGCCAATGAAAATATTTCTTCAAAGTAAAAGTGAAAGACTTTAGGAAAAAACACCTGGGAATATCATAGCCAACACAAAATGTTCCAATGATTGTGTAGACATGTAATATATAAAGATAACTAAATTAAGAAAATGATTGATTTAAATGAATAACGGTATATTTTAGTATAATATGTCCCTACATGTTCAATATGTAGAAATAAATGTATGACAAATGCATAGCACAAAAGACAAGAAAGGGAAAATTCGAAGCTTAATTTTGCAAATTTTATACTATATGCCTAGTGATATAATATTGCTTGAAGGCACATTGTGATAAGGAAAAGGTTTTAATGTGAACAAAAGAACAAATAATACAAATGAAACAGAGCTAGCTGATAGCACATGGTAAAGAGAATTAAGAATCATGAAAATAATTAACTACAACAGAACAAGAAGAGAAGAAAGCATAAAACAAGCCCAGATGCAGTAAATAGAAATTGAGTAGGAAGGTTGTTGACTTAGACTTAAAAAATCAATAATATAATTAAATGTTAAAATCTGAACACTCTCATTAAGAGATATCCATTTTTGATAAAACATTACAAGACTAAAACCTTTTTAATTGCAAATATGCAGACAACTTAAAAGGCAAAAAGTTAGGAAAAGCTAAAGCAAGCAATGCTAATGAAAAGAAAGCTGGAGTGGCTAGCCAACATTAGGCAAGGCAGACTTCATTGTAGGGAATGTAAGCAGGGCTAAGGGGGAATTGTTTATAGTCATCAACAGGTCAATTCATCAAAAAGTCTTTGTACTTAATAGCAAGCTTTAATATGTGAGGCAAAAGCTGATGGAACTGAATAGTGAAACCCATAATTATAGTTGGAGATTGTAACACCTTGTTTTTGCTCATCAGTGGACAAATAGGAAACAAATCAGTAAGAATATAGAATATTTGAATTTCATTATCAACCAGATTGATCGGATTGACCTTCTCATGACACTCTACCCTCACATGAACGGAATACACATCATTAGAAATGAACATTCACTAACAAAGACTCTATTCTCAGCCATAAAAAAAAAGCTTCTGTGTGTTTAAGAGAACTGAAATCATGAAAAGGATATTCTTTGACCTCCAAGCAATCAAACAAAGGATCAATTCCTTAACATATATATTTATCAGCTTTTAAACAAATAAAATTCACATACCATAATATTAATCCATATATTCATATACAGTCACAGATCTGTGCAACCATTCCATAGCAAATTTTATTTTTTGCTTTTTAAGATTTGTTTTTATATTTATTTGATTACTTTTATGTGTGTGTTTTGTCTACATGTACGTATGTGCACCATGTGTGTGCCTGGTTCCTGCAGAGTTCAGAGAATGTGTTGGAGTCCCTGGGACTGGAGTTACAGATAGTTATAAGCCACTATGTGAGTGCTGCAAGATCAACACGTGCTTTTAAGTGCCCATTTTTACTTTTAATTACTATCTCTCTGAGTGAGTACCATGTAGCTGTAGGTGCCCACAGAGGCAAGAAGGTAGAGGTACAGGTGGTTATGAGCTGCCTGATGTGGATGCTGGGAAATGAACTCAGGTCCTCTGGAAGAACAGTATCTCTCCAGCCTCCTCCTCCCATAGCTAATTTTTAAACATTTTTTTCTTGAAAGAGAAGCCCTGTGTCCTTTAACTAACATCCCCTTATCTCCTACCCTCCTTAGACCTAAGCAAGCACTAATCAATTTGCCTTTAAATGGAGTTCCATAGTGTATAATTTTATTTTCCTGGCTTCTTTAGTTTTTATTTACCTGATTTCTTGGAGTTGACTACTGTTTCATTTATTTAATAGCCTTTCAGCTTTCATTCTCTCTGTCGTTCCTACTTGTGTTTTTGCCTAATTCAATTGTCTACGATAATACTTTTGTGTGTGACATGCTGGCAATGGAACTCAATGCCTTATACACACAAGCACACAGTGCATCTGTGAGCTACATCTCCAGGTTAAGCTGTGCTGGTTTTCTTTTATTTTTGATTGGAAATTTCAAGAAGTTAATAGGATTCTTTGCCAGATATTTATGTTAATATCTTTTTTTTTCAGTCTGTTGTTTTATCTTTAAAGTTTAAATTGTCTTTTTGTTTGCATACAGATTTATCCCTTTGTTACCGTCTTTTTTCTTTCTCTCATACATTACAACTGGACCACAGTTTCCCTTCCCTCCACTTCTTTCAGTCCCTCCCTTTACTTTCCCTTTGCCCCAGATCCACTTCTCTGTTTCCCCCTTCAAAAAGAGCAGGCCTTTCAGGAATATCCATCGAACAACTTAACATGTCATAAGTTGCAATAACACTAGGTACAAACCTTTATAATGCTTTCTTTTACATAGAAGTGATCTAATCAAACAAGGTCAAATTTATTAACATTTTAAAACTTTGTTCTGTGTTTTTTTTTCTGTTATAGTAGCTATATTATTATTCTTGTCACTATAACCAAATACTTGATAAAAAGCAACTTACTGGGAAAAAAGTTGATATTGGCCCATAGTTCAGAGAAGTACAGTCCATCATGATGAAAAACACACAGCAGCAGCAGAGGCTGCATCCTTGTGAACAAGTAGAGAAATGTGATACCGGTTTTCACATGGCTTCACTCCTTTGCTTCCTCCATTCAGTCTGGGGCTCTAACCCATGGGATAGTGCTGCCCACTTTTAGGGTGGGTTTTCCCTCCTGAGTTAAAGCTCTCTAGAATATGCTTCACAGACAAGCTTTGATGTGTTTCCGGTTAACTCCCTCAATCTAATCAAATTGGCAATCAAATCAATAATCAAAATGGCCCACTTAATGAGTGCAACTTTTGGTGTTTTCCTTTAAGTGTTTTTAATCATTGCTTTTATTTATGAGATTATAATGTAATAAGTTGTTCTTCTAACCATTTTACCTTTTACATTGTTCATTCTTATCTGTAATTTATTTCTGTGGAATTTACCATTACTACTCTGAACACCATTTTTTTGTGACTATTGTGTCCTTTCCTTGCCCCTTTGCTATTCTTCCATTGTTGGGCATCAAAATTATCTACACCTGTAAAAAATATCATGAGTTTTCTGATCTGTTTCACTGATTAGCATTATTTTTAATTCTTCTAATATGCATGCTAACATCACATGGCTTTAGCACTATATCTCATAATAAATGTTGTTATCTTATAAAATGAGCCACTGTTAATTTTTTTCTTCTTTGGAAGTTGTTAATATATGATTAATCCTAAGTATCTGTGCTCATTCTAATGTCAGTGCAGACTTTTAGATGGGATTGCATGGTCTACTAGTTTTTTGTCTTGGTAATTGAACAGAATTCCCTAGCTCTATGCTTCAGTCATCCATAAGTGAATATCTAGGGTGACTGTTGTTTCCTGTTTTTATCTAATAAAGTTTATGTTTTAGGTTTACAGAAGAGTTGAGCAGAAATTGCAGGGAGTTTGCATATATCCTTTCAGTTTGCATATATCCTTTCAGGTTCCTCTAATACCAACATCTTCCATTATTGTAACATAGCCATTAAAATTGGTGAAACTATATTACTACATTATCAATCACTCAATCAAATAACTTATATTGACATGTATCCTCCGTGTTACAAAATATTATGAGTTTTGGAAACAATGCCATGTCGTATAGCCACTATCACAGAATGATGGAGAATAGTTGTACTGTCCTATGAGTCCCCTGCTCTGCCATTCTTCTCCCTTCAGACTCCTGGCAACCATGGATCTTTTTTCTTCTATGTGTATTGCTTCACCTTTCAGAACATCATATAAATGGCACCAATGGTTACTGGATGAGTCATCCCCATAGCTGAACTGAACTCTCAAGTTCATTACCTATTACATTTGTTTCCCCACTATGTTAATTATTAATCAATTACCTTACATATTTACAATTGATAACTTTGTTTGGGTTCGCTACAAGTGTTCACTATGTTGTTTAGGCAGGCTTTTAACTGCCTCAGGTTCTTAAGTGTTAGGATTACAGAATAACCCACCATGGCTGACCCAACTGTATGTGTGTGTGTTTTCAAATGCTGTCTTCAATTTTAATTTTTATTATTTTTAAATTAGCATGAAAGTGACGCTATTGCTCACGATATTCTAAATGAAAATTTAGAAGGTCAAAAAATCAGTAATGGAAACTTAGTTTGTTATAATTTGGCCAAAAGCCAGGGAGAGACAAATTAAAACAAAACAATACAAACAGAACAAACAAAAAGAAAATGAAACTTCATTTTTCTCTACTTTTCCTGTGGTAGTTTTACAATTCACAGAAAAGGTGAAATGATGGCCAGAAATTCTACAGATGTAACTGGGACACATACTATGGGTCCTTTATGAGAAAGGGTGGATATATTAGGCCTAATAACCTGGGCTGGTTCCATTCTTACCATTGGCTGGGCATGGTAATCCTTTGTCCAAGGGTGCAGGAAACAGACACGGGCACATCTCTGTGTTTCAGGCTGGCCTGGTGTACATAGTTAGTTCCAGGCCAGTCAAGGCCACATACTGAGATACTTTCTCAAAATAAACAACAACAACTACAAAACCTATTGCCCACCTAGTGTGATCACATTTTTAGGTACTAGAAGTCAATGAATGGCTTAGGCAACACACCAGCAGGAGATGGTCTACAGAGACAACTGACTGCTCCAGTAAGAACAGTGCAACCCATGACCTCTTGACCATACCACACATTGACTGCCAGTACTGAACATATTCACCTATATGTAATCGACCTAACTACTAAAAATAAGCATAGATTCATTTCAGACTGCATCCCTGTAGTTCCATGTGACATACTGTTGGATCAATCATGAAACTTTCTCCTTAAAAAAAAAATAAAGGTGACAATTCCTGTGGAACATTATCAAGGGAACACAATGAGAATATTTTGGAGGAGCCTATAGAACAAACAAAGTCTAATGTGGCTTGATCTCTATATCCTAGACAAAAACCAACTTGGAGGCTGACCTGGAACAGTACCCAGATCACCTGTGTTTATTGAATGCAACATAAATTTCTAAGAGGGAGCAGCATCTTATGCTACACACCTGGAAAGAGGACCATGCAATACACACACACACACACACACACACACACACACACACACACACACACACACACACACAGAAGAAGTCTCACATTTATGGATGATATAGAAGAAAAAGGTGGAGTGGAGAAGTTGAGTAGAGGCCCAGGAAATGACAAACATTTGCTTCTAATGTACAAATATATTGTACCAAACAGGGTCAGACAACTGTGCTGAGTGTTAGATTAGGACAGGAGAGTGTGGGAGCAGGGAGATAAGCCTGGGAGCCTGATGCCTAGAATGCTGTATGGTAAAAAGTCAGCCAGCAAGTATTAAAGTGAAAATAAATGTATTGAGAGGCATCTCTTCCTCTCTACCTTATGACCTAGCATATGACCAGACAGACCATACTTGGAACCTGAAAATAGCATTAGCAGCCATAGTACTTTTAACTTGCCTTGTAAGAAGCAAGAAGGATCTTTTAGGCATATGCTGTCCCCTACATTTTGTTCATTTAGTACCTACAAGTAACATATCCAATATATGTATTCCAGCACGTAGTGAAGCTGAGATCTGAACCCAGGTTTCTCTGATTCTAGAAGTCTGCCTCCTGTCCATTAGACTATACTATCATGTAAAGGAGAATGGGAAAGTGAGTCAAAAGACCTGACTTTGAGTTCCAGATCTAACTCATACTAGTTGAATGATAATAGGGAATGACTTAAGTGCTCTGAGCTTCAGTTTCCTTATCTTTTAAATGAGGAAAGTATCCAATACACACAGGTCACTGAAAGTATTAAACAATAGCATGGTGCAGTGTTCCTAAAACATACTCCCAAGTTAACTCACAAACTTGCACACAGGTTAGCCTCCAGATGCCACATCACTTTCTCTGTAAAATCCTCACCTTCAATGTAGGATGTATTGAAAATCCTAAGAATTTAATCCTAAGAACATCTTCCCATCTCTGAGCTGTAGTTAAGTTTCCCCTTCAAAATTCCTTTTTGGTATATCAGCAAATATTTATCTTCCAAATTCATTAATTCATGGTCCCCCACCAAACACACACACACACACACACACACACACACACACACACACACACACACCTACCTTTCATCAGAAATACAGCTATAGCAAGATCAGGCTACAGAAACACACAGAGACAGCTGGCCTGAACAAGGAAGAGCTAATGGACCTTCAGACCGATTGCTGGGAAACCAGAATTGGACCGACTCAGATTCTCTGAACATAGGTCTCCGTTAGAAGGCCTGGGCAGTCTAAGGGACCTCTGACAGTGGAACCAGGATGTATCCCTGGTCCATAAAAGGACTTTGGGAGCACATTCCCCATGGAGGGATACTCCCTTAGCCTAGAGGCAGGAGGGAGGGCCTAGTCCCTACTCCAAATGACTTGACAGATTTGTTGATCCCTCCTGGAAGGCATCACCCTCCCTGCAAAGTTGGGGGTGGGATGGGAGGGTGATCAGGGGGTATGAGAGGGAGGGAGGGAAGGAGAGGGAACTGAGGTCAATATGTAAAATAAGAAAAAAATGATAAAAATGACAACAACAAAAACTAACCAGAAGCAGAATTACAGCTATGGTTGTCATTGCCTCTCTCAAACCTTTGTTTTAAGAGGCCCATCATCACTGGATGTCAGCATGTAGAAGAATGCAAATAGATTCATACCCATCCCCATGTACAAAACTCAAGTCCAAGTGGATCGAAGACCTCAACATAGAACAAGACACAGTGAACCTGATAGAAGAGAGAGTGGACAATACCCCTGAATGTATTGGCATAGGAGGCAACTTCCTGAACAAAACACCAATATCACAGGCATTAAGATCAACAATTAATAAATGTGACCTAAAGCTTCTGTAAAGCAAAGGGCATCATCAATACCACAAAATAGTAACCTTCAAAATGGGAAAAGATCTTCACCAGCAGCACATTTATAGAGGGCTGATTTCCAAACTATAAAAATACTCAAGAAATTAATCATGAATAGACCAATAATCCAATTAAAACATAAGGTATCGATCTAAACAGAATTCTCAGTAGAAGAATCTTAAATGGCTGAGAAACACTTAAAGAAGAGAAACACTTGAAGAAATGTTCAGCATCCTTAGCCATCAGGGAAATGCAAATCAAAGCAACTCTGAGATTCCTATCAGCATGGCTAAGATCAAAAACACAAGTGGCAGCTCATGCTGGAGAAGATGTGGAGTAAGGGGAACATTCCTCCACTGCTGATGGGAGTGCAAACATGTATAGCCACTTTGGAAATCAATATGTAGGTTTCTCAGAAAATTGGAAATTGGCCTAATTGAAGACCCAGTTATATCAATTCTGGGCATATACCCGAAAGGATCCTCAATCATACTACAAGGACACTTGCTCAACTATGTTCATAGCAGCATTATTTGTAATAGTTACAACCTGGACACAACCTAGATGTCCCTCAAACAAATAATGGATAAAGGAAAAGTGGTACATTTATACAATGGAGTATTCAGCAGGGAAAAAAAACAATGACATCATGAAATTTGAGGCACATAGATGGAACTAGAAAAGGTCTTCCTGAGTGAGTTAACCCTAATCCAGAAAAATAAACATGATATGTACTCATGTCTAAGTGGATATTAGCTATAATATAAAGGATCACCATGCTACAATCTGTAGACACAGAGAAGCTAAGTAACAAGAAGAGCTCAAGTGGGGGATGCATGAATCTCACTGTGAAGGGAAAATAGAATGGATATTGCCAGTGGACAGGAGGACAGGTCTAGATGGAGGGGTAGGGATGGAAACAGGAGAGATCAGTTGGGGGTAGGTTGGAGTGAGTGATAGTACTAGGAGAGACAACTGGAATCAGGGGGCATCTTTGGATGAACTAGAAACCCAGAGCAATGGAAACTCCCAGGATTCTATGAAGGTGATCCTAGTGAATACTCCTAGCAATGTGAGATACTGAGCCTGAACTGGTTATCTCCTGTAACAAGGCAAGACTTCCACTGGAGAAACTGGACCCCAACACAGTCACTTGACCTTTGGTTTACAAATTTCCCTGCCTACAAGATGTGCTAGGGTAAAGGTGGTGCAGAAATTATAGGAGTGGCCAACCAATGACTGTTCCAGCTTAAGACTTATACCATGAGAGAGAGCCCACCTCTGAAACTGCCTGGATGGCCAGGACCCAGATGCAAGACAGCCCAGAGACCTAGGATAGAACCAAACATGACTGGCAAAAAAGAGGTCAATGATATGATTCCTAATGATATTCCGCTTGCTGTACTCATAGATCAGTGCCTTTCCTAGTTGTTAAACAAGAGTCTTCATCCAGCAACTGATAGGAGCAGATACAGAGACCCACAAGAAGAAAAAGGAGGAACAGTGGATGGGGATGTAGTAGAGGTTGTGGAACCTTACTGGAAGGAGGGGAGGGGTGGGCTGAAAAATACATTAATTAATATTTTTTTTAAAAGAGCCCTGCTGTCTTGGATGAAAAGGACACATCAGGCACACAGAGAACCCTGGCTGTGTTAGGCCTCACCTCAGAGGTGAAATGAACAGCAATTAATGTTTAATAGAACAAATATGAGAAGGAAGAACTAGCCAGGTGGATCAAGTCTTGTCAGTAGGCAGTACTTTCCTTCCACCTATTGGAAAGAAGGTCTGAATTCTGTGTTGACTGCTTTTGCAAGGACCATTATCATTTGTTTCTCCTATATCTTCCTTCTAACCCTGAGAAGCAACTCCCCTGAAAGCAAAACACAAGCGACAAGGAAATTATTTATACCTAGCTCTTCTCTATACCTTCATGTGCTCATCCCTATCTGTGTGGCCAAGCACTGGGAAAGAACCTACAGAGTTCCAGCCCCAACTTGGTTATTCCTTGTTCTTCATTTTGTATAAATTCTGTCCCTTCCTAGGCTATTGCTCTTCCAGCTTCACATTAATAGTTGTCCTATCTCTCGGTGCTCCCTTCCTGATTGAACTCTCCTTCTATTCATATGTATAATTAGCTTAAACTCCCTAATCCAGCAACTGAAAGTTCTTCTGGCCAGGTTATTTTTCTCTAGCCTGAACGAGAGCTTCAGGTGTTCCTTATCTGTGCTTGCTACTGCTTTCCAACCATCCCCAAAAACCAGATCACATATTATTTGTCCTTTGAAACATTCAAGATTGGAAAGGGATCATAGTTTTAAGTAGCCACTAGGCACAAATCTACTTCTTTGCAAATATTTTCCACCTTCTGCTCCATATACTTCTGAGTAACCTAAAATATAACAAACATGATATGTGTCCCAGCTCTGTATTTTGGACTAACTGCCTTAAAAAATGTATCACACTGAGATCCCCCACACATAGCATACAAAAATAGCTTGATCCTGAACAACCCCAATTCCTTTCCACAAAAACTTGGCCCAAGGAAAGCAAATATTTCCAGTTAACTCTTTTGCTCCTATTCTTTTCTATACATGCTAAGTTCCCATTAAAGAGGGAAAAACTATCACATTCTTGCATGGCCATTCTACAACAGATTGAGTGGGTGACAGGCAGAGAAGCTGAAAAGGAAATGCCTGCAATATTTAGTTTGTGTGGTCATCATATTTGACTTGGCTACACTTCCTGAAATGCAAATACAAATGTCCCACTTTATGTGCAAGTCAGTTCTTTTTCAACACGGAGTACTGGATGAGTCTACCCAAGCCCTAGTGATGCTGGAGCAGAGGGACACATTATCTGTGAGTAATAGTAGTTGTGCTGGGTCCCACTTAGCTATGGTGTTGTATCCAGGAAGCTGTTGAGGGGAAGAGGGCATATGCTCATACTTTAATCTCAACTGAGCACTTGAAAAACCATCACAGTTCAATCTTTCAAAACCCATTTTACTAGTTCCTGTCACAGAGAAGGCCACAAACATGGGGAAGAGCAAATGCACAAAATAGAATTATTCAAGTCAGAACTGAATAAATATCTATGATCCTCAGGATCTGCCTTCTCTCCTTAATAAATTAATATCTTTGCTCTGTAGACCACATGGAACTGTTGTTTCATTGACTGTTTTAGAGCACAATACTTTGGTCATCATTATCATTATTAAGTGAGGAGGCTAGAAAATATCCATAAAGTCAGGCAACAGGTTTGAGTAGAGGTAAATTAAGAAGATATTTACAACATGTACATTTGTACTTAGTGCCCGGGCTGGTGAGATGACTCAGTGGGTAAAAGTTCTTGTATATGTTTGGTGACTTACTTTCATCCAATCTTTAAAACTCAGTGGAATGAGAAAATTGACTTCAGAAAGTTAAGTTGTTTTCTGCCTTCCACATGTGCACTGTGACATGCATGTATTTACACACACACACACACACACACACACACACAAATAATAATAATAATAATAATAGAAATAATAGTAATAACTGTAAACAACAATACAAAAATTAAAAAAAAAAAAACTCAGCCTATGAGACACAGACCTGAGGCCAGAGAGCAATTTAACACACTAGATGACCTCAGAAGCTTGTTGTCCTCTCTGGATCGTCTTCTGTTTCCCATCTGAATCTTGTGTGGTTGGTTTGGATGCCATCTCCATCTTCTTCTCCTTTATGTAGCCTATCCTGTGGTTGGCTTCCATCACACGCTCCAGAGGTTGTACGTTCACTAAGCCAATGTGACTGAGTGGTGATTGGAAACACTGAAGAAAGAGTGATAGCAAGTGTGTTAATGAAGTTGCAGGAGGGATCTAGGAGGAGTTGGGAGAGGAGAATGAATACAGTAAAAAAAATATATGGTGGGGAAGAACTGCATAGAGCTTTTAAGTAAATAAACTTGTATTTTGTCCTCTGCGTGTTTGGTGGCTCTGGTTCCACTTTGTTTGCAGGAATCCAAGAGAACTCTGACATAGGCTGGGCTGTGTCCTTAGCAGAATAATCTAGTGAGTAGGAAGAGGCAAATGGGTCTTCAGAAATCATGCCCCTACAAAGCTGCTGAGGTACCCTGGGGATTGTGTAAAGTGATAAGAACAGTGCTGTGGTTGGAACTTTGTGGTAGAACACTTATCTCACGTATACGATACCATAAGTTCAGTATCAAGCACAAAGAAATGCTTTTCAAGGTGTGATGGTACATGACTATAATCTCAGGACTCAGGCTGCTGACGTAAGTGTTTTATGAGTTCAAGATCAGCCTGGGTTACAAAACAGGAACTCTCCTCCTTCTTCCTCTTCTTCCTTCCTCCTTCCTCTCTTCTTCTCCTCCTCCTTCTTTCTTACTCCTTCTCCTTTTGCTATTAGTACAAAACATTCTTAGGAGCAGATGTAAATAAAAAATGGGCAGAGTTCATTATCACAGCCAGAATTAAACATGAAGTTAAAACACTGGCATAGGAAATGTATGATTACACAAGTATTTTATTTAGGGTCCAGCTCCGACATGGACCAGAAACTGGAAAAAAATGGTACAGGGCATTGAAAAGAAGGGGAAGCAGTGATTTTCATCTGGAATTCTCAAGTTAACAGCAAAGCTTCATGAGGGAATTGAAACATCCAGGATGCTCCAGGCCTTTTTTGTTTCCCTCTGGATAAGAAGGATCTGTCCTTTGATGAAGGCTATGCAGAGGCCCTAAGTTCTCCTGGGACAAAAAGAAAATTCCCTTTTAATGATTGAGAAGTAGGGATTTTATTTCGCAATGGACTGATTATGGCAAGCATGGCATTCTGGGAAAAAAGTACCGTAGTACCCAGAAAATTTAGTCTGGGACATGACAATAGTGCCCTGCAGCTCAGGACCCACTGAAGACTTGCATCACTAGGGACCAACTAGCACAAAAGTAAAGCTGGCTGCTATCTTTCTTCCCAGGGAGGACAGCTACAGCTCAGGAAGAAATCACCAAAGGGTATAATGGAAACCACTAGTGGGAATGGTGCAGCTTGATTTCAAAAAAAGGTTTGGCAAGTGATAGGGGGAAAATTACAATGTGCCAGAATTCATGGCAGGGGAAGGAGGAGGCAGCTCTCAGTGGGCTCTCTGGCCTCTTTTTTTTTCTTTCTAAAATGTCCTATTTTTCTATCCAGAGTAGGAAAGGCACATGTTTCCATGCTTTTTCCCTCACTGCCTTGCTGTGCTCCAGTTTAAGAAAGTCACAGGAAGGAGCAGCCTATGGTCCTCTCCAAGTTGTGGTCTCTCCCCTGCAGCTGTCTATTCTCTGTGCTCTTCTATTTGGCTGGGAGAATTCTGAGGGCCACAGTCCTGCTGGCAACTGCTTTTCTTTATAGACCATCTCAACATGCCCCCACTGCAGACTACTTCTAGTTGTTAACTTGAGGAATCACATGGGATCAATAGTCACAAAATCCCTTGGCGGCTTACCTTCTGTCCTCTATGCTAGCTTTCCAGATGGATAGATGGAAGAGCAAGGGCATGGAGATAAGAGCACACAGTAAACATGGCCCCAGGATGCACAGGTGTTGCTTAGTATTTACATGCATGGTTGTTGACTATAGAGCAAATAGTTGAACTCAGCTTGGATGCCAGATCAAGTCAAGCCCTGTTTTTCCCATGCTGAGGCCTAGCTTCTCTAAACCATATTTCTGAGAGGACAAAGGAGGCAAACAGAAAGTTAAACTGAACACATCTTATTCATCTGAAAGTAGTGGGAAAAGCTACAGATTTGAAGTCAAAATGCATGAGCTCAACTCCTTCCATAGTCACAGGCTAGCATGTGACCATGGTAAATCTGCTCACTCAGTTTCCTCATTGGCAAATGGATACTACATCTAAGGGCACACTTTTCAAGGGAAGAGTGTGGTAAGGAATGTGGCTTTTCCTAGAAGTGATGTTGGCTGGGTTCATTGTCATTAAGCCATCAGTGTTGAGTTTGAAGTGGACATGCTGTGCTTACCTTCAGGGATGACTAGCCATAGTCGTTCTGAGGTGCCTTTATTCTCAATCTCCCAACATCTCTCTGAAAGAATGTATAAAAGACAATGCTCACAGCATATAAACCTGCTTTGTCTACAAACAGTGGTAGGAGCCATTTACTGCCTCTCGGAGCCATCATTATAGCTGATATAGCTACAGTAGCTGTGGAAAAGTGGAGAGAGCCTCTCACAGGGACTGTTGTCAAAGGAGGCATTTGCTCAGTGGTGGAACTTGCAGTTCTGAAAGTAGTCTCAGTGTTACATCAACTCTTATGGGAAAACCTAGGCAGCTGCATCCTGTGAGCCTCCATTGTCTAGTAACTGAGGCTGTTGGAGAATGCATGCTCAGTTCCAGTTATGAGTCAGCTCCAATGAATGAAAGAGTGGTGAGATAGCCCTACAGCATGTGCAGTGTATTAGCAGACTACTCGCATACCTCTGCAGAGCCTTACTCTTTCCAGAGCGATATACGGTTGCCATCTCCTTTTGCTAGATGAGGAAACCAGGGCACAGAGAAATGAAAGGAATTTCCCAGCATTACACAGCAGCTAGAAAGCTGAAGCCTGCATAGAAAACCGGAAAGTCTGGTTCTAGAGTTCATTCCTTGTTTTATAGGAAGAGATCTAATTAACCAAAGTTTCCAGAATGATATTGTCTAATAGAACGAGTGAGAGCACAGCTTGTCCACTGGAATATCTCTCCAAGTCCTTCTAGTTGGCTCAGGAAAATAATTGCTAGAGAGAGAGAGTCATAGAACATATTCTACTATAGAGCCTACTGAAGGGGCATGAGCCCACTGACAGCTGTGTTTAAGACTATTGGCTTCCACAATGTGCTTTAAACCATCCTGTTTGAAGCCATTTAAATGGCAACCTTGGGTAACTAAGACAAGGAATGAGCCCGAGGGAGGTGGTCTCAATATACTATAGCTTCTCAGAGGCCACTGCGGGTCAGTCAATAGGGACTCAACATTAATAACACAAATCCTTTGGAAATATTGGTGAGAACAGTTGGAGATGATATGGACTCCTTCCTCTTCACACAGAAACAGTCATCTCAAGCGGCAGGGACATCTGCTTGTTGAGCTGCTGGAGAGGGGCCTTAGTTCCCAGTGGTATCTAGGAAACCCCAAGAGTGGCCAGTCCATAATGGCCCTCAGGAGGGCTCCTATATTCCAGTTAATTTACCCCTCAACTCACTTGAGCTGTATTTCATCCTCTCTGGCATGTTTTGTTTTGTACCTGATAAAATGGATGGCAAGGGAGTGAGGGAGAGAGGGAAGGGTATTTGTTCATTTGCAGAACATTTTCACATTACTGGCACTGACATTCCTCTTGCCCGGAGACATATTTGAAATGAGGGTCTTAGATTAATGCTATAGGGCTTAGATTAAGACTATAGGGCTATAGAAAGATCCTCTGCTACATGGACCCCTCTCTGGGAAGCCATGGTTCTGACTCAAGGGATTGAGTAGTGGGTGCATCCGTGTAGGTGGGAATGACTAAAAGATGACCAATAGGCCAAAGATGACATTCTTCTGACAGCTGATCTGGGATTGAAAAGAGGGTCATCTTTTTTTAAAGGCCTCATGGGTAGAGAGGCTAAGATCCCTTTCTGGATCACTGTAAGATCTAGGCAAGCCTGCTGAATCTGGTTTTCAAATTCAGCTCCTCTGTCTTTCCTTGGACTCATCAACTGAGCACATCACTGTTTCTGGAGCACTGTGGCCACATTGTACTTGGTTACTGAAATTCCAACCTTGCACCTTGCTCACTCTGTTAGCACTCAAGGTCCAAGGTCAATGCCTAAGTTCAACATCCCTCTGTTTTCTTCCACCTCCTCAAGGCTCAGGCAAGTAGCTGGCATGGGATAGGAGCTCAGCATGTGTTTATGGAACAAATGAACAAACGGAATGAATGAGAAGAAATATGGGAACAGTGACGTTTCACGTTAAAGTACATACTGAGAGTGAATTGAAATGTACTCATTTTCTCTTAAATTGCATTAGTAGTACATTAGAATTTCAGATTTTAACAGAGAAGAAAATTACAGGCAAATTCATATATTCTCATTCCTCAGTGATAGCTAACCCCCAAAGATTTAAGGGAGAAATGGTAGTTTAATGTTGTCATTCTGTTTTCCTCTTGTCTTCTGCTGCTTGAAGAGCTGTGAAATGATTCATGCTTTGAAATACACTTTCTGTAATATCGAGCCTCTTACATGAATCCTTAAAATTAATTCCCAACTGTATCTCTCTTCCTTAGTCTCTACTCCTGCACCTTTGTTACTCTATTTGAAATGGCACTGAGCCCTACACATGGGTCCCTGGTTAGTTCCATGGATCCAGTTCTTGGTCAGCTCTGCTTAGTGCTGCTTGAATGAGACCAAGTGCTGATCTGGGGCCCTGGCTGCAGAAGGCTGTATGTGAGAGGCCTCTTCTTATGGCACTGTGAGAAGAGGCAATGAACATACTGCCAGCGAGGCATAACTTGTGAAAGGACTTCTTTTAGAGTAACGTAGGAGGTGCTCCCTGTCCAAAATCCCTGTGGGATAGAGTTAGTGAAAGGCACATCCTGGAAGCTACTCATACCTGGATTTTCCTGGATTCCTACAGTCTCTGTGAAAGCAGCTTAACAATATAGCCTGTCATCAGATAATTAGTAGTAGAGAAGAGATGGGTCAGGTTCCCTTTACTGCCACATTTTGAAGCCAAGCAGCCATGGGTAAGTTTCTCTATTCTTAAGCCTAAACCCTCTCTTGTGTAAATGGGAGGCAATGGTGTCTTAACAGATAGAAGACTAATCTCTCTGAATACTTGGCACATGGCACAAGTGGCACTTTGTGCTATTCTTAGGAATGGTTATGGAACTTGTGAATGCCATAGATGACCATCACGGGCTAGCAACAGTTTCTTCTTGAGTGTCTTTGCTGAGGGGGCAGTGACATTGTCATTATCAAACTCTCAAGGTAAAGGAGGTGCTGAGAAATGAAACAGCTTGCTTGGGTGTCACACAGTCACATTCCACTGTATCAAGAGGATCCAGAGATGGAGCAAGGACAATGAAGGCCAGAATTCTAGGTGTCCCCAGTTCTTTACCTTCTTTCTCTTGCAGACTGGTCAAAAGAGTAGAACTGATGGACTGGGGAGATAACTCGATGGATAAACACTTACTGCTCAAGTAGAATCTTAGAAGTCATCTAAGAGGTGACACAGTAATCCTAGTGCTCTTTTAGCAATATGGAAACAGGAGAAACTCCAGAAGTTGGGACAGCTAGGCTGTGATACATAATAACGAACAATTATAAGCCCTATCTCAAGACAGAAAGTGAAGACCAGCAGCTAAGGTTGTCCTCTGACCTCCATACCCATGCAATTATACACACACACACACACACACACACACACACACACACTCCTGTACTCTCTCTCTCTCTTTCCTGTATACACACAGGTGCACACACATGCACACACACATATGCATGCATGCACACATGCTCACACACATGCACACACACACACATATGCTTGCATGCACACATGCTCACACACATGCACACACACAGGTGCACATGCGCGCACACACTTTTTAAAAGAGTAGAATTGAGACAGACTGTGCCTCCAGTCCTCTACTTTACTGATAAGGCATCTCCCTAAGGCTAGTGAAAAGGTTTCCTAAGAAGGGATGCACCACAGGCTGTCAATGAAATATGTGGACCACTGGCCAGTGAGAAGTTATGTCTGGAACTGTAAATTTTGTTTCTTTGAAGGAGGGAGAAATCATAGCTTGCACTGAAACCAGCCAAATACCAGGCTTTCCACATTCTCCTCTTTACTGGACTTCCTGGCTAAGGAAACATTTTCTAGACAACAAGAAATCTGGAGGGAATACTGGAAAACCAGGGAAGGCATACAGCCCTTAGGTGAGGGGAATTATTTGTGACTTTCAAGTGTCAATTAGGTTATAAATGTGTCTTCCAGAACCAACCTAGGCCTAGCAAGAAGAAGGCTGAATTTCACCCCAGCGAGAGACAATTGGCTTCCTCCTGTGTAAGCAGAAGGAAAACTTTCTGTTGGGCCCAGTTTTTCCTAATCTACCATGACTGCACAGTGAGGGAATACAGGACATTCTAAGAAAAATATACTATCCTATTGACCCCTACAGTCTCTATCTCTCTCTGCTGGTATGTTCTTTAATACCCCTGCCTTGATATCCTTATCTTCAAAGTAGAATAAATTAAATGCCTGTTTCCTGAGCCTGTTATTGACAACTCCCTATAAGTTGTCTAGAAGTAGAGGGCCACTAAGAGAAGAAAAATCCTTGCTTCAGGGGGATTCTACTGAGCTGTGAGGTTAACTTGGAGACAGGAAGTAATAGTTGTTGAAATGTGGAAGTAGATGGAACAGTACATTTGGCTTGTCCTGCTATGATGCCAGCTTCCAACTTCTCCGATCCTCTTTCCAGCCACTTTTCACGGTTCCACAGCCTGTTTGGGCAAATGGAAAGCTTTCCTTGCAGTTCCCAGGAGTGTTGAGAAGTGTTTATGGGTAATATACAGGGATACACTTTTGGTTGAAGGTTTTTTTTTTTTTTCATTTTTTCTGACTTTACAAGTGCCAGGAAGCTGAGGGGAATAGGTCGTTGAAGTAATGTTACTTTCTGCCTTTGCTTCAAGTCCAGATATGAAAGATCACTGATTCAACATTTGTTTTCATGAGGCTGGAAGAATGTATCTGACATAACCTAGAATAAGGGGAAGACGCAAAGTACCATTTCCAGAAGTCTCTGCCTTCTGCCAGGGAAATTCCCTCCCTCCTTCGCTCCCTCCCCTTCCTTCCATTCCTTCTATCATTCAATATATGTTGACAACAGTTTCTTCTCCCTCCACGCTTCCAAGCCTCCCCCACCACAACCCCATCTTCTCCAGATATACTTCCTCTCCTTTTCTTCTTCAGAAAAGAGTAGGCATCAACGACACAAAGTCTGGGTTGAAATGGATTTCCATGAAACATTTGCCCACCAATCTTGGTTTTATCTTCTCCCCCACAATGGCTGCCATGGACTCCTCAGCATCTGTTCTCCAGAGCAATGCCCATGTCTATTCTTTCTAGGTATTGATTCTGTCTCTTTCACCATCCTGTTTTCCCTTCCAGTTTTACCCTAGAAATGAGCTTTATTGTTTATAGTTCTAGAGATGACAAGGCCAAAATTATTGTGATATGTATACAGATGCTACAGTAGGAAGATAACTTTCTAGAGTTGGTTCTGAGCTTCTAATGTGTGGGTGACATTTACCTCTTCCTTCCCTTTCCTTCACTAACCTTCCCATAATAAACCATTCCTTGCTCTGGCCTCTTTTTTTCCATTAAGTACTGTTTTACACACACACACACACACACACACACACACACACACACACACACACACAATTTGTATTATATGTTTTCAGGGCTGACCATTTGGTGTTGGATAGTCAATTGGTGTGTTCTTCCTTATGGAAGACTATCTCTCCCTCTGTCAGCATTCAATAGCTGCCTATAGTTCTTTGTCTAGTGTTGATGCCTCATGAGCTTCCCCCTCTCACTTTAGTATGTCTGTTGTTGTCATCCACTTAAGTCACTTACACAGTGGGACTTCAATAGGTGTAGCTTCTCACATTTCTAGAAGACACAATCTCAAATCTTATAGTTAAGCTTCTCTGACTCTCCCAATCTTTCTGCTCCCTCTTCTGTAATTCTCCCTGAGCAGATGTGGAAGTGGTTTGTAGGTGTATCCACTGGGGTTGTGCCCAGCAACACTGCATTCTGATTGGTTGTGGTTTTATGGAATGGTTGCTATCTGTTGCAAAGAGAAGTTTCTTTGATGAGAGGACTACACTTACCTTTGGGTGTAAGGACAAATATTTAGAATGCAGTTAGAATTATGCTGGCTTGGTTAAATGGCAGTTGTATGTTCTCTTCCAAGACCCATGACTTCACCAGTCCAGACAGCTCAGTCCAGTGAAGCTCTCCCTGCCATTTGAGCCCCACATTCTGACTTAGCTTTACCTCTTACTTTACTTACAGCTATGTCCTCTAGAGTGGATGGCCTGATTAGGAAAACAGCAGCAGGTGTCAACAGAGAACACAATTGTCCTTTTCACAACCCCACAGGTGGGTACGTAATTATGTCTGGTTGGTTTGTTGTTTTTATATAAGGAAGTGACATTGGAGTAGTGGAGCATTTCACCAGTTGTGTGGCTAGTAAGCAGTGAGTAGAGCCAGAATATTCTAACTGGAACATCTTGTTTTCAGAGTCTGTGCTTTTCACCATAATACTAGAGGCCTCCTATCAAAATGTTCAATACTGTTCTTCTTTATTCTCTGTACTTTCATCTTGTAGCACTGATTTTTAGTAAGCTAGTTTCTCCTTCCTTCCGCATTCCAGTGGAAGGCTTCTCCCACTTCTGGCCTCTGGAGACCAACAAGAGGCACCATAAATCTTAAGTGTTCTTATATTTCAGAGCTCTATATCTCATTAGGACAGCTCAGTAAAAATCTCTGTAGGAGAGAATGTAGATATAAAATGAATTATCTAGATCAGAAATTCTTAATTTGGTGAGTCATTGAACCTTTACATATTGGAAATTATGAGACTTTTTTCCCTATGAGAGCTTAGACACATTTCCCTGCTGTGTCTCACAGAAAGACTTTCTCTAGATCTTTCTAGAACTCCTAAAGCTTACCTGATGGAAGGAAAACTATAATTTACAGCTATAATTTACGGTGGACACCAAGGGTCTTGATCTCATTTAATGCTTTCAGCTCCATGGGCAGCAGACATCACACTTGTTACTTATGATGGTTAACTTTAATTGTCAACTTGGTACAACTGGGGAAAAACGTCTCAATGAAGGATTGTCTAGATTTTATTGGCCAGTGGGAATGCCTGTGAGGAGTTATATGATTTCCTTAATTGTGGGTGACATCATTACCTAGCCAGAGGATCCAGAATTATATAAGAATGGAGAAAGCTATATGAATTGAAGAAGCATGTATGAATTCATTCTTTTTCTGCTCTTAACTATGGATATAGTGTGACTAACTGTTTCAAGTTCCTGCTTCCTGACTTTTTTCCAATATTGTACAGTAACCTGGAATAGACCTAAAATAAACCTTTATACCTTGAGTTGCTTTTGACTGGGTATTTTGTCACAGCAACTTGAAAGGAAAACAAAACACTGCTCTAATCTCAAAGCTGGTAGAGAGCATGGCAGACAATGATATTCTGGCTTTTCGGGTCTCTATCTTCTTGCTTGCCTGAACCCTTCTTTCTGAAGCTAAAGCTGTAGGTCTGAGCTCTGCATATGAGAACGTGGTTAACATAGGACAGAAGCAACCATTTAGTTATCTCCATAAAACCATAAAGAAGAAGCAGAGATGTTATTTCACTTACAGCCCAGGACATTAAGGACCCCGAGCCTTAACCTTCTGTGATCCTATGTTAGAGATGCTAGGGGATGGGCTGGCAGCAAACCTGTCTGAATGGGTACTGGATGCTGGGGTGAAGTAAACAATGACTAGACCAGGATTTTCTGTGGTACTTGCAAAGTCAGAGAGGAGACCCTGAGGTCAGAGAAGTGGAACCCTGAGGTTCCACTATGCAGTATCTATTCATGTCCTCCCACCTTACTCCCAACAAATATGCACTGATTGGGGGCTTTTGTGCTGTCTTCTGGGGTCTTTTTGCCTTTAGGGTTCCTGAAGTGGCTTGCCTGGATTGAAGATAGCTATAAGCCTAGATAAAGCACAGTATTACTGGAAGTCTAGGAGTGAGGATCATTTATTGGTGACTCTGGGAGATACCACCTCTAATGTGGCTATACATCTTTTCTGCTAACTAGACCATCTTTGAAGGCTTATCCCTAGATGTGATATCTCCAGTTTTATGATCTTCATCCCTGTCTCTTTAAGTGGCTTGGAATGGTCTTGAAACAACAAGGGTTAGAAACATCAAGGATTTGTATCTGTGATAGAGCAAGAATTTCATTATCAATTTAACATATTTCCTAAAGCTGTGGCAGACACTTGACTGAATTGATATTTGGTACTCTTCTCCAGAGGAGCCAGGAGATACACCTTCTAGATACGAACTTGGCACTGGGAACACTTCATAAAGAGTAGGTTTAGATGAGCACAGCGAGGGCAAAGAGTGAGGAGGGGGTCATGCAGATGCCATTACTACTGGCCACTTCAGGCCAAGATATTGGGATAAGAATAGCACTGAAAGAATGCACCTGAAAAGACTGTTGTTTTGCTGAAAAATAGTTTCTTTATATTCCTTCATGCTAGCTAAGACAGATTGTGCAAGTGAATCAATACAGAATCAGATGAGACTCACTTGCAACCACTCCTCCTGACTTTTGCTCGCATGGCTTGGTTCTCAATTGAGGAATTATGTCCATAAGAATGACTGGGGGAATGTCTGTGGGGCATTTTCTTGGTTTATAATCAATACAGGAGTGTTCTTGGCTGTATAAGAGAAGCAGATAAGCAAGCCATGGAAATTAGGTGAGTAATCAGGGGTCCTTTGTGAACTCTGTTTCAGTTTATGCTTCTGGGTTTCTGCCTTGAGTTTCTGTCTTGAATTCCCTTGATGATGGAATGTAAGCTGACATAAAGACTTTTCTCTCCAAATTGGTTTTGGTCACTGTGTTTATCTTTGCAACATAAAGCAGATTAGAACAATCTTAAAAGGCTTTACCATTACTGGTAATTCTTGATTCTATACTATATGTATGTGTTTGTGAGTGTTTACTAAAAATGCACTGATTTATTTTGTTTGTGTTTGTATATTACATGTGTGCTAGCATGTGCTATGTCACCATCCATGAACTTCCTGACCACGACTGTCAAGTCTATATTCCCATGGTTGCTATCACATTGTCTTGTATTTTATTTTCATACAGAATACTTGTTATGTTATTTATAATGTTCATTATAATAGTACTTAATATGAACTCATTGTGTACTTGATTACTTACTATTCTGTCCTCTCTACCTAGAATGCCTTTTTCTAGAGGACAAGAACTCTGTAAGTCTTACCCATCAATTTGTCCCTTGTGTTCAGTACAGTGGCTGGTTCACAGTGGAGGTAGGAGAAGTATTTCTTGATTCAATGACTGTATTGGTCATATTTGCCTCACTTTGAGGGGTGTAGGTATATTGCAGTGGTTCTCAACCTTCCTAATGCTTCAACCCTTTAATACAGTTCCTCATGTTCAGTGACCCCAACCTTAAAATTATTTTCGCTGCTACTTCATAACTGTAATTTTGTTACTGTTATGAATCATAGTGTAAATATTTTAGATGTAATATGAATAACAAATTACCCAGAGACTGATATTGGGGTTCAAGCTTCAAGCTGAAGATAAGATAATCAAAGCAGCCAACCCACTAGAGTTCTTACCTTTACTTTTGGCTGAAAGGGCTGCTCCTGTCTCCACAAGCTCTCACCAAGCCTCAGACTATAACCTCTCTTCAGGATGGCTGGAGAATCAATATCCACATGATAACCATTGCTTTTTATACATCCCTACTGTTGGGATTAAAGACATGTGATCCCAAGTGCTGAGATCATCTTTGTGTGAGCTGTTACTCTTTAGGACTGGATCAATTTCATGTGTTCAGTGTGCCCTTGAACTAACAGAGATCCATCTACTTGTTAATCTTGAGTCCTGGGATTAAAGGTGTGTACCACCACTATCTACCTTCTATAGCTAACTAGTGTGGCTGGTTTGCTATTTTGATACCCGTGGCTTTAATAAACCATAGACAATATATCACCACATTTAGAGGTAGAGGTTTGCCAAAGGGATCATGACCCACAGCCTGAGAATCACTGCTGTACTATGCAAAAATGGTGATCCAGAAGCTACTATGAACCAAAAAACCTAGACTTGGTTCCTGTCTGAGCTAACTGCTAGTCCAGATTGTTGCCTAGTTCTTCAGAAAAGGTTCCACTGGCTTTCAGCTTTCAAGAGCATTAGGCAAGGATAGCAATCAGAATAGTAAAAGAATTGTACTGCTGCTTACTTATTTCCACTTTCACCAAACTGAGACTTTGTCATTGGTCGTTTTCTTCTGTAATCTATTTTAGCCATCCTCAAAAGCTCTGATTGAGTTATGGGTCCTTGTCCAGGGCACAAATGGGTTCTTAATGAAGAGAAGAGTCCTCTGACATGCTGCTATCCTGTTTGCTTGATCGCAGCATGTTTTGTAACCAGTTCCCAGTCCGTTGTCCCAGACAGGTGTGGCCTCCATGATCTTAAAATCATTTTCATTGGACTGGCACACTGGTCCACATAAGGCATGCAGGATAAAGATGACTCTACTCTGCATTCTTTTCCAGAAGAGGAGCTGTGTAAGGAAGTTTGAGTGACATCTTCAGTTCTCTTAAGCTGGTTGGTGGTGAGCTGAGGGGGTGGCATTTAAAGCACTGCTCTGGAGCCTTCAGAAGCATTTTAATTTTGCTGAGCATCTCATTCTGGATTTAAGCACAAGGGCTGTCTGCTGTCAGCCAGGCAGCTGTGGGAATAACTTCTAAGAAGTCTGAATAGCAGCATCCTCCACAGCAGCCTTTTCTGCAGCAGTTGTCCATTTGCACGTCCTGTTTCCTAATGTGCTTCTTAAGCTATTTTGTTACTTTTTCTACTAGGTTGTTTGCTATTTTCATATTGACCTTTAGGAGTCCTAACATTTCCTTAAATACTTAAGCTTTGTGCTCTCTCTCTCTCTCTCTCTCTCTCTCTCTCTCTCTCTCTCTCTCTCTCTCTCTCTCTCTCTTTCTCTCTCTCTCTCTGAGTATCAAACTCTGAGACACTTGTACACTAAGCAAGTATTCTACCACTAATCTATATAGTTCTCTTTGAAAAATTTGAGACAGTCACTAAGTCCCCTATTCACTTTACCCCAGACAGCCCTTAAGCTTGTGGCTTTCCTTAAACAGCCTCTTAAATAGCAGGGATCTGAGTCTGTAACACCAAGCACAATACTTTGTTGCTTTTCATGTGTTGCAAATGCCTTTTCCAAAACTGTGAATTCAGTATGAATATCACTAATATTTGTTTATATTTTATCATGTGAGTAAACTTGCACAAATTGAAATGCACAAATCCTAAGGACTCAGTTTGTCAAGCTCATGCACCTATGTATCCAAGGTTCTACCAAGAATTAGGACTTGAAAAATGATCCTTTTGTGAAGCTATGTGATATTAAACAAAATTCTAGTGCCATGTATTGGATAACTTTCTATAACTTATTGATCAAGGAGGCCTTAGTGGTCCACAAAACAACACAGATTTTTTTGACATTCTTCTTTTGGCCATCAGAACTTAATGATTGACAATACCCTATTGTTGAAATTACCACACACCTTAGTTCCATGATAGGGAAAAACAAAGCAGGAACTGAGCTGAAAGCCTCTCCTCTGCTGACTAGCTTTCATGGTGCCAGAAGTTGCTATGCAGGCTTCTGGGAGAGATAAGTCATCAAGAATCTTACCGTCTGTGACCCCTATGAACTAGATGACCATCTTTTGAGGCAAGATACATCTACTTCTACAATAATGGCATGAATTTTATGGACCTATAAAACATTTTTGATTGGATTTGAGTCTCACTCTACAAGGTGAGAGAGGTTCAATTCCTGATACTGTAAATACTCTTAAAAGTCCATGGCAGGAGAGGACATAGAACCAAGGGAAGGTGGAGTTAATTTTGCTTTTCAGTTAAACTAATATTGAAACACTTTCTTTTTTGTGAGATACAATCTCACTCTTTACCTTGGCAGGCAAGGACTGCAGTAGGTACTGCAGGCTGGTCTCAAACTCACAGAGATTTGCATTCCTCTGCCTCCCAAGTACTGGGATTAAAGGTGTGTGCCGCCATGACTGGCTCAATGATTCACCTTCTTAATAGATATATGTATAGCCATAGACAATTACCACTGTCAACCTTAATCAGAGAAGGCTCTTTCCTATGAACTGCAACGAAGGCAGAATCTTATAGCAGTACAAGGTGCTAAGAATAAGAGATGGTTAAATGCTTGGTCCCAAATAAGACATTTTATCATCCACTTCATGTCTCAGAGAACAATGTAAAGAAGTGGCAGAAAGAATGCAAGAACTAGAAGATAAGGAGAAGGTCTATGAATTGCTGACTTAGGGATGTGGCACAACTAATGCATTCATGAATTCTCAACAACTGTGGATGACTACTGTATTAATCCTATTCAAGAATGGGCACATCAACAGCCAGACAAAGATAGGTAAGGGGTTCAGAGGCCCCTACCCCTTACTGCTGAGCTATTTCATATATCTAGGAAAAGAGGGGATTATTGCCTTCACTGGTGACCCCACTAGGCTCCAGTGGACAGTCCCAATTCAAAGATCAAGAAGATGGCCCTGGTTATATTTCAATGAAGCACACAGCAAAATCGAAAGTTATGAATTTGGGAACTGGACAGATAGATAGGGGTGGGAGAGGGGCCGACAGGGGTAAGAGGGAGATAGATGAAAATAGGGAGGAGAGAGTTCAAAGAGAGCATTATAAAGCCAGCATGAAAATGTCAAAGGAGTAATTTAAAAGGAGAACTGGAGACTTCCACTGCCCGGGAGATCCAGTTCCCTCATCGTCCATCCTAGTCCACCTCTGTGATGCAGGTGTCTTAGTGTGACCTTCATCCTAGGTTATTAACTCGACTACACCTGGGATCAACTAAAATCCAAAAATGGGGGGCACAACTTTGAGGGATTTTGCTTAATGTGAAGTAGGAATACCCACTTCTAATCCAGATCTTTGAGATATACCTTTAATCCAGATATTTTCATCTTGGACAATATATACTTTTACTCTGGACCTTGAGGCAGGAAGACATACATTTTAATCAGTGCAAACCTTCTGCTGGAAGTCTATATAAGAACATGGAAGAAGAAAGCGTTTGCTTTTTACCTGCTTTCCTTAGTGATGGGAGATGCCATTATGAATATATGTTTCTCATACTGGTTAATAATAAAGCACTGTTGGCCAATAGGAAAGGAAGATAGGAGGGACTAGGAGACAAGGAGGAAATAGGAAGTAGTAAGGAGGAGTCAAGATGGAGAGTCTGGAGAGAGCTGGACGCCAGCTGCCTCCCTGGTAAGAGAAGGCCATGTGAAAATACATAGATCAGCAGAAATGGGTTAATAATTAAGGCAGAGCTAGCCGATAAGAAACTAGCACCTGGAAAACAGCATAATATCAAATACAGAATCTCTGTGTGTTATTTGGGGCTGGCGGCGCAGTGGCAGGACAAGACCAAGCGGCAGGCAGAAAAACCCGTACACGTTTCACCTTAGAGCCCATTTCTTTGGGAGTCCATCATATTTTGAAGAGTCCAAGATATCCAGCCTTGTGGATTGAACAACTACCTACTGGATACTTGGACTTTCTCTTCATACTCAGCCATTGTTGTATTAGCTAACCGCAGCTTATAAGTTATTCTACTAAAGCCCCTTTCTCTATATATAGATTCACTCTATAGGTTCTGTTATTCTTTTTATTTTACATATCAATCCTAGTTCCCTCTCCTTCCCTTCCTTTCTCCCGCCTTCTTTCCCTCTCTCCCCCCTCACATGCACACCGACCACCCTCTCCTCCTATCCCACCCCACTTAACATGTAGGATGATGCTATCCAGGAGGGGTCATGTAAATCTGTCAAGTCATTTGAAGTAGGGACTATGACATCTCTCCTGTCTCTAGGTTAAGGGAGTATCCCTCCATGGGGATGTGCCCGCAAGGTCCTTTTGTGCACCAGGAATGCCTCCTAATTCCTCTGTCTGAGGTCCCTTAGACTGCTCAGTCCTTCTGGCTGAGACCCATATTCAGGGGGTCTGAGTCAGTCCCATGCTGGATTCCCAGCTATCAGTCTGGGGGGACCCATTAGCTCCTCCTTGTTCAGGTCAGCTGTCTCTATGTGTTTCTGTAGCCTGGTCTTGCCCTCCCTCTCTACATCTGGATTCTAGTTCAGCTCAGTATTTAGTTGTGGGTGTTTGCTTCTTTTTCCAACCGGTACTAGATGAGGGCTCTATGATGATGGATAAGTTAGTCATCAATGTCATTATTAGGGAAGGGCTTTTAGGGTAGTCTTTCCACCTTTGCTCAAATTGTTAGTTGGGGTCAGTCTTGTGGGTCTCTGGACATTTCTCTAGTCAGTTTTCTCTTCAATTCTATAATGGCTCCCTCTTTTATGTTCTCTCTCTCTCTTTCTCTCCCTCTCCCCCCCTCTCTCTGTGTGTATGTGTGTGTATGCACGTGTGTGTGCATGTGTGTGTGTACAATAGTTTTTAATTTTGTTTGTGATAGTAATCAATTAGATAATTGCCTGGATTCAAACCATAAGCTATTTTGGCCCTACAGAGAGTGGCAACTCAAATAACAATTTAGCTCTTCATTCTCATGTGGCCTTCTCATAATCTGTCCCATATATAGTTTGGGGTCAACAAATATAGAATGGAGTTTGTACAGAAGGTTTGGCCACTCTTTTTTTCTGACTCCAATTTTTAGGGATTTCCTCTTTTCAGTAGTTGTGTTTGCAATGAAAGCTGTATCCCAGTTCTTAAACACAAAAATATTCCAGGTTTCTCACAAGATATTTAGTTGTCCTCTATTGGGTCTTTCCTTCAGGCTGAACACTATACAAATAATGACAAAATGAACCCATGTTATTTTCATCCTCCAAGTGTTGATGTCTTTCTGGTATCTGCATTCTTTTGTTCTCTCTCTCTCTCTCTCTCTCTCTCTCTCTCTCTCCTCTGTCTTTTGTTATATTTTTATTGGTTTATTTCCAAAGTTTATAGATTTAATCTGCAATGAGTTTGAATATAGTCAAAATATCTTTTTATTTATAGCTAATTTTGTTTATCTCATGCAATAAACTTTTGCTCACCCTTATATTAGTAATACATTCTTCTGTGAAATTCGCATAATTTGCCTTATTATTTAGGTATTTAATCTTCCTGAAATAGAATATTTTACTTTTTTGGTTTTGTTGTATGTTTACTCCCCACCCCCGTGTGTGTGTGTGTGCTTGCACTCGCATGCACACATGCCTACCACAAACATGTGAAGATCAGAAGACAACTTACAGGACTCCATCCTGTCCTTCTACCATGTGAGTTCACCAGACCCAACTCAGGTCTTCACTAGTCCCCTCTACCCTTTATTAATTATTTTAAAATAAAGAAACTTTTTATACGTTTTAGACTAGGTTCAGACTTACAGAAAAAGTGTACAGATAAGAGTTTACATAGTGCTCTGAACCCAGGTTTATATGTATGGGTATATTTGTATCAACAATAAATACTGATACAGTGTGGCTTTTTTTTTAACCAGTGCCCTCCATTCTTTTAAGTTGGACCCTGCTCTTTATCCCAGGCTGATCCAGACCTTGCTATGTAGATGAGACTAGCCTCTAACACAGAGATACACCTTCCTAAGCCTCTTGAGTGCTGGGATTAAAGGACTGCACTACCACACTGACATTGTTATGTTTTTGATGTTCTTTTAAGATGTGAGAAATCCTATTGGCCATTAGAGGGTGCGTTAATTTTAGGCATATGAAGTTGTTCTCATGGAATCCATTTTTTTTTTTTTTTTTTTTTTTTGCTTTTTATGTGTCTGGGAAGTAGAGGGTTACTTCTGTTTTTTCATTGTTTTAATTGCTTTTTCACTTTATTGAAAAGTTCTACCTATAGTTCTATATCCACAGTTTGATACACGGATATATATACTTTATATTTGTTTCTGGACTTTAAAGTTTGTTTCATTGACTTGTTTGTCTATTCTTACACCTCCCTAGTTACTATAGCTTTGTAATAAACCTTATCTGGGCATGGTGGCTCACATCTGTCATCCAAGTACTTAAGAGGCAGGAACAGGTGGACCTCTGTGAGATTTAGGCCAGTCTGTTCTGTATAGCAAACCAACTGTGGATAGATAGTGAAACCTTGTCTCAAAAAATCTTGATATCTAATATAACAAATTATCTAATGTAATTTTTTCTCTAGCTATTTCTGACCATTTCTATTTGTATATATTTCTGTGGCTAGGTGTATTCCTAAATATTGTGCTCAATGTTCTGTGACAATATACATAATTTTTGAAGTGATATTTTAATTAATGACTGGCTGGATCAATGAATAGAGACCTCTTTTCCAGGTCCTGTGAAAAATATTATTGTCAAATGACAAGAAGAAATAATTATTTAGCACTAGAACTCTGGTGCATTTGACTACAGACAGTCCCTAAGTTTTTCTTCTTTAGTTATTTCTACAGACATGTGATCTTCCTATGATGGATTTCCTGTACTATCTCTTACATTATCATGATCAAATGAAAATGAAGAAACTCAGTTTCTAAGATATGAAAGAACTCACCAAAACTAATGAAAGTAGGAATTGGTTAAGTTGGTTTTGATATTCAGGCCTGACTAATTCCAGTGAGCATGATCTTACATCTCATCTCCTGATGATTCAACCATAGGTTCTATTTTGTTGTTCAACTGAGGTAAAATATAAAGTATATATCCAGGCAATAAATTTGAGTATTGCAGTTGTAGTAATTCAGACATTCTGAACAAATAATAATTTTGAGCTAAGGGCCTCTGTAATATAGGCTTTCTGCAAGAGGGAACATTGTCAATAAACCTTCAAGGCTAAAGATGTTGATACATGTAAATACAAATTTAAAAGCAATGATGGCCCCAGTGTTCAGAATACACAAAGAACAGCTCATTATATAGGCCCATTGTTATTAGTTATCTATTCCCTTCTCATATACCTTCCTGAAAGCCTATGGTACTTTTGATCTATCTCTTTCTCTAGGATATATTAATAGTAAAATGGAAGGAATGGGTTGTTTTCTGTAAATCACAGTGATTTTCCTTGTGGTGACTTTGTTGGGTACTGCACTCAAGCCAAAATTGATACCCATCTTATAAAATACACCACCAATAAAATTTCCCAAAGCTTTTAGGGCATCAGAAAGAAAAGTAGAGACCAGTAGTTCTGAGTAGCTAAAAGCACTTGCCAGTCAAGTCTTATGACCTGAGTTCAACCCCCTAAAACCAATGAAAAGGGCTGATAAAGCCTTTGTCACTGCTTTTACCACAAGAAGTGGGAAGATATATGCATACATACATACATACATACACACACACACACACACACACACACACACACACATATATATATATACATATATATATATATGAAGCAAGCTTGTTTTACATGTCAATTCCAGTCCTCGAACCCTCCCATCCTCCCATGTTTCCCCCACCAAACCCCATTCCATCCCCTTTCTGCTCCCCAGGGAAGATGAGGTTTTCCATGAGGAGTCTTCAAAGTCTGTCATATCATTTGGAGCAGGGCCCAGGCCTTCCCCCATGTGTCTAGGATGGGCTTCCAAATCCATTCTTATACTACCAGAGGCCCTGTAGACTGCCGAATCCTCCCAACTAACACCACACTCAGGAAAACTGGGTTGGTTCTATGCTGGTTTCCAGCTATCAGACTGGAGTCAATGAGCTCCCCTTTGATCAGGTCAGCTGTTTCTGTGGATTTCTCCAGCCTGATCTTGGCCCCTTTGCTAATACATTCATCCTCTCTCTCTGCAGCTGGGTTCCAGGAGCTCAGTTCAGTGTTCAGCTGTGGGTGTCTGCTTCTGCCTCCATCACCTACTAGCTGAAGCTCTAGGATGGCATATAAGGTGGTCATCAATCTCATTATTGGGAAAGGGCATTTAACATAGCCACTCCACTGTTGCTTAGATTGTTAGTTGGGGTCATCGTTGTACACATTTTTCCTAGTGCCAGATTTCTTGTTAAACCTATAATGGTTCCTTCTATTATGGTATCTCTTTTCTTGTTCTCCTCTATTCTTTCCTGACTCAATCTTCCTGCTCCATCATACCCACCTCTCCCCTCCTCTTCCTCTTAACTCACTCTCTCTTTCTGCCATGCTCCCAATTTGCTTGGGAGATCTTCTTTGGGGGCCCCTATATGTCACTCTTAGGGTCCTCCTTGTTCCCTAGTTTTTCTGGTGGTGTGGATTGTAGGCTGGTAATCCATGTAGAAGACTGCTGATAGATTCATATCTATTGCCTTCCACAAAACTTAACAAATTGGTACAGGAAACCACTTCCTGAACATAACACCAGTAGCACAGACACTAAGATCAACAATTAATAAATGAGACCTCCTGAAATTGAAAAGGTTCTGTAAGGCAAAGGACACAGTGATCAAGACAAAACAGAAGTCTACAGGATGGGAAAAAATATTCACCAACCCCACATCTTACAGAGGGCCGATTTCCAAAATATATAAAGAACTCCAGAAGGTAGTTACCAAAAACACCAAATAATCCATTTAAAAATTTGGATACAAAACTGAATAGAGAATCCTCGAAGGAGGAATCCAAAATGGGTAAAAGACACTTAAGAAAGTGTTCAACATCCTTAGTCATAAGGGAAATGCAAATCAAAACAACTCTGAGATACCATCTTATACCTTCCAGAACAGCTAAATTCATAAACACCAAAGACAGTTTATGCTTTGGAGTGCAATATCATATAGCCACTTTGGAAGTCTGTATGCTCGGGAAAATGGGATTCAGTCTACCTCAAGGATTCAGTAATTCCACTCTGGGCATATACCTAAAGGATGCACATTCATAGAACAAGGACATCTGTTCAACTATGTTCATAGCAGCATTATTCATAATAACCAGAACCTGGAAGCGACTTACATGCCTCTGAACAGAAGAATGGATAAAGAAGATGTGGTATATTTACACAATGGAATACTACTTAGTGGGGGGGGGGGGAAGCAATGGAATCTTGAAATTCACAGGCAAATGGAAACCATTCTGAGTGAGGTAACCCAGTGACAAAAGACAAACACGTTATGTACTCACTCTTATATGGTTTTTAGACAAAGAGCAAAGGGACTTACTTTCTTAACATACTCTAGTTCTAGTACTTGTTCAGATGTCTGTGGCTTTTCAAGGTGGGTGTTTCTGCTATTTTGTCTCCAACACCAAAGCACCTGATTCTGGTATAGTTCACCAGCGTCTCACACAGTTCTCTTTTCTCCACAATCCTTGTACATTATGCATGGGCCACCCTCAATCCTTCTGCATTTCCAGCAGTTTTGCCCTTGTGAACCACTTCTCACAGTGTCTTTTCCCAAGGACCCTCTTCTGTTTCTACCCCATTTGTAGATTTAACAGATTCATACTCAGTTCTTCACTGAGGATGTTCTTCAGGACCAATGGGGATTTCTAAGGATTTAGAACTCCAAGTTCTTCAGAAACAGGTACATTTAGGAAATGTACATAGAACTGGATGCCAGTGTAAAAGGGAAACACTTGTATCTATGCAGAAACCATCTTCCTTCATTCTTCCAGTTGAATATGAATTCTCTGGTATCCAAATCTATTCAGTACCTCAGATTTATCTTCTGGCAGTGCCCCTTGCTTGAGGAGATACTATTGAGGGGAAATTTAAAGGAAGAGTGATATGTAGATAAGCTGTCAGTCCAGAACTGACTGTTTACAGATTTCTAGAGTTTGGCCCTGAGTTTGTTCTCTCTACAAGTTCTCCTTGGGAAACATTTTCCAATCTCATGCTTTAATACTTCTTTTTTTTTGGTAATGTTTCCTTGAATTTGGTCTAGTCTGAACATTATCCTACAAAGCCAACGTTGATTGGTTAGCTGTACTGATCATTCCACAGTCACTGAAAGAGAAGACTTTTATGTTGCTTAATGTCACTCAAGCAGCCTTATATTTAGGGCATGGCTCTAGCACCTACTCAATTGCTAGCATTAGATTTCTCAGTGATATCCTTAACTCCTCCCTCTCCCCACCCTCTCCACCACCTACTCATACTCCAAATCTTGACAATTTCATTATCATTTCCAATCATTTCTTGGATGTATCTCCATTTCACCAGCCCTCCAAACAGTGCACTATTCTTAGTCATTACTGTCTCTCAACTGTGTCGTCAGCTGTCTTGGAAATAGTGGAGTGGATAAATACCTAAGTTTTTTTTTTCCCAGAATGTTATTTTAGTCAACATTGTAAAAGAAATATGATGGATTTCTCGCTAGTTAATATTTACTGAATGTTTAGTTCAGTACATGACAGACACAGTTAAACATGCTTTCCTTCAGCTAGCCCATTAGTTCAACATCTATGTTATAATCAACAAGGAAAAAAAGATAGATCTAAAATAGTTGGCTTAAGATCACGTAGAGGAAGATGGCAAAGCTGGGATTGCAATTCAGATTGTTGTTTCTCTCTACCAGACACTGCAAGTTCTGTGAGGGAAGGGGCTGCGTGTCTACTCCATGGTAGGACCTGCCACATTGTAGGTGTGGGGAGGAACTAGAAGTGAGAATGAGACTTGCCTAGGGCATAGCTTTGTGGTTTACTTAACAACGATATGGGGAAAGTTCTGTGCAATGTGGGCTCAGAGAAATGAGCACATCTGCTCCTTACTTCCCAAGGCCAGCATTCCCCCACAGATAATTACTGTGGCCTCTCAGCTGTTAGAGCTCAGACGATATTCCACATTGGCTGGATCTGTTTCCCAAAACAGGTTTGCACTGTTTTGAAACCATGGTACAAAGCACTCAGAAAGCAAATAGAAGTTGATTCCCACACAACAGGCAGTAACCAAGAAACCAAGGATGGGTGGGACACATTTGGAGGATGGGAGACTGAAAGAGAAGGCTGGCTACATTGGCAGATACTCATATTTGAAAAGGGGGGCCCATACCTGCAGAGATAGCCCAGTTGAGTGAAGTTAGAGCCCTTGGGTTTTTTCCTGATCTTTAACTCATTAATTCTTCCTTGCAAGACTTTATTCCTGGCAATCAGCTCAACAAAATTAAGAAGATATATGCATGAAAATGTGTATTACAAAATTGGCTGCACTAATATAACAGTGGGAGCAAATGAATTGTTCCACAATAATAGATGGCAAATGATATTGTGGAATATCCATTCTGTGGTGTCGTATAAGGCAATTTAATATTCTGAAGCAGTTGCAGACTGGGAAATATGTAGAACAAATTTGTTTCAACACAGTGTCTCCAGATGAATTCTAGGCTTCCATGGAACTTGAGATCATCCTGATTCAGCCTTTGGAGTGCTGGAATTACATACCATGCCAACACACCAAGCTTGGAACAGTTTTGCATATAAAGAGGCACTGTATTTATGGTAAAATATTGCAATTTACAAAAATCTCATTTTTGATAATAAATACCAAAGTAAGGAGTTATGTAAGGGTAGTGGAACATGTTTTAAAACATTTAAAAAGTGTTTAAATTGTGTACACTGCTAAAAAGAACGTGTGTGTGTGTGTGTGTGTGTGTGTGTGTGTGTGTGTGTGTGTGTATGTGTGTGTGTTGGAATCAGTATGTAATTTCTCCTCAAAGCTCAATCTATATTCAATGGTTTCAACATCAACTTAAGAATAAAACTGCCTATATGTAGAACAGACAGGAAAAAAGAAACAGGTGTTGAAGCTGTTTGACGTATGATCAGGACCATAGTATGCTATGAAAAAGAAGTCAGGATCCCTTCATGGTGCAGTTGGCTGTTCAGGAAGCTTTTGAAATGTATAAGGCTATAGCATCTGGTCCATTGTTATCATTACTAATTTGCCAGCCAATACTCATAGTATGTCTTTGATTTACAAATAGTTCCTGCTTATCACTGAATAGGGATGCAGCCAGAACGCTTCTTCCAGATGAACAGAAACAACTGGGAAATCTTCCTTCAAGCAGAAGGAAGCTTATAACAAATTCCAAGCTTGAATTTACATTGGTCTTGCCAAGGTACTACAGGAAGAGATTTCCTCAATGTCTGCCCACAGGCAGGGTCAACTTTGGTCCAGAAGGCAGCAATTTGTGTAAACAGCAGTTGTGATTCTCACCTCTAGTTTCCTCATACAGTGTTGAGGTTTGCCTGGTCTGGAAGTATCCATCTGTTCATACTTACCTCCAAGCCTGAACTGTGGCAGTTTATCACTTGGGACTGTACCCAATGAGACCAAGAGAGATCCAAAGCAATTGACCTTCATGTCTTTACTTCTTGATTCCTGAAACTTCTTTCATAAAGGTCACCTATTGGAATAGTCAGCTTAGAATAGTGACTATGTAGGCTCTTTCAATAATTATAATTCATACCCAGAGGCAATTAATTCCAACGAAGACCAGATATGGGCCATTTGACTCCCTTGGGTTAAGGACTTCAATGTTCTCATTTTAAGACTTTGTTGCCTTGACTCTTCTTTGATGTAGAATATAGCTTTACCTATGTTCATAGTTGATGAAAAAGAAATGAACACTTGAGACAAATGACAATGAAACAAATTCTGGGAACCAAAATAATTTGTTTAAATCATGAGCTAGAAATGACATTTCTGGTGCCTAACACCAGTTCAAGTCTAATACTGTTTTGTTAGGTGGGCTTTGGGGAATATGCTGTGATTTGGACACTAATAATTACATACCCAGACACACAAGTTATCAACAACCATATTATTACATGTTTATTCTCTGTGCTAGGTATGGGAAGAGATACACAATCAACCTGGCCTGCATTTTACTTCTCTAAGTTCAGTCTGTCCTGTCTCGACCTAATTTCCCTATCATAATCTCAACTTGCTGTTGCAAGTTTTGCTCTTATTTTTAAAATGTGCTTTAGATGTGAAATATAACATACAAAGAGAAACAAAACAACTATAACTATAGTTAACCACTAACTATAAAGCAAATATTTGTGCAACCAATCAAGAAAAGTAACAACTGCAAGCATATCAAGTACTGCCCACATATCCCTTTCCAATCCTTACATCCCACCCAGGCTCCAGGAAGTGGCGAGGCTGTCTTTTCCAGCAACTGCTTCCTTATCTTCATAGCTTTACAACGTAAGTATGGATCCTCAAACATTATACATTACCTTTCCTTAGTTTTGAGCTTAGTATAAATGAAAGTCTGTGGTATGTATTCTTTTGTGTTTAACTTCCTTCCATTGTGTATAAGATTGATCCATGTTGTTGATATAGAACATTTCCATTCCCTTCAAAAAGCTCCATCCTGCCCTTTGGCAGGCCGACTCTGACAACCCTGGCTGCAGCCCAGCATTGATTTGCTTTCCGTCACTATAGATAAGTCGTCCCATTTCTAGAATTTCATATTAATGGAATAGTACAGCAGGCATCATTTTGTTGCTGGTCTTTGTAGTTCATCATTAATTTTAAGCCCTTTTATGTTATGTGTCTCAGCAGTTTCTTCCTTTCCAATGTTGAATAGTATTCCATATTGTGGATAAACTGCCATTCATTTATCTGTTCACACACCAATGTGTACTTGAATTGCTGAAAATTTTTATTATTTCAAATAAAGCTGCTATAAGCATGTACAAGGCTCTCAGTGAATGCTTGCAGTTCTCTTGGTCAGTATTTAGTGGTAGAGTTCCTGAGTTGTATTGTTAGTACATATTGGATTTTGTAAGAAATTACTGAATGGGTTTCCAAAGTAATAACAAGGTTTTTTGTTTCTATAATGCAGGTTAGGATTCAGTTGCTCTGTATCTCTCCCAGTGAAGTTCTTGGATGTGAAGTGAACTTTCCTTCTATTCATTTATTCCTTTTTCATATGTTTCTTGGCTATTCACATTATCTACTTTTGGGAAGTGTATGATTTAAACATATGTGTATTGTATTCATTCGGTTATTTTTCTATCCTCCTATAAATTTGATGCGTTCATTCCAGATATACCCTGTTTTTAGATATATGACATAATCAAATTATAACATTTCCTTTGTTTAGTAATTGTCTACAAGAACAAAATGTGGTAAATACCAGTGCATCGTTATTTTTTTTATAGTTTCTATTTTTCTGTCTATTTATAAAAATATATCTACTGTTTCTATTTTATAAAATAATTTGATGAGTTTTAGTATTAACTCTTCTTTGAATGTCTAGTAGAATCCTGTACTAAAACTACCTGGCCCTGTGATTTTCTTGGTTGGAAGGTTCTTAATAACTGCTTAAATTTCACTGGGGGTTATAAGTCTGTTTAAATTGCTTATTTGATTTTGATTTAACATTGATATAGGTGGTGTGTATCGAGAAATTATGCATTTCTTATGGAATTTCCAATTTGGTGGCGTACAGGTTTTTAAAGTATGCCTTCATGAATCTCTGGATTTCCTCAGTGTCCTCTTTCTTTTCCATCTCTAATTTGTTATGTTGGATCTCCTCTCTCTTCCTTTTAGTTAATTTGGATAAGGGTCTGTCAATCTTACTGATTTTCTCAAAGAAGCAAGCCTTGTTTCATGCATTCTTTGTATTTTTGGAGGGGGGGGAATTCCTGAGTGTGTGATTGTGTGGATCTGTGATTCTTGTATCTTCCCATGGGCTCTTTTCCTTCATTTTTTTGTTGGCTTGTTCTATCCAATTTTGATGAAATAGTTTTTGCTTTGTCTTATATTTTGTTTAGTTACATTTTTAATGAATTAATTAAAACCTACCCACTATGGTAAACATTAATAACTGAACTATCATTTATGCCTGCTGAGATAAGGAAGATTAGTTTTCTCTAATAGAGTGGCATTGGGTAAAGTGACCACTCTGGGGCAGGGCCCAGGTTCAGGAGTAGTTGTCCAATATAATGGACTCCACAGTTTTTTGTATACTTTTATTTGGTAGAACTTGTTTTTTATTTCTTAAATAAACAGCAGCTACAAACTCTAATGAGGAGCTAACTTGGTTACATATAATACATATTGCGAATGATGCTTCCATAAACATGAAATGGTAGGCATTTCTCTGGTAAACTACAATCTTTTCCTCTTGTTAGATCTCATTTTTGGTTTGGTTTGGACTTCCAGTATTCCCAATATGTCTAAAAATGTTAGAGGTTTAGTCCCTACTTTGTTGGTACTTAAATACAGTAGAGGCTTTAAAAGGAGGCATTGAATAGTTGTCTTTGAGCCACTTTAAATTGCCTTTCTTGTGAATTATAGAATTTTTTTTTTATCCTTTCTCCTTTCTGCTTCTGGCCATGAGACTATAATATTACTTGGCTGCATACTTCTGCCATGATAGATTGTCTTATTGTCTTCCTAGAGGCTGAAAAGCAATTAAACCAATCAATTATGGACTAAAGTATCTAAGGTTGTGATCCAAAATAAGCTCTCTCTCTTCTCTCTCTCTCTCTCTCTCTCTCTCTCTCTCTCTCTCTCTCTTTTTCTCTCTCTCTCTCTGCCAACCCAGAGATGATTTAATATGTTCAGGAAGACTATATAAATTAAATTAAAATTGTACATTATTTTAATTAGAGTACTTGAACAACCACAAATTACAGAATACACAAAAACCTGAGAACCATTCCCCAAAGGATGCCAGGAGACCATTGTAGTTTTAACCAAACTGTAAATAGAAGTTTCTTTTCCATTGGGTCCCACAGTCCTTTGGAACCAAATAAATACACAGAGGCTTCTGTTAACTATAAACTGCAAAATAAACTTTTTCTTATAAATTAAAAATACATCTATACTAAATTGGCAAGTAACTTTTTCTTATGAAATGTAGTTTTTTCTTTTATGTTTAGATTTATTTCAACTTATTATTTGTTTACAACATATAATAAGGGCTGAAGTTCATTTTCCTATATAAATATTTAGTTATAATTACCTCTTTGAAAATGTATGATACTATCCATTTAATTACTTTGATACAGCTTTTGGAAAATCAGTCAGCAACAGTTTTGTAAGAACTTTACTTCTCTATGAACATTTGTTTATCCTTATACAATACCACAATTATCAAATTCAATTTTTCCAATGAGTTTTTAAGTCAGTCAACTAAATCCTGTAATTTTGCTCTTCTTTTCAAACAATTCTACTTTTAAGCTAACACTTTTTTATCACTATGTGCAATTTTAGCACAGTATAGATTGATAATAGATTGGTAACTCTATCCAAAATCAGTACATAGCAATTCATTCTAGGGGCAGTATAGCAATACAGGAAACTTTAAGCAACTATTCTGTTTATTCCAATATTACAGGGAAGAAAAAACTTTCAGTCCTTCCAGCCAGCAACAAGGTACCTACTTCTCAAGTTCACTAAATTAGGTTTGGTATATGAAACAAGTATAATGCTGCTGATGTGGGTCTAAATATACCTGGAAAATTACGTTATAAACAGGAGATATGAGAGGCATCTATTCAAACTGGCAAATACTGAAAAGAAATTGTGATTGAAAGTAAGTACATATACTGTAAAGTCTATGCAAAAGAATATACTCATAGACACATGGACCAAAATGGATACTAAATATCATTAGCCATTATATCAGACAAAATAAAAAACACAAGGAAGTATGCCTGCAAATATTTCAAATTAGTAAAGAAAATTTGATGCCAGTTTTGGCGAGGATACATATAAACTGAATCATTCACAAGTTGTTGGTGAGAATATAAAAGGTTATAGATATTCTAGAGAATGTCTAGAGAAAACATTAGCAGTATCTTAAAAATATATACAATTATCATAAAACCATAACATAGTCACACAAATTCTATTAATGCATAGAGGCCTTATTTATAATAACATAAAAGTGGGAATTGTTTGGGTATCCTTCCACAGGTAAACATTTAAACATCAATGAACCTACAAACATGAAATACTATTTGCTAATTAAAGAAAAACTATCATTACATGAAACAACCCAGATGAATTATGAGAGTGAATCTAAATGCAAAATACAAAGAAAGTTTCTGATTGACTGGGGAAAATTTCATAAATGTAGAATAGATTGATGGGCATTACTGTTGGGGATAGGGTCTTGGATGAAGAAAGTGGATGTGGAGATAAAATACATAAGCATAAAGTATCTCTGTGTTGATGGATATGTTCTGTATCTAGATTGTATCAATGCTAATATCCTGGTTGAGACTTTATAGTGAACTTAGATAAAGTATTGCCACTGTAAGAAAATGAGAAAAAGGCTGCTGCTTCTCTCTGTTATTTCTTAAAACTGCACATGACTTTATAAAAATCAGAAATGTTCAGTTTTTTAAAATTAGTTTTTTCAATAATGTGAGGGTTTTAATGTAGCCTTGTACAGGTCTCTTTTTAGCAATGTGATTTACAAATATTTTCTTCTAATCTATAGCTTCCATGTGATTATTTCAGTAGAATTTTTACAGAGCAACATTTTAATATTTTATTTGTATGATTTTATGAGTATTGATGTACCACATACATGTGTTATGGCCACAGAGATCAGAAGTGGGTTTTAGATCCCCTATAGTGGGAGATACAAATGATTGTGATGTGAGTGCTGGGAATTGAATCTAGATTTGTTTTTGTAGAAGCAGCAAATAGTTATCATTGTGAAGTCATCTCTCTATTTTATGAAGCTGAAGTCACTATTTTCTATCTTTTGCATTCTTGCTTCTGATGTCATGTCTAAGCACTCTTGTGTAACTGTAGGCTGTTAATATTTCCTCTTTTCTTTAGAAGATAGTATAGCATTATGTTCATAACTATAAACTATTTTTTTAAAAATCTCTGCATGACATTTTAGGGATGAGTTTAGAAGATTTAGTTTTTATTTGATGTACATGGATATTCAATTGCTTCAACACCATTGATTGCAGAGATTAGTCATTTTCCAGTGAATTGATTTGCAACTTTCTCAAAAGTCTATTCACTGTGTATGGCTATTATATAACTCTCTGAGTCTCTGTGTATGAGTGTCCTTTTATTCATTCTGTAATGTGGATCATAACTGTGATAAATCTTAATTTAGTCCCAACTTTCTGTTTTCTGAGTTTTAACATGGAAGCTTAGATTATTGACTTGAGATCTTTCTTTTGTCTAATTTAATATTCTAATTTTTTCCTTAAGCATTACTTTAGCTAGAGTTCACAAATTTGAATTGCATTGGTTCTTGAATGGTAAACTAACCTAGCATTACTGGAAATACCTAATGATTAGAATATATTAGCCTATTTATATATTAACAAATTTAATTGGTTCATTTATTATGAAAGATTTTTTTCCATATATGTTTGTGGAGGATAAAGTATGGTATAAGTTAGGACACTTTCTTATAGTTTGAATATCAGTATGTAACTGGATTTGGAAAATGAGGTGGTATTCTAAAAGTAGTAATTGAGTTATTGTGCTTAATAATGTTATTTAGAACCTAAACATCCTTATTCATTTTTTTCTTAATTGGTCTATCAGTCTAAAAAATGGGGTTGGCTTGAATATTCCAGTAATGTCTGCAGATTTGTCTTTGTTTTATGCCTCTCTGTTTTTATTGCTTCATGAATTCCAAAAGCATATACTTATCCACATCTATATTTATAAATGCATACTCCTGATAGAGTATTTCTTTTATCCTTATGATATATTCCTGTTAATTCTCTATCATACTGTTTCTATTAAAGTATGTTGTTTAGATAAAGATTGATGCCAGGTTTCCTTCAAAAACTATTTGTGTGATACATTTTAATTTTAAAAAAGAAATCTGAATGGGTATACTTAAATTATGTATTTAGATATATTATTGAATATTTCCTTTTATCTGACATGACAAATTCTATGTTTTGTGGTGTTAAGTACTAAATGTAATGACTTTCAGATGCTTGGCTACATCCCAAGCCAATTTTAATTAATTTGTATTTATGTCCATGGTTGTTTTGTTTGCATTTATATATGTGTACCACATATGTGCCTAGTACCTATAAAGACCATAAGAGGGCATTGGAACCTCTGAGATTGGAGGTATAGTTATGAGTTGACACATGGTGCTGGAATTGAAGCTGGGTCCTCTGAAAGAGCAGCCAGTGCTCCAAATCAATGAATCATCTCTCAAGCCAATTTTAGTATTCAAAGTGTTTTATTCTATTTGCTTGATATAATCATGCATATTGTTGTATTTAGATATATTGTCTTAGTAGTAACTTTCTATTTACTGTTATTTTTATTTCTGTAACAAATACATTATATTGATATTACCATGCTACAGTTGAAAAAATGAAAGTTTCATAATATGGCAAAGGTACCTGACAAGTAAGCATCAGAGCCAGAATTTATGTCAGATTTTTTTGACTGTTATGTTGTTTATTCTTTATCTGTTTCTTGTGATTAATATTTAATTATTTCATTTCTGAGCCTATAACTTATTATTTTAATCTTTGAAATGCTAGCAATATACATTTTAGATTATCAGTGTTCATCCCTTCATACAGCATTTTGCATTTTTACACTTCCCATTTCTCACTTTCTGCGTAATACCATCTCACTTGACTACTATGAGTGTAGTCATTTTCAAAAGGTATAACTTTATCTACAAGTCATACTGTGTGCTTTTTGACATATTCTTGCTACCATTTTTGAGCCAATACATTTTATTTTAAATAAATCCCAAGAAGTAATGTAAGTAAAGAAAGGTCTTTCAGGACAGCCCATTCTCTTATCATTTACAATGTTTAATTATCTCCCTCTAATTCTGAGTTTCCATGGAATGTTCTTTTCTTTTTATTGCTGTGAATCTATCTACTGGTTATGCATTCTCTCAGCAATTACTTATCTGAGAGTATCTTTATTTCACTCTTAGTTTGGCAGGGTATTTTGGTCGATTGTTTGTTTTGACAGTACTGTAAAAACCTTACTCCCAAGCCTATTTGCTTGCATTCTTTCTAATGAGTGATCAGCCATTATTTGTATCATTACTCCTGAGTGTGACACATATTTTTCCTTCTGGTTTTTAAAAATATGTTATTTCATTTTTGATTTGTAATTAATAACTATGGTGTGACTAGGTTTTTTCCCTACTTACTGTACTTGACGTTCACTGAAACCCTTAGTTATATAATTCAAAGTTTTCATCAAACTTTGGAGATATTTAATCACTATTTTTTACAGCATTTTTCTGCTTCATTCTCCTTTTCAGAGTAGTACTACATATGGGACAAATCATGGCAGTTTCTTTAAAGTTACTAAGTCAATCTTTGGTCCTTTTCAAATTCACATTAAGCCCATTCAGTGAATTATTAATTTCAGTTACTGTCTTTTTCAATTCTATAGTATCATTTGTTTATTTTAGACATTTTTTCACTTTTCTGCTTAGATTCCCTATCTGATTATTCATCAATAACTTATTTGGATTTGTTTATAGATCATGCTTTTCATAGCTTCTTTTGGCTGATTAAAGTCACTATCTGGAATATTTTAATATTGAGTTAATTGATTTCTTATGTCAAAATTTCATAGTACCTTACATTTTGAATATTTGACTGCATTTTTCAACTTTTTGAACATTATCTTGCCTTTGATTTATAGCTTATATTCACTCATAGCCTTCCGAATATTCTGCACTAGTTGAACTGTATGTTGATCTGTATTCTTGAATTTTGTATACTGAATTCACAACCTTCAGTATTTCTGAATGTTTTCCTATTTGGAAATAGAATCTTTATTTTGTAATCAGATTAAAGTGAGACCATTAGTATGGGCTCTAATCCAAAACGATTGGAGTTCTTATAAGGACAACAATTTTGTACAGAAAGATATACATCAAGGGAAGGCAGTGTCAGGAGTTATAAAGAATAATTACAAGATGAGGGAAGCCATCTGGAAAAAGATCATTTCTCATCCCAACTCTCAGAAGGAAGCAGCTCTGCTAATGTCTTGATCTTGGGATTCTGGCATCCAGAATTTTGACAGAATATATTTTTGCTACTGAAGCCATCCAGTTTGTGGTAGCTTGTTTAGTGGTCCTGGCATATGATGCTGCAAACTTTTGGTGCTTCTGTCCACCTGTTATCCATCCCTGGTTATGATCTTGTCTCACAGTTGATTATAATTTTACACTTCCTGGTTTCTGATCTCTGCTCCTCTCCTCAGCAGGACTGTCATGTTCTGCTTGGTTCATTTTGGTTCACTACAGTTTAGACGTTTTCCCTATAAAGATAACTAAAGAGGTTCTGGAGCTTTGTGCTATCAGAGATTGTATAAATATATGTGTTTCCTCAAATGAAGTGTCTAATTTATATCACCTGGAAGCAATTGTTTGGGCTGTTTTGTATACATTTGTGTTTTCTGTTGCAAGGTAGCTACAGTGATACTTGTTATTCAGTTGTTTCTGAAATATGAATTTATCCACATTTTCATCCTTAATTCTAAGTATTTCTGCCATTATTGCCACACATCTCAAACTACAAAATATTATATAGTTGAATTTTATCTTATTTTGGTATTTTCTCATTATTTTTGTTACAGTAGTGTTACTGTGATTTGCTTCAGTGTAGTCCTCTGTAATTCATTCTTGTTGAGGTATGTAAGCCTCATTAATCTGTGCATTGATGTCTTCTCTATTTGAAAACCCTGTAGCTTAGTGGATCTAGCCTAAGAAGTGTCTTCTTGCCTAGCATGTTAGTTAGTCTTTACTTTAACTATTGAGTTGTTTGTCCACCCTTTTCTCATTATTCATCTGATGCCATTTACTCATGGGTTATTTATTCTTTCCTTTATGTCTCTTACTCTTTGTATTGTTTCTACATTTGAGTCTTTGTTCACATTCTGGCTATTTTCCCCTGAGTTATTTTCCAGTTCATAATTTTTTTCCTTTTGCTGTGTGTTATCTGTCATTATACCCATCTTGTCAGTTCGCTATTTTAATTTTGTTATTTTTTTCACAAAATTTCTACATAATTATATTTTTTATTCTCTATTTCTTCACAGAAGAGTCACCTGATATGATATTCACTTTTCTGATATCTTGCCACAGTAATAATTACTATTTTTACAAATCTTTGATAACTTACAGAAATGATTTTTAATGCATTGACTAGAATAATTATCTCTTTTGATGAGATTGCTGGATTTCTATTATCAAACTTAATTTTCCATCTCTTATTTCCCTATCATGATTCAGGAATATGCCAGGGATTCATCCTCATCATCTGATCTATTTATCAATCATTTATTCCAATAACAAGAAGTATTTGCAAAGTAAACTAACTTTCTTAGTATTTTTGCATAGTGCCTGATTTATAAAACTCAAGAATATTGTTAGAATAAAGGGAATATTGGGGCTGTGATTTTAAAAGTTTGGAGATTTGTATTGGTCTTCAAAGGATGACAAAACTGTGGATAGAATAAAAGAGTATGTTCTAGGATTTTAACATATATTTATGAGTTTATGAGTTTCTTGGGATTCTTAGTTATAGGCAATAGAAGTTAGCCCTGAAAATTTTAAGCAGGAAATGGATATAAGAAGGATAATGGAATAGATTATTGCCATATCTATAAGAATCAGGCTCAATGCCCATATGTCTTGATACACAAACAAAATCGTAATTTAGAATATTTATTTTTGTTTTTCTTTTTTTGAGGAAGTGTTTCTCTGTTAACCACACTGGCTGTCTTGGAACTATCTCTCTCTCTCTCTCTCTCTCTCTCTCTCTCTCTCTCTCTCTCTCTCTCTCTCAACTATGCTGGCCTCTAAATCACAGAGATCCACCTGCCTCTGCCTCACAAGTGTTGGAACTAAAGGCATGTGTCACCACCTCACTGTGATTTATGATTTTTGTTGGAACATATTTGTTGTACCACTACACAACAGATACTCTAGCTTGTCCACCATTTATGGCTCCAAGCCCCACTGGCATAATGGTTCCAGAAAATGGAAAAATGTATTTTCTGCTGGCCATAATTGACACTGATCCAAAAACCAATTTCTTGAGTTTGAGTTGTATAAAACTGTTCCTTAAGTTAAAAGAGAAGGTAGATAGGGGTATTCATAAATGTGAGGCTAGAAAACACAGGCTTTTGATCCACATCTTGTGGTGAGATGACACAAGCCTTTAATCTGGACCACAGCTTCCTCTGGAAACTCATGTAAGGACATAGAAAGAAAGGAAAGTTTTTTTTTCTTTTCTTCTTTCCCCATCCCTTCACTGGCATTGGAACCTAATTTTTCAGAACTCCAGTATATACAGAAGATCGGCTGAGACACTCAACTTCATGGGACTGAGCAATTACTGGATTCTGAGACTTTCCATTCAAAGCTAGCCATTGTTGGACTGAAGCCTGTAAGTCATCCCAATAAATTCCCTCTTTATATATCTACATCTAGATACATAAACATATATACATATATATACAAATAGAGAGGTTCATTCCATATGTTTTGTGATTCTGGGGATCCTTGACTAATACAGTAGGACTGCATGGCATTGGTATAGCTGTCTTAACTATCTGGCCAGCAGAGAGGAGGTCAGCATAGGTCTGACACAGAGCAGACAAACCCAACCTCCCTCATACAAAGCATCCCTTCCTTGTGGTACAAGGATGGTGTGAAGAGGCCATTGTCTCTCTGCTAGCTTTGCTCTACCTCAGTCCTCATTGCATCTGAAGGCGTATGCGCTTCTAAGAAAGAGAAAAGACATTTGCCGTAGACTTCTTATAGAGCTCTCAGTCCAGAACATGAGACCCAGTCCAGTTTTGTTCTTCTGCCTTTGAGATCTACAGTGGCTTTCCAGAGCCTCACTCATGCATCAGTGACTAAGCCCAACAGTTGCTGTTGTCCATTACATATCAAGTTGTGGTCCTCCCTCCAAGTACAGCAGTTACTTTTGTGAAGCTTCAGAAGCTTCAGAACCATGTCCTCAGGTCATCCTCTGCCCTTTCCATAATGCACAACTCTATCCAATTCTGGTGCTTTAGGGCTGACTGTGATGTTTGTGTCATTATTTGATTTCTTGGCATTCAAAATCCTCATTAATATACATTTGTGCTTCTCTGTGGAAATAAAGGAGTGTGTTATCTGTGTCTGTGCTCACATTTCTTTATTTAGCCTGGCACCTGCCTTCTTCCCCAGCATGTTAGTTTAGCATCTGTGCTTTTCCCTTGAAAATCTCTAGAGCTTAGAATTCTTAGATGAAATAATTTATTTCTCTCTAGGAAGATTTTCCTTCTCTTGATCTAGCTTTAGGGGCTAAGCATTTGTGCTACAAGAAGGTGAGCTGGAGTATCAACTCCAGCATACACTTAGCCCACTGCATAGGTCCCAGCCAATGGCTCCATAGTGGGCAGAAGGGAATGGCCAGTGAAAGACTGCTGCTTCTATGGACACCCATGTTAAGTTCTGAAAGCTTCCTTGGATGATTGGCTTTCAAAGTTTCCTGTCACTTACATATGGCAAAAGGATGTTGGTGAGAGCTGAATTCCAGACCAGTTAAGATGAGTGTGGGGATGTCCCTGAAGGATTTCTGTGTGGTTACTGATTACCAGTATCCAGGAGTGATGGCAATCAGATTTCAGTAGCTAGGAAGAAGGAATGAGATGATCTGTAAATATGTGTCAGGATCTCATCCCTGAGCCAAGGGACTTCCTGGATGTTTCACTGATCTATTAGTTGTTTTAGCCTGGTGTTAGTGGCTCATGCCTTTAATCCCAGTACTTGGGAGGCAGAGGCAGGTGGATCTCTGTGAGTTTGAGGCCAGCCTGGTCTACAGAGTGACCTATTAGTTAGCTTATGTGCTGAGGCCATTTATTAGAAACATCTACTGAGAACTGAGAACCCAAATTTCATGTTGACCTCTCACAAAAGTCTTCATCTCCGGAAGAGATACAGAAGAGGCAGCTCTAGGTTCATGTGCTCCATGCCAGACATAGACTTGAACTGGTTTCATCGCTTCTGCGCCTTCTCGCTTCAGGCAGGTTGTCTCCTTTATCTAAGTTTCTTTCAATGAGACCGTGTCCTCTAAGCACCTAAAGTAGTGTCTGGATTGTGGTAAGTGTGCAATAGGCTAGTTCCATTGCTATAAAAATAACCTTAAACTTGGAGTCTGAAATTTGAGTCTCAATCCAAACAGCATCTATACCAGTGATGATGATCTTTGCTTTAGTGAGAAAATAAAATGGGACGACTTATGTATTCTACCTCTCTTCTTAGATCTCATCAAGTTTCAAATGGAATAAAAAAAAAAAAACATGAAGGTGCTTTACTTCCTATTGTGGGCTTCTCCAGTGGGAAAGAGGATTGTCCCAGGATTAAGGCAGGAATATGAATGGAATCTGTAGAAAGATATAGTCATAATGAACCACAGTAGGAAAAAATAGTCATAAATGGAACAGGCAGAATGTCATCATGCATGCTGGGAGGATATGGAGGAAGATCTGGGAAATCAACAAGATTTTTTCTTCAATATTTAGCCCTATATTTTTTCCAGCAAGTGCATTTTGCTTCTGCAGCACATGTAGGCACTGGCTTAGTCACATACTGTCCTAGCATTGTGGAGACTGCACCCTACTCTTACTTCCTAGTCATACATACAGCCTTGATCAAAATATCTCACCTTATTACAAAACCATCTCACTTTATGGCATCATAATTTCTTCATCTATGAGCTCTAGAGAATGTGATCAACCACCCTCTACAACTCTGTATTGAGGGAGACTTAAGCAAGATTGTGAATGTTTAAAGAGACAACAGAATACAATAAAATGAAGCATGTTATCCTTAATTTTTATTTTAAAACTTTATTTTTTATATTGCATTCCACCCTAGTTCTCCCTCCATCACTTCCTCTCACCCCCCTCTCCCTACCCACTCCCATCCACTACTCCTTCCTTGAGGAGTCAACAAGTCTGGCATCCCAAGTTGAGGCAGCACTAAGCCCCCCCCCCCGTATCAAGGCTGAGCACCATAGGATATGGGCTCCAAAAAGTCAGTTTATGCACCTGGGATATGTCCTGGTACCATACTAATCCACCTGCTAAGAAAATGCTGCCCCTCAGCCTGCCACCAGGAACCAGGAACTAAATATCTCTAGTTTTGGGTGCTAAGCAATAGCAGGTAGCAATAGCAATAGCAGCTCCAGGTGGGAGGTGGGAAGTAAGCCAGGAAGAAAGGAAAGGTCTGGGCCTGAGGCCCAATTCTTGCACTTGTTCTTGGCTCCATTGACTATCACTGGGACTATGCATCTCAGTTTCTTCTTTGGCTGCTAAGGCTTAGGGCTGTATAATTCTCTGCTTCCCAATAAGGAGTGTCTGAATATTTGTCAGTGGAGACAGTGCATTAAGCCATATTCTGCATGTTCCAGGGGAGCAGCACAAGTTCTACATAAAAGTTAGGCACTACTGTTACTTGCAGGCTTGCCATGAGCATGAGATTCAAATTAGAGAGACTGCAGTAACACTCCGGAGATTCCTCTTGGTACTTGGTAGGTGCAGCTGGTGTGTAAGCAACCTGTTGCTACTCTTTCCTACTGACAGTCACTCAGCTGTGCCTCCTGGACTGACCCTGCTGCCATAAATACACACTCCACTTGGCTTCTCTTCCCTAGGAGTTCTGCAGAGCCATGAATTCTTAGGGCCTCTTCCTGATGCCCACTGTCTGTTTTGTTCCCACACATCTCAGACATGTTGCTCCATTCCTCAAATCATTCTCTGGTTCCCCACAGCATTAAGGTTACAGTCCAAAGTCAGTGGTAATGTTCCTAGTTCTTTGTGGCTATCCATGTTTAGCCTCTATGCCACGCCTCATCTCTTATGGTGTACTCTACTCTTCCTTGCCTACTTGGTACTCCCTAATGATAGTCTCTGTTTCTCTCTGCCATGCCTGAGCCCAAAATGTCCCCCTGTAAGGCTGTTAGCAACTTGAAAAGACCTTCATTTTTATATGTAGAAAGATGTATCCTTTATGGGAATGGCTCAGTATATCCAAGTATGGACTAAGTGATTTTAAAATAACTTTTAATTTAGGCAAGGGAGTGTCTGTGTGTCAACCCAAGCACATAGCAACAATATCATTACTTTGGTATAACAGGTGAAGAACCTGAGACATGGAAATGTTACATGCATAATCCCGGCCAATATATGACCCAGTTTGTATTTCTACTCAGATCTGTCTGACTCTGAGTCTCCTCTTCATTTCTTTTTCTATTTTGTAATTCTCACTTCAAAGTTTCCCTCTAGAACAGCTATCCCCTTTCTCATCCACATTCTCCCAGCATCATGTTCAACTCTTTGCACAATCCAGGCTACAGTTAGCTAGAAGTCAGGGGTCAACTTCGTTGACCTGAGCTGTTTGAATTCATAGGATGGAAATCAAGCAGGCTTTGGATGTATGGTTTAGTACCTGGGATCTGAGATACAGATATCACACAGTTTTCACATTGTCTGTGTGCTACTGCTCGCACTCAGTCTGCACTTCTAAGATTCAGAGGACTTGTGATCTTGGTGTCCAACATGTCTATTCATCTCTTACCAGGAGAATTTTAATTTCCTGGTCCTTAGGGTACAGGGGCCAGGTTACAGTGCTACTTAACGCCGTTTCAGTTTCTTCTCTCTTCATTTAACTCCATGCACATTTCTTAGATAGTAAGTCTTCCCCTGCTACATTATAGGAAGCTGCATGCTTGTAGTTGAAGTCACAAAAGACCATATCTGGGATCAACCTATATAGCTTTTGATCTTGGGGCTGGCTCTCTATTGTTTGCTGCAGCCTGACAGTCAGTCCCAGATACACCATGTTCACAGGAGACCCTAAGAGATGTTTATCAGGCTAAGCTTTTCTTCAGTCTGTGAAAATAAGACTATTTTTTTTTGATCAAGTCATTGGCAGAAAAAGTAACACAGCAACAGTCTCAAAAATGAAGTATTCCTTGAAGGAGCTGTAATGACATGGGGTAAGGCCACAGGTGGCTATATTGAAGAAAGTTAATTTTGACTTTACTTCAGTCCTTTAGACTAAGGTAACTACTTTTGATGTGTGGATCTTTTAAATTTAAATTAGACACAAAAATCTATTTCCTCAGTCATACTAACTACATTTCAAGTATTCCATAGTTACACATTTGTAGTGCCTAGTAGACTAGACAGCAGAATTAGAACAGCTCCATCACTGCAGAAATTCACACTGGACAGCACTGTCCTAAGCTTTTCACATCAGAAGGAACAGACATGTTTGAACTTCTAGGAATACCTCTGCTTAGCCTCCCACATAGGTTACTTCTTATGGTGATATATTATTTATGATCTAATAAAGCTTGCCTAGAGATCAGAATGCAAAGATGGCCACACTAGTTAGCCATAGAGGCCAGACAGTGGTGATATATATCTTTAATCCCAGGACTGAGGAGACAGGCAGATGGATCTCTGTAAGTCCAAGGCCTGCCTGGTCTCCATGAAAGTGAATCAGTCTAAAAGAGAAACAGACCTCACACCTTTGATTACAGCACTAGAAAAGTATATAAGATAGGATCAGGGTCTCAGATCCTTGAAATTAGTCTCCAGCCACGATGGTGACAGGAAGGCAATTCAGTCTCCAGCCACACTGAGGGTTTTGGTGGAGAGCACAGCAGTCTGAGCAGTCCGAGGAGCAGCACAATTTGGAGATGTAATCAGAGGACAGGATGGCCCTTCTGTCTGAACATTGGAAGAGGTAAGAGCTCTCTAGTGGCTGACTGCTTTGCTTCTCTGGTCTTCAGCTTTAACCCCAATATCTCTCTCAGGCCTAATATTATTTGTGCTACAATTTATTTTGTCTTAGGTACTAAGTCTGTGCCTGGTAGCAGCACTATCACCGTCTATGGCCAGTCTCCTCCAGTGGTCCAGTTTCCTTGTCCACTATGTTATATTCTACAGATTTTCTCTAATTTTTACTGCAGCTAGGAAGTATTTTGTAGCTGTCTACTTTAGATACTGTTTATACCAATGTTAGATGGAACAAATTGCCAATGACTGTAAACCAAAGTGAAATGTGACTAATACTGGCAAGACTATGTAAAAATTTCCCTGATACCTTATCATCAGAAAAGAGGAATTTTAAAGTCAAAAACTGTCTCTGAAGAGTTGTTGTCAGTATAAATTGTAATCACTTGACGGTATTTAAAACTTGAGAAGAAACAAAAATTAGACTTGACCAGAGAGGACTGACAATGGAAAGCTGCTCCTTTTGATAAATGTTGGGTAGGAGAATTTTTCTGGCATATCTGGAGGCTTTAAGGAAAGGGACGGTACCCCGTCCCCCCAAAAGCAATGGTGCTATGGAAATCCAAAGGTTCACAGCACATCTATTTTAACCACATGGACCTCTCTGGCTCTGTGAGGTCAATGTCTGCCTACTCAGGATCTACTAAAGGCTTTCAGATGTGGAGCAATGCACATCAGATACAAAGCCTTCTAGCACCTTATATTTACAGAGCCTCCATCTTTAGAATGAAAGGAAATGGGTGCTAGGGCAGGAAGTAGAGTAAACATGGGAGAAGGGCTGAGACTAATATTGAGGTTCAAACTTCAAGGTGCAGATCAGAAAAGCAAAGCAGCTGGCCACTAGCTTTCACCTCTAGCTCAGGCTGAAAGGGCTGATCCAAGTACAAGCTCTTCACCAAGTCTGAAGCTGCTGCCTCTCCTCAGTGTGGTTGGAGAATGAGTACATCTCTGAGACCTTGTTTCTGTCTTACATAAGTCCCTAAAGTTGGGATTAAAGGTGTGAGCTGTAATTCTCTTTTAGACTGATTCACTCTTGTGTAGATCTGGGTGGCCTTGGACTCACAGAGATTCGTCTACCTCTTAATCCTGAGTCCTAGGATTACAGGTGTGTACCACCTCCTCCTAGCTTCTGGCCACTGGGATTAAAGGTGTGTGTCTCCACTACCCATCTCTATGGCTTGAGGCCAATTTTGCTTCTCTAAATCCTCAGTCAAACTGTAATAAATCATAAATAATACATCACTACAAGAAACCAAATGGATCAATGAGCCAAATGGTTCATTCAGATCCCTTTTTCAATAACCTTGAATTTAACAAAAAGGCAAAGAGAGATTTTTTTTTACCAGTTTCAGCTGGGGATAAACGTACGATACATGCTTGCACGAACAGTAAGCATTTCTGTTCCCATTATTCCTTCCTACTTTATAAATGCATACAAAGTCATGCCAACTCCATCGTGAGATATAAAAAACAAGGCATTCACAATTGCATGAGAATCTGCTATAGTCTTTAAGTGAAAGGTTTAGTTATAAATGAAGGAGAGATTAAAAGACAGCGGTTCTTTTTGTTTTTTGGTTCTTTTGTTTGTTTGTTTGTTCAGATGCCAAAGATCAATCTCTTCCCTCTCTAAGCCTCTATTTGCCCATTTATACAATAGGATTATTGGAATAGGTGACCTTCAAGAGTCTTTCTAGGTTTGTTACCACAGAACTCTGATAATGAGAGCCTAGGAGGAACTTGGGCAAGTTTTTCTGGGGTACCCATGGGATGGTCTGGCCAAGAGCTGTCTGCTTGACATGGAGAAGAGGCCAAGAGAAGCAATAAGTCCTCCCCAGATTACCCATCTAGCCCTCAGTCTTTTGAGTCCTATTTAGCCTGTAGCAATTTCAAAATGAAGATGGGGAGAGGTCCTTACACTGGCCATTTTTAAGGTTTTCTCCATATTCCATCTTTGATGACACAGACTGTATTCTAGAGTGGAGGTGGGCAAGGAGACCATTTTGGAAGGTATGTGGTGGTATTATGCAGCACTGAAGTTGTCCCATTGTCACTAGAAGATGGCTACACTGGGGCCTGGGTTCATCTTTTGACAAGCTTCCTTGTTGTATGTATATGTTGCTGCAAGCCTCAATATAACAAGCTGACCTCCTGTCTTTTCCATGCAGATGGTCTGGTGCCTTCCTTTTGTTTGAAACTTGGTTGTTTGGGACAGGTATATTTGGGAAAAATCATTTAACCCAGCTAGGCCTAGCAACTAGCAAAGCATATACATTTATGATCTTTGTGAGAAAGGAAAATAGAGTAGTTTCATGTTACCTATAATAACCACATATGTCTTTTTAAAATGTATATGCTTTAATTAAATAATAACTTCATTAATTTCCCCCTTCCCTTTCCTCCCTCCACCCTGTCCTAAGTACCCTCTCTCCCAACTTCTTCCAGCCACTCATGCTCTCGATTCTTTTCTTCCCGGATTATTATTGTTGCATATGTACATATATATGTATACATACATACATACATATATGCACAAATATATAAAAACAACCTGCTGAGTCTAGTGTTATTTTTGTGTATATATGGTTTCAGGTCTGACCAAAGAAGCCTCTCTTTATAGCAAGTGGAGATGATTACAGAAAACCATAGCTGGACACAACGTAGAGATCAACACTTTGTGGGGAGCCCAGTGGATACGCCTACACCACAGCTTCTGCATCTGAGACTCAGGGAATATCACAGAAGAGGGGGTGGAAATATTGTAAGATCCAGAATGCCAGGAAGTCTGCTGTGAAACAGACTCTCCTAGAAATGGCTGTATAAACAGGATCTGAACAATGGCCATATCAATGACCATGCTAGCATGGATGGGAAGAAATCTCATGAGGTCACACCCCCAGACAAAGAACTATAGGCAACTGATGACTGCTGAGAGGAGAGCTAGCATCCCTCACTATGAGGTCTCTGTAACTTTCTCTCCTTTCCTCCCCGCCCCTCCCCCATCCCCTCTCCTCTCCCTTCCCCTCCCTGTCTTTTGTCCAAGATAGGGTTTCTCTGTGTAGCTGTGGCTGTCCTGGAACTCACTCTAAACCAGGCTCACTCTGCCTGTCTCTGCCTCCTGAGTGCTGGAACTAAAAATGTGCACCTCTATGACCACCTTACACTGATGCTATTACCAAGAACTCTTTTCTTTGTAGGTCCAAACAGTTGATAACACACACACACACACACAAACATGCACTCAGAAAAAAAGCAAAGAACCCAGTATGTTATCAATCCCTGGGGGATGGAAGGGGTCTCCACACATGTTGGGTAACTTTTGTAAAAAGTCTCTTGTTATTCATTCTATACACACAAATTTGTCTCATTTCACAAACTAATGTGACAAATAGGAGGTGTCTTTGCAGAGAACTCTTAAATTAGGCTTTTCCAGTAGTCAGGAACAAATACTCCCTTATTCCCTGGCTGAGTTACTCTTCTACCCATTTAATCAACATGTCCTGTTTTTCCAGTATGTGCCAGGATCTGAGGGAGCAGAATTTGGGCCAGCTTCTTGAGGAGTACAATAAGTATAGAGAGGTAACCTTTAAAACAAGAATATTAGTCTACCATGCTGGGTGATGGAATGTAACAGCAGAACTGGAAGAGAGTGTGGCCCACTGTATCAATGAGAGGTGACACAGTGGGTACCTAGAAAGAGGAAGTAGATATTTTACCAGATGAGTAGCCAGTGGGTAGAGGTTTCTGGGGATAGAATGTGACCTTGAAGGAAGAAAACTGCAGGTGCATCTGGAGCAGTGGCTTGGAATGGACATTAAGTATGACAGGGTCATCTCATAGAATGCCTTATCAGTAGGCCTTACTGAAGAGCAGAGGCCCAGAGTTCTTCCTATGGGGATAATGGACATTTCCACATCTGCCTCTTCTCCTGGACAAGAGCTTTTGGAGAGCTAGTACCCTGTGTGGAAGTTGGGCTTGTAGGTGAAGCACAGGTGGAAACCGCCTTTTCCCTTTACTCAAAATGCAGTTACTAATGGGTGTAGATTGTCTAGGAGTGGACTTTACTTTCTGAGCACTGCTAGACATTGTAGGCTCTAGAAATTGAGAACTTCCCGGAAGGCTGCTAAATACCGTCTAAAGCATGGAGCTTTTATATTGGAAGCCTCACGGCTAGACTGAACAAGTCTGTTGCTAATTTAATCTACACTAATTTGTTGTTGTTGTTGTTACTGTTGTTTTTTACTGTTAGCAAAGCATTTTGGTTAAACATCAAATTTCTCTTCAGTTCCTGGGAGCTTCAGGAAGAAAAGACAAAGAATCATCTGCAGATCATGAATGTTGAAAGAAATCCACAGGATCATTTTTTGTTTAAATGCACCCTGGGAAAGAACAGTGCCCACGAGCAAGGCCATGACTGTATTACCTTATCCCAGTCCTGGCACATCAGTTTTCTTCTCAAATAAAGAAGCAAGCCAGACTTTTCTTTGAATTGCACTTCCTGAAAGAGAATGACTATAAGCCTCTACCTCTCCCATCCAGCTTTTTTCATTTGCATCCCATACCTGGCCAGGATCTCATGGTGTGCTTTAATCCTCCTTTATTATCTGCTTATTCAAGGGTTTGGGTGGATCTCATGGTGTGCTTTAATCCTCCTTTATTATCTGCTTATTCAAGGGTTTGGGTGAGACTATCTGAGGAGAATGTGATACCTTAGGAATTGCTCTAGAATATTTCTGCAAGTAGAGTATCATCCACCAGTCATGTCAAAGTGATAGAGAAGTTGTGAAAGTAGTAGAGTTCACAATATCCTTTGTTCAACTGCTCAGAAGGGCTTTCCTTGGCATCCTTTCTATATGGTGGGTCAGCCGATCTGGCAGGAAGGGCAGAGAAGCATGCTTATGGTTCTTCATATTTTTTCTATGTAATTGTTCCCCAATAAACACCCGTTTTTCATTTATCTTGGGTCTAGTGACATAATTACAAACTCGCCTTCATCACCTCACCAAACTACATGTTCACTATGCTAAAAACTCTAATAAAATTTCTATTATTGTCCTTTTACAGATATACAAATGGACTCTTGAAGGAGTGCTCACAAATCCAAATTAAGTCAGCAGGCCTGCATTCCACCTGGAATTTGTCAAGGAGAATCTCTATCCTTGTTCTTTCCAGATTTTAGAAGCCACTGCATTCAGGTATGTAGCCTCCCTCTAGCCTCAAAACCAGTGTACTATCACCCTGACTTTTGCTTCTCCATAATGTTATTTTTTTTTTCATTGTGAGTACATCGATGTCATCATGTAACCTGGAATGATCTCCCTATTTTAAGTTCTCTAACCTGATCATATCTGAAAACTCACCTTTGCCACGCAAGATAACATAATCACAGGTTTGGAGGGTTAATGATAGGGTTATCTTTGATGGAAAGTTATTTGGCCTGCCAGAGCCAAACATAAACCAAAGATTGCAGAGGAGGTGTAAGAGGATGTCAGAGAAGCAAGACTTTCATGTCTGATTCAGGTTTGCCACCAAGGTATTCTAAACTCTTGGTAGCATGAGTTGACAAAAGGATAATAAGAAATTTATGTTGCTGATGTAAGTTCTTAATAAAGAATTTACTAAAAACAAAATTGGTTATCTGAAAAATGTGAATTCCAGCTGTAAAGTGGATTTCCACTGTAACAATCTGCATACCTGAGTGGCATGAGCTCAAAGTTTAGGCTCAGTTGAATAGCATGTCCAGAAAGATCAAAGAGCAGCTAAGAGAGAATAAGTAAGATGGCCAACCATATAGCTTCCAAACCTGTGAGTAGAGGATTAAGTATTTAGAATACAGTTAGAAATTATGTTATTTAGAAATATGGCCACAGCCACTACAATCACCAATAGATGGCTAGGCTTGCTATTTTTAATCAATTTATTTAATTTAGAAACAATCTTATTTTATATATCAATCCCAGTTTCCTCCCCCCCATCATCACATGGCCCCCACCGACTCCCCCATCCACCCCCATCCTCTCCCCAGGGAGGGTGAGGCCTTCCATGGGGAATCATCAAATTCTGTCATACATTTGGGAGGGAGCCTAGCCCCTCCTCTATATATCTGGGCTGAGAGGGTATCCCTCCATGGGTAATGGGCTTCAAAAGTCCTAGGGATGAACACTGGCTCCATTGTGAGAGGTCCTGTAGACTACCCACACCTCCTTAACTGGTACCCACTTTCAGAGGGCTTGATTCAGTCTGATGCTGGTTTCTCAGCTTTTTGACTGTGGTCCGTGTATTCTCACTTGGTCAGGTCAGCTGTTTCTGTGGGTTTCTCTAGGAAGGTCTTGACACCTTTGCTAATCTTCCTCCCTCTCCACAACTGTATTCCAGGAGTTTGGCTCAGTGCTTTGCTGTGTGTCTGCTTCTGTTTTATCAGCTACATAGTCAGCAATCTCATTATAGGGGAAGGGCATTTAAGATAGTCTCTCTACTATTGCTTAGATTCTAAGTTGGGGGTCATCCTTACGGATCTCTGGATGTTTCCCTAGTGCCAGATTTCTCTTTAAACATGTAATGGCTCCCTCTGTTAAGGTATCTCTTTTCTTGCTCTCTTCTATTCTTCCCCAGACACAGTCTTCCTGATCCTTCATGTTTTTCTCCCCCACTCCTCTTCTCCCCCTTCTCTGTTTCCTACATCACTCTCCCCTCTGCCCACACTCCCAATTTGCTCAGGATATCTTGTCCTTTTCCCCTTCTCTGGGGAACCATGTATGTCTCTCTTAGGGCCCTCCTTATTTCCTGGCTTCTGTGGAGGTGTGTATTGTAGGTTTGTACTTCTTTGCTCTATGACTAATAACCATGAATGAATGAGTACATGCCATGCTTGACATTTTGTGCTTGGGTTACCTCACTCAGGGTGATTTCTTCCAGTTCCATCCATTTGCCTTCAAATTTCAAGATTTCATTTTTTCCTGATGCATAGGGTTGCATTATTCAAATGTACCACATTTTCTTTATCCATTCTTTGGTTGAGGGGCATCTAGTTTCCTTCCAGGTTCCGGCTATTACAAATAATGCTGCTACAAACATAGTTGAATAGATGTCTTTGTTGCATGGATGTGGATCATTTGGGTATATGCCTAACAGCAGAAATGCCAGATCCTGTGGTAGAATGATTCCCATTTTCCTGAGGAACAAACATAATGATCTCCAAAATGGCTGTACATGTTTGCACTTCTACCAGCAGTGGAAGCATGTTCCCCCTTTTCCACATCCTCTCCAGCATAAGCTGTCAGTGTAGTTTCTAATTTAAGCCATTCTGACAGGAGTAAGATGGTATCTCAGAGTTGTTTTGATTTGCATTTCCTGCATCCCTGGAGTTTCCCAAAAGCTGAATTTGTAGGCAGCTCACCAAGCCTGAATGTATTCTCAGTAATTTTTTAATGCTTATTTAATCTTGAGGAAGGGTGAGAGGAGATGTCATTCTGTAAATATGTTTCTCATATTGGTTAATGGCACTGTTGGCCAATTGGAAAGCAAGATAGGCAGGACTAGGAGACTAGGAGGAGAGATGAAGTAGTAGGGAGGAGTCAACATGTAGAGACCTGAGAGAACAGAGGTCCAGGCCCTCTCTCTGGTAAGAAAAGACCAGGTGGAAATACTTAGATTATAAGAAATTGGTTAATATTTAAGACAGAGCTAGTCAATAAGAAACATTAGGAACAGGCCAACAGCTTTGTATCTAATACAGGGTCTCTGTGTGTTATTTGGGGCTGGTGTGGGGGTGGGACCAGACCAGTAGGGAAAAAAATACTCTTAACAGAAGGGGTTTGTGAATCTTGTAAATTTCAGGAGCTTTCAAATCCTTGTAAGTTTTGTTTTATTCCTGAGCCTAGCTTTGCCTCCAATAGGAAATATTTTGGTTTGGAGGAAATAGCTAGACAATAAGATTAGTCACCGTTCCATGTTACTGAAGAGTTGAGAGCAAGATAGGACCCGCAGAGAGGTGTGGCTTCTGACTACTGCTCCCTTTAACCCTGGAGAGTATTTTCAAACTAGAGGTCCCTGTAATCTCACCAGGAAGAGGTTGTGGATTAAATGTCAGTGAAGTCTACAGGTCCCACCTGTTCCCTTCTTCAGTGAAGAACTCATATGCATGTATCCAATGTGAGATACCCAAATGGAAATACAGAGGTCCTGGCTGGCCTTGAGAATAGTTGCATGTTCACTAAAGGAGACAGTCTGCAAAATTAACTAAAAGTGTTTAGTTTGTTTTTAAAACTTTCATTATTATCTGAAGGTTCAGCTAAACATTTTGTGCTGATGAGTCACTTTCTCAAATGTGGACTTTATTTCTCTTCAAATAAAAGCTTCACTCCTCTTTAATAATTTAAAAAGCAGCAGAATCTTGGAAAAAGGACTGGACTTTCAACAGCCACTGATGCCTAGAGTCTAGCAGGCAGCACAGTGTCAGCAGACACTCACTTCTCTACTCAACTCCCCAGGATTTAGAGTGATAAAAGGCTCAGGGAGGAAAACATCCCAACTGGAAAGGCTTATCCATTTGCTAGGCTGACACCCTACAGGAAACTCCCAAGGATTGGCAAGGCATTTCTAGAATGGAGTTGTCTCTGACCTCATTTGGACAATTTTTTCTGGAGGCCATTTGTTCCTCTCTAAACTCCAGTTCCAAGCATGTAGTCTCCCAGAATCTCTGACATACTTCCTATCCTTGACTGCCCTGGTATCAGGAACTAGAACATCTGCCCCTGAAGAAACTAGCATAGTGCCTGAAATAGGGCACATTCCTCTTCCATACTCCTTCATGTAGTTCCTAGTACAGTGAGGGTTAGAAGTAAATGATTCACATCCCGAAGCTGAAAATCCAAGATATGCATTCAGCAGCAGGGCCAGAGTTTTAGTCTTTAATCATGGGGCTTCTTACATAGGGATATTTCCACAATACTTCCTCACTAGCCTGTGGGTGAGTCTTTACCAGAAGCCAAGCTACCTCTTCCTTTTCCTTGTTCTAATGCTTCCAAGCTCACTGAGTTCTTGGTCTTTCTGGAAAGGGATAGGTCCACTCTCACCATCCACAAGGAGTTAATGATATCTGAGCTGGAACACAAATACCCAGGCCCTAAAACTGGAACATTTTATTTTCCTGGAACTTCCCACTAGCTGGCATGGGACTGGTCCTAAACTATAGGTACCACTCTACAAGAAAGAAGTCCATAAAACTGCACCCGCAATGGCTTGCATCCCCTTATCTACTAAATCCTCAGACTATCAAGATCCTCAGCATATCAGTCCTCAGCATATGAAGGCGATGCTGGATTTGTACCATAACCAGAATGGAAGCAACCTCTGAGAGATCAAATCACAGTAGCCAGCTCATCCTGTGTTCAACATTTGTCCTACTTAGACTTTAACCAACTTGATACAACTTAACGTCACCTGGGAAGAGAGAACCTCAGTTGAAAAACTTCCTGTACCAGAATGGCCTGTGGTCATGTGGGATAGATATCCTTTGGATTGATGATCAATATAGGGAAGCCCAGTATGAGCAGCATTGTCTCTAGGAAGTTGAATTTGTGCTTTATAAGAAAGCTAGCAGAGTATGAGGCAGTGAGTAAGCCAACAATTCTCATTTCTTCATGGTTTGTGTTTCAAGGTTTTGCACCAAATTCCCTCTATTATGGATTGTGACCTGAAGAAATCCTTTGCTCCCTTAAGTTAGTTTTGGTCAGAGTGTGTTTTTATCACAGCAACAAAAACAGAACAAAAAACAAGAATGTCTTCTTCCAGCTCCCCAGTATTTGTACAGACAGTACTATGTGGAGTCACAGTCCAAACCCAGGTCAAAGTAGGGAAGCTGGGGCCTGAAGAGGGACAGGAGGGAAGGCATGCAGGCTGAAAGAAACCATGGCTACTGAGACAGAGCTCCTGAGGAGGGAAATGAAACAGAGCTACCCACCTCTCTGGCACCGACCCCTCAAGCACCAGTGATATCCCCCAAAATGGGCTGCCACCCAGTACATCATGAATAAAACATTACCCAGCCCCTATAAGACTACCCTGCATCTGTTCCATTGAAATACTTATAAAGCATTTAGTGCATCAATGAACATGCGCCAAAAAGGATTTGTGGCTTTCCCTGTGCTCCATCAGTTAGATATTTAGTATCTCTGGCCTGTGAAAACATTCTTAGAAGTGCCATGAGAGGATTTCCTGTTGGCAGATTACCAATGGACTGAGGCAAACATCGTTCATTTCTCTTGGAAAGGTGTCTGAAGGCCTTGATCCACTCCTTGGAAAAGCGGTTGAATGCCATACAGTCCTCAAATTCTTCTGTCTTAACCCTGGCTTTCCAATGGGTTTAGGATTATGGGTAACGATTTGCCAATCTGAGTAGTTGCATGCATTCCATGTGTGAAATTTTGTAGATTCTTTGTATTCTCTATTCCATAAAGGACTTTCCCAGGTGACATGGATGAGCTGTTCTCTGAGAATTATATTTTGTGGCTTGTGAAGTAGTCACAAAAAAATATCAACACACGGTCCTGTCCCCATCAAGAGCGCTCTTGGAGCTCTGATACACACCCACCCACCCATCTCACAAAAAGCCTGCACTCCCCCTACACTGTGCCCTACCCTGCCCACTGTCCCACCGCTCTGGTTGAGCACTGGGACAGAGGGTGCATCCAACAATCCTGTCACCTTAGGGGAAATTCCTGGAGCAGCTCTGAACACAGGAGACCTGCCTATCCATGCGAGATCACCCGTAATCCCCATCTGCCTGGTCTCTGATCCCCACCACCAGTCCTCTACTAGAGTTCCGCCCCCACCCCCAGAGATCCGCCTAACCCTTCAGGGCCACTCTGAGTTCCTGCAGGCTGGATCCTTCACCACCATCACCTGGCCTCTGCCAAAGAGGCCTCAGCTGGAGAGTGGCAAGTCCCAGCTAGATCTGCCTATCTGTGCTCAGAACATCCTGAGTCCCAGCCTTTGACTACCATGGCTAGTCTTCTGCTGGAGCCTGATATTTGACCAGTATCTCCTGCCCCTACCTGAGGAGAGACCTCCTAGAGAGCTTCAACCACCCAGAGCTAGAGACATCGATCTTCTCACACACTTAAGCCCACCTGGAGAGTACCATACACAGAGAGAGAAACCCCACATACACCTACTGGAAGAAGCAATGGGAAGACAGCAATACAATAAAACACACAAAAATAGAAAGACAAGCATGACACACCAGAATCTAGAGACTCTACACCAACTACACATGAACACCCCAAAGCAGATGAAGCAGAAGAGAACGACTTAAAAATTATTGTCATAAAAATGAGAGAGGATGTCAAAGACAATGTGAGAAAATCCCTTACAAAAATGGAAGAAGAAAAGAAGGTATAGAAAGCCAAAAAACAAACAAACAAACAAACAAAAACAATTAAACAAGTGAAGGAAACTGTTCAAGACTTGAAAACTGAAATAGAGACAATAAAGAAAACACAACCTGAAGGAATGCTGGAAATAGAAAAACTGATCAAACGATCGGGAACTACAGACACAAGCATAACCAACACAACAGATGGAAGAGAGAATCTCAGGCACAAAGATAAACTAGAGGAAATAGATTCATCAACCAAAGAAAACCTTAAATCCAAAAAATCCAGGAAATGTGGGACACCATGAAAAGGCCAAACCTAATAATAGACATAGAGGAAGGCGAAGAAGCCCAGATCAAAGGCGCAGAAAACATACTCAACAAAATCATTGAGGAAAACTTTCCCAATCTGAAGAAGGACATGCCCATGAAAGTACAAGAAGCAAACCGAACACCAAATAGACTGGACCAAAGAAAAAATACCCCTCGACATATAATAATGAAAACACCTAACATACAGAATAAAGAAAGAATATTAAGAGCAGCAAAGGAAAAATGACAGGTAACATATAAAGGCAGACCTATCAAAATTACACCTGACTTCTCCATGGAAACTCTCAAGGCCAGAAGGTCCTGGACAGATGTTCTACAAGTACTAAGAGTCCACGGATGCCAGCCCAGGCTACTATACCCAGCAAAACTCTCAATCACTATAGACAGAGAAAACAAGATATTTAATGGCAAAGCCAGATTTTCACAATATGTATCTATAAATCCAGCCCTACAGAAAGTTCTGGAAGGAAAACTCCAACCCAAGGCAGTTAACTATGCTCACAAAGACATAGGCAACAGATAATCCCACTTCAACAGAACCCAAGGGTAAAGCAGGACAAATATATTAACAATACCACTGCCAACAACAAATCTAAAACAAACAAGCATTAACAATCAATGGTCCTTACTCTCCCTCAACATTAATGGTCTTACCTCGCCTATAAAAAGACACAGGCTAATAGAATGGATATGAAGACAGAATCCATTCTTCTGCTGCATACAATAAACATATCTAAGCTTCAAAGATAGCTATTACCTCAGGGTAAAGGGCTAGGAAAAGACCTTCCAATCAAATGGACACAAGAAGCAAGCAGGTGTAGTTATCCTAATATCTAACAAGTTAGTCTTCAAACCAAAATTAATCAAAAGAGATGAAAACGGTCATTTCTTATTAATCACAGGAGAAATGCATCAACATGAAGTCTCAATTCTGAAAATCTATGCCCCTAAAACAAAGGCACCCACATTTGTAAAAGAAACACTACTAAACTCAAACCTCACATAAAACCTCACACACTTATAGGAGGAGACTTCAACACGCCACACTCACCACTAAACAGGACCACAGTCAGAAACTTACCAAACAAACAAAAGAACTAACCAAAGTTATGTCTCAGTTAGGATTAACAGACATCTATAGAACATTCCATCCAAACACAAAAGAATATACCTTCTTCTCTGCTACACATGGAACCTTCTCTAAAATCAACCACATACTAGGCAGTATAACAAACCTCCACAGATACAAAAAAATTGGAATAGTCCCCTTTATCTTATCAGGTCACCATGCATTAAAATTAGAATTCAACAACAACACAAATCACAGAAACCCTACAAACTCATAGAAACTAAACAATGCCCAATTGTACCATACCTGGTTCAAAGAAGAAATAAAGAAAGAAATTAAGGACTTCCTAAAATTCAATGAGAATGAGGACACAATATACCCGAACTTATGGGACACCTTGAAAGCAGTGCTACCAGGGAAGTTCATTGCACTAAGTGCCCATATAAAGAAAGCAGAAGATAGTCACATTAGAGAATTAACAGAACAACTGAAAGCCTTAGAACAAAAAGAAGCAAACACACCCTGGAGGATAAAATAGAAACCAGGAAAACAATACAAAAAATCAATGCAACAAACTAACGAAAAGCAGAGAAAGCATCCAAATTAACAAAATCAGAAACGAAAAGGGGGACATAACAACAGACACAGAAGAAATGCAGACAATTTTCAGGACATACTTTGAAAACCTGTGCCTCACAAAATTTGAAAATTCAACGAAAATGGACAAATTTCCAGATAATTATCACTTTCCAAAATTAAATCAAGAACAGACAAACAACTTATACAGACCTATATCCCCAAACAACATAGAAGCAGTCATCAAAAGCCTTCCAACCAAAAAAAAAAAAAAAAAAAAAAAAAAAAAAAAACGCCCAGGGCCAGATGGCTTCAGTGCAGAATTCTACCAGAAATTCAAAGAGGAGCTAATATCAATACTCCTCAAATTGTTCTACACAATAGAAACAGAAAGTTCATTACCAAACTCCTTTTTATGAGGCTACAATCACCTTGATACCCAAGCCACACAGACACAAATAAGAAAGAAAACTATAGAACAATATCCCAGATGAAAATTGATGCAAAAATACTCAATAAAATACTGGCAAACCGAATCCAAGAATACATCAGAGAAATCATTCACCATGACCAAGTAGGCTTCATACCTGGAATGCAGGCATGGTTTAACATACAAAAATCTATCAACGTGATCCACCATATAAACAAACTGAAAAAGAAAAACTATATGATCATCTCCCTAGATGCTGAAAATGCCTTTGACAAAATTCAACACCCTTTCATGATAAAGGTCTTGGAGAGATCATGGATAACAGGAACAAAACTAAACATAATAAGAGCAATATACAGCAAACCAACTGCCAACATCAAACTGAATGGAGAGAAACTTAAGGCAATTCCTCTAAAATCAGGAACAAGACAAGGCTGCCCTCTTTCTCCATATCTCTTCAATATTTTTCTTGAAGTTCAAGCTAATGCTATAAGACAACAAAAGGATATCAAGGGGATCCAAATTGGAAAGGAAGAAGTCAAACTTTCTGTATTTGCAGATGA